>NW_008355971.1:1229545-1230398 GCF_000622305.1 Nannospalax galili
CACAGAGTGTTGGGGACCCCTGCTGTGTAAGGTAGCAGTCTCTCCATGTCCGGATAGCCCACGGAGCTCAGCGTTCATATGCAGAGACTCCTTTTATCAGCAGGTCGCCTTCCCACTCTCTTCCTGACTCATCTTTGAAGTAGCCCTCACAGAAACATGGCCTCTGGCTCTGAAACTGCCAGGTTCTCCTGTGTGATAATCAGGCAATGTCTGGCAGCCTGGCAGGAGCCCACCACCACATATAAATAGGGCATCCTAAAAGCACCTGTCCACTAAGGCTCTTGCCACTGCCCCCACAGTATAAATATCCTGGTTTCCCCTAATTAATCGGAGCTGAATCACTAAGACCTGGAGCCGAGCTGAGTCACTGAATAAAGGAGCAGTACCACTGAGTCTGACTGAGCTGAGTTCTGTGTCTTACTGCCTACCATCCAGTCTTCCCAGAGAGGGCTGTCTCTTCGTAAACCATGACTCGCGGAGACCCTGCTTTCACCGTCCCACACCTCCCCTCATGACCCGGCAGCTGACGGATCTCGAACCCAGAGGGAGTGCCCGGTAGATTGGGACGGAACCCACCCGGGCGGCTGACAGTAGCCTTCTAGAGCCGCCAGCCCCAGTAGCAGAGAGCCTCAGCAACACGGTGCGTGACATGTGTGCACCCCAGCAACGCAGCACGCGGGACCCGCCCCAGCGGCACGGAAGAGACAGGCACCAGCCAGCAGCTGGTGCTCCGCGAAACCCGCGCACCCATAGGGGTTGGTTGCCAATAATATCTCTCTGAGGTCCTTCTTGTGGCGGGCCTGTTGTCTCTCCAGGACCCTGGTCAGGCTTGCTTCCTTTCTTTTTTCTTTTT
>NW_008355971.1:1230485-1252931 GCF_000622305.1 Nannospalax galili
GGTTCTTTTCTCCTAGTCTATCTAAAGACTGTAACTTTCTCTTGATGTCAGGGGCTGCCTGGTTAATGAAAGCAAACATCACAGTTTGAACTGATTCCTCTGCTTCTGGGTCATATGGAGTGAACCTCTGGAAGGCATCTTGTAACCTCTCTAAGTATGAGGCTGGGCTCTCTTCAGACCCCTGTCTGACATCATAGACCTTAGACATATTGGTGGGTTTTTGAGCTGCCATTTTGAGACCCACTAACAGAGTCTGGTGGTAGACCAGGAGCCTCTCCTTACCTTCTGCCATGTTGTAGTCCCAGATGGGACAGCTAGGGGGAAAGCTGGCATTAATGATGCCTGGGTCTGTGGTAGGGTCCCCGGTGGGGCCCGGAACCAATTTCCAGGCTGCCTCCAGGATCCTGTTTTGCTCCTCAGTAGTGAACAGACACTCAGGAGCTGGTGGCAGTTGTCCCAGGTGGGCTGGTGCGTGAAGAGAACAGTTTCCAATAAGTTAATCAAGTCCCTGGGGTTTTCAGAGAAAGGTGCATTCTGTGAGCACCAATTGTAAAGATAACTGGTGGCAAAGGCCAGTAATGAAAGGGCTGATTGCTCTCTCCATCTGGGGGCCCCTCCAGCTGGAGGGGGAGGACAATGGTGTCAGGCTTGGGGGCCATCCCCCTCCGGCTCCGTGTGGCCTGTGCAGGTCCCTGTGGAGGCGATGGTGGCTCCTCAGGGTTAGGAGGCAGGGCCTGCACTTGTGCCATTGGTGGGGTGCCTGTCTGAGAGGAGTAGGGCGGGGGAAAGATGTCATTCTCCTCTGTGCCTCCCTGGAGAATGGGTTTCTCTTCCGCCTTTGGTCTGAGAGGGAGGACCTGCAGAGGTGGAGGGGGAGCAGTTGGATTAATCAGGGGAAGGAAGGACTTGACCCAGGCTGGGGGGCCATCAGGTTGTTTGATGAGGCCTCACCAGCTCATGATGTATGGGATCTGGTCCTGGTGGCCTGTCTGTGGGCGGAAGACGTGGTCCTCTACCCTGGAAATCAAACTCAGGTTAAGAGTCCCTTCAGGGGGCCATCCAACATTGAAGGAGGGCCAATCAACCAAACATAAAGTTGTCCATTTCTTTTTCTTTACATCTACACTATTGTTATGGGCAATCGTCTTAACGTCCTCCCAGTGGACTAGTGTAAGGTCTAGAGGGGAAGATGGGGTGTTGCCCATAGTATTTATCAGTCCTGTCTGTTTCGTCAACAAAGAAACTGGAACGAAGATCACAAGACACAAGAATGACAGAGGGCCCAGAATAAACTACCGCGGCTTTCAGATGGTCTGGACTCTCGGCCGTGTGGGTTCCCCGGCTCGATTATGCCAAAGACTGTATGGATAGGACGGGGGGGTCCCAACCGGGTCGGGCAAACAGACAGAGGGCCCAGAATAAACTACCGCGGCTTTCAGATGGTCTGGACTCTCGGCCGTGTGGGTTCCCCGGCTCGATTATGCCAAAGACTGTATGGATAGGACGTGCGTGTCCCAACAGGGTCGGGTCGCGAGGTTCTCTGAGGTTTCAGATGGACTAGTGTCCTGGTGGGGTGTCCGGTGAGGAACACCCGCCCCGACGAGGATGGGGACGTCTCCTGAATCCTCCAGGTCGCCTTGCTAGCATTCCAGTGACAAAAAACTGAGATCAGATGGCTGAGACCAAAGCGAAAGTATAGAGAAGATAGTCGGACAAACAGTTTTACAAAAACACCCGGCCAGTTGATCACAAACCTTTTGGGGTCGGTTCCTCTCGGGGGTCTCTGGGGGGAATCTTGGACGAGCCTCCAAATGTTATACCTCATTCACAGGACCCCAAGAAGACCACCGAGGATCCAACACACCAAAAATGCAAAAGCAAGGTTTATAGTTTATTCGGGCTTAAGCTCGGGCTCTCAGACTGCACCAATATAACGGACCCGTGCTGAGAGCCCCGGGTGGGGGAAGAAGGGGCTCTTTATAG
Source organism: Nannospalax galili (assembly GCF_000622305.1). Classification (NCBI taxonomy): domain Eukaryota; kingdom Metazoa; phylum Chordata; class Mammalia; order Rodentia; family Spalacidae; genus Nannospalax; species Nannospalax galili. The sequence continues at coordinate 1,232,469 of NW_008355971.1, forward strand.
GTTAAAAACAAAGAGAGGAGGGGAATAACAGTGTCACTTTGTAGTTGGTCCAAGAATCCTGTTCACCCCAACACACCTTTGAACTGATAGATTTTTTATTGGCGGGTGTTGTTTTCAGGGTTGTGGAATGTGCGGGCCATCTGTGTGATTAGGAGTCTTTATTTTTGACTGTTATCTGTGGGGACAGGAGTCTCCGTTTTTCCTTATAGGGCAGTTTTCATGCCCGGGCTTGCTTAATCTATAGTTTCCTGGAAGGGGGAGTGGATAGCAGGCCGGGGTCAGGGCATGCCAGGACATGTCTAGGCATATCTAAAGCAGCAGCCAAGCATTTTACAGTAGCTAAAAGAGCAATTAGTGGGGGTCTGGAGGGATTGGGGTGTAGTGGGTGAATGAAGAGGGTCTCAGGGTCCTACAATATAAATTACAGGACACTCATGCAGCAGAAGTCTGTAGCTAGTTAAAACAAGTTAGTCAAGCCTGGGAGCATCTATGTAACAAGCTAGGCATCCCACACATGCCTGTAACCCCTGCTCTGAGTCAGGGCCAAACATAGGTGGGTCACTGAAGCTTGCCAGATTGCAGCCTATCCAGGAATATAGAGCCCCAGATTTAGGGAGAGACCCTGCCTCAACAGAATGGCATGGTGTCTGTGTACACACACGCATACACTCACACATACACACATCAAATAAAAAGTAAAATTCAATAAACAACAGTACATCTATCCATTGACTAACATGCAAGATAAAGCCAATAACTTAAGTGAAAAATAGCCCAGGCTGCCTTGGTCCTCCTGACTCCTGAGTGCTGGGATTACAGTACACACCCCACAGCTGGGATCACAGCACACACCCCACAGCTGGGATTACAGTACATACCCCACAGCTGGGATCACAGTACACACCCCACAGCTGGGATCACAGTATACACCCTACAGCTGGGATCACAGCACACAGCCCACAGCTGGGATCACAGCACACGCCCCACAGCTGGGATCACAGTACACAGCCCACAGCTGGGATCACAGCACACACCCCACAGCTGGGATCACAGCACACGCCCCACAACTGGGATCACAGTACACGCCCCACAGCTGGGATCACAGTACACGCCCCACAGCTGGGATCACAGCACGCGCCCCACAGCTGCCACAATGACACTGAAAAAAAGATCCTAAGTGAAGGACGAGGTTGGAGTTGTATGTGAACAGGGTGTACAAGGATGAACAGAGACAAGAGGAGGTGTTATTGTTTAGATATTTGGGATAATTCAAAGCAAGAGACAGCGTTATTAAGGAATCAGGGACCCAGATTCAAATCCCCAGCCCACTACTTAACCTTGGCAATTCTGTCAGCCTTGGAAGAGATGAAGCCTACTCAGGCAGCCTTGGCTGTTTGGGACTTGGTGAACAGTAGGAAATAGGAGGATATCAACAGTGGGGGGTGGGATGAGGCGATCATAATGTCTGTCAAATGACTCCTTCAAGCTGTGAGTAGTGGTACATGCTGTGATCTGAGCACTGTGGAGGCTAGGCAAGAGGGTTACAAGTTTGAGGTCAGCCTAGGCTACACAATAAAACCCTGTCTCAAAAAAAAAGTTTTAAAAAATGATTCCAGCACTCGGGAGGCAGAGGCAGGGGCATCTCTGTGCGTTCGAGGCCAGCCTGGTCTACATAGGAAGTTCCAGGTCAGCTGGGGCTACAGGGAAACCCTGTCTCAAAAAAAAGACCAAAAAAAAAAAAAAATTCCATGTAAACATGTGGCTTAAGACTTTCACATATGGGACCTCAGGGGCCCTCTGATCCACCCCTGTCAGATTTGAGGTCAGTGTGCTCCTCTGGAGAGGTGGAGCTGGGATTTGAACCCCTGCAGCCAGAGCTCTGAAGCCCTAGCACTACCTAGAGCCTGACCCAACCATCTCTTGTCTCACAGGAGAAGCAGGACAAGGTGGTGCTGCAGTCAGAGGTGGCCAGCCTCCGGCAGAACAACCAGCGGCTGCAGGAGGAGTCTCAGGCCGCCAGTGAGCAGCTGCGCAAGTTTGCCGAACTCTTCAGCAGGGAGAAGAAGGAACTCTGAGCCTCCCGGCTGGCAGGCTATGAACTCCTGACTCCTCTCTCCTCTGTGGGCCCCTGATTGCAGGGGTGACAGGCCATCCAGCCATGGCCCCATACCCTCTGTCCCACAATCCTCTTTAGGTTTTTCAGAGCCCCAGGGGCTGTGAACCAGATCTGCCCCTGTCTCAGGCCCCTCTCTGCTACTCCCCATGGTCCTGCCATGAAACTTCTTCCTAGGACCCAGCTGCCTGGAGCTGTTAGTGGGAGGGGCCCGGGAGACCTGCACGAGAATCATGGCAAGAAATGAGCCCTTTCTTCCCCTCCTCCCTGACAGCCCAAGGCTCCTCTGTCCTCAGTGTGCCAGCTCCAAACAGCATGCACATCCCCCCCTTCATCCCCACCTCTCCACACAACAGCCAGGAGCACTTTCATAGACTTTAAATTATTTTCCTGGGGCCCCAAAATGGACATGAACCCCCAGCATCCAGATCCACTTCTTTGAGAGAGAAACCCTGTTTGTACAATCCAGACTGTTTATATGATCTTTTTCTATCAGTTCCTCTCCAGGGCCATGGCGGCCCACCTGGGCTTGGGGCCACAGGCCCCACTACCTTTGGGCTACTGATCTGGCTGGCTGTGGGCTCCTCCTCCTAGCACCGCTAGGCCCCCTCCTCCTGGCTCCAGAGGCCGCAGGAAGCCTGGGGACAGGGCTGAAGCAAAGCTGCCTTCACCTCCTGTCTGGTCCCCTTTTCTTTTGCAAGTTTCCCAGCCACTCTCACAGCCCCCAGCAACAGCCAGACACACTCACTGTGCTCCCTGGGGAGCACTCACCGTGCAACCCCCAGAGACACTGATTCTCTAAAGGCAATAAGGGGCAGTCAGTGTGCAACCACACTGTTCACCCAGGAAACACAAGTTCCTTTTTCTTCCTTCTTTAAAAACAAACAGAAAAGAATATATATATATATATTTATTTTTTCATGTAGAGTTGTGCCAGAACAAGTTTGGATGGCCACAGTCTGTGGATTCCCCAACCCCAGGGTCAAGGAGTGTTCCCATGGACTGGGGGTCAGTGGAGGGCCCAGAGGGATGTGGGGGCAGCAGACAGGGAGCAGTTGACAGCACGGGTTAGGTCCAGAGACACGGCCGGAGACCCTCCACCTTCATTTTGGACCCAGGACCCTCTTGGAAAGGGCTCTGAGACTACACACCACAGGCACTCCAGAGGTGCCAGACTAGAGGACAGGGCTGGAGAAGAGGGTGCCCATGGCTCCCTTTGACCCACCTCTGGCCCTGAGGAACCCTGGGTTGAGAGGGAACACACCTACTGTGTCCTCTACCCACTGTGGAGTGGTGGTGGTGGAGCAGGCCACCCAGTGTCCTCAGCCCTGGCCAGCTACTGTGACGTCCCTCCTTTCCTGACCCCCTTTCTGAAGGGTTCTCCAGCCCTGCCCATCCTCCTTTCCTCAGACCCCAAGCTGGAGCCTTTTCTTTCTTTTTTAATATGTCTCTCATATCTTCAGATCATTCTAATCATTTGGGGGACCTAATCATGTATATTGACAATTGTAAATTATAATTTTTGGTTTTGTTCTGTTATTTTTTAAAGAATTTCTGCAAAACAAATCTATTTAATTTGAAGCTGACGTTCTATCTGATGGCTGGAGATAGCAGACTTTTTTTCGTGTTGATTTGTTTCATTTGGATTTTTTTTATTCTTTATTGTCTTTTTCTTTTCTTCCCATCCCTGTCTTGAGATTTTCTGGCATGTTTCTGGAGGTTTCAAAGGAAATAAATGTTTCATAGAAATCATTGTGTGTTGTTCACTGGCTTGGGCAGCTGCCTGAAGTCAGAGTTGACTCTCTCCGCCTAAGCCCTCCTCCCAGACACAGACCACCACTCTTCTGCACTTCCAGAAACCAGCCTTGCAAACTTCTTTTCCTCAGAATCCAAACAACAGAAATCTGACCCTCTAGATTTTGATTTTTTTTTTAATCTTCTCTTATATAGTGGTTTTGCCTGCATTTATTAAGTGTATTATGTGCATGCTAGTGCCCACAGAAGCCAGAAGAGGGTGTCAGATCCCCTGGAACTGGAGTTAGGGATTGTTGTCAGCAGCCCTGTGTGTGCTAGGAACCGAACCCTTTATTCTCTGCAAGAGCAGCCAGTGTTCTTGAGCTGAGCTGTCTCTACAGCCCCCTGATCCTCCAGATTTATATGTGCATAAATTAAAAAGGGCTAGATCTTGAGAGCTAGCCTGGGAGCCTGGCCCGGCCTAGCCGTGGAAGTGTTCTGTTTTTAAAGGAGTAGTCTCCTTTGACAAGTGCTGTGGCCCTGGAACTCAGTATGTAGACCAGGCTGGCCTTGGTCTCACAGATATCCACCTGCCTCTGCCTTGGGAATACTAGGCTTAAAGGTGTGCACCACCAGGTCATGGCCCACATTTTACAATCCCAGAATTGTGGAGGTTGCAGCAGGAAGATCACCCAGAGCTCAAAGCCAACCTAGGCTCCATAGCAAGAACCTGTCTCTCAAAAATAGAAAAAAAGCCCATCGTGGTGGTACAAGTCTGTAATGTCAGCATTTGGGGGCTGGAGGAGCAGCATGAGTTCGGGGGTCATCCTCAGCTACAAAGCAAGCTTGAGGCCAGTCTAGGCTATATGAAACCCTGTCCCAAAAATAAAAGACAAATAGCCTTTAAAAGGAGATTGTAGTAAAGCCAGGGGCATCCTGATCTGTCTGTCTGCAATACACAAGTGAGGGCCCCATTCCCAGGGTTGTTGATGACCCCAGATCACACCAGCCCAGCCCAGCCCAGCCCTGGCTCCAGTGCATCTCCAGCCCTGCCCACTGGGGCTGTCCCTGCGCCTCTCCAACCCTCTATACTGTGGACTGTCCTCTGCCTTTGGTCCAAGGGGAGTGGGGGAGCCTGGGGGGACATGCTTAGTGTATGGGGAAGAACAGTGTGCCTTCCCCTCCAGGTCCCTGTGGCCTCAGCCAGGATCAGGTTCTGTAGAGGGGGCAGCTTGAAGGTTGACGCCCCAGTTCTGCATCTGGTCCAGATGTGGACATCTGCAGGTGGGCAGCACAAGGAGCAAACTGACTTCGGACTCTGAGAATTCCATCGGAGACTGCCAAGGACCTGCCTCTCATGGGAACTCTGGCCAGCCAACATGGGCCTCAGCCTCTCTCAACAGGGCTTGCCAGAGGTAGGATCTTTCTGGCCCCTCCTCACCTGAATAGCAGCCCTTCCATTTTTTTTTTCTCTGAGCTTAAATCTGACCCTCCCCCCACCTCTACCCCCACTCCTTAAAAAAAAAAAAAAATCTTCCAAAAGGAATAGGCCTGCATCCAACTGAGCATCAGCCCTTCCCATGGCTCCAGAACCTACTAGCTACCCAGACATCCTCCCTCTCCACCCTCCTCAGGGCCCCATCCTCCAGCCCTGCCTTCCCCCCACCAACCAGGGCCAAGTGTGTGGGGGGGAAACCTCAGAACAAACTGTTCTCACATCCTCTCCTGGCCCGGGAGACACACCATCATCTCCCAACACCCAACACGCATGCCAGGCCCCAATCTCGCCTGCTCTGCGCCCCGTCGTCCCATCCCCATCTTGCCCCAGTTTTTCCTTGCCTGTCTCAGCCCACCCCCACCTCTCCTCGGCCTCCCAGTCCATCACTATGGCCTCATAGAGCTATGGCCTCGTAGGGCTGGCACTCCAGATTTTTGTTGTTGTTTCCCACCACCACGTTTTGGGGGTTGGGGAGGTGATGTTTTTGTTTTTGAGATAGAGTCCCACTGTGTGTGTAGTCCAGGCTCATCTGGAACTCACCATCCTCCTGCCTCAGCCTCCAGCATGCTGGGATGACAGGCCACATGATGTGCCACCGTGCTCGATGGTGTCATCCCTTAAATTCTGTTGCCTTCCCCCCAAAATCCATTCCTCCCCCCTCATCTGTGTCTTTCGTGTCAAGACTTCACCTGTCCCTGGATCCTCACCTCCATTCCTTTTTCTCCCTTCCAACTTCAAATCTGCTTCTCTCTCCAAACCGCTGTGGACTTAGCCCTCCCCGATCTGGCCTGGGCATGGCTATTTTTTTTATTACTGTTACTTCCTGGACTGGCCCTCCATGCCCCCCCCCCAGCTCTTCCCTCTGAATTGTTGGGTCTCTTCATCTATGTATTTCCCTTCCTTTGTCCTTTTCCTCATTCAGTAAATTTGTGACCTCAGAATCTTTCTCATCAGTGCCCTGCTTCTCCCACACTCCCCACCCCACCCAACATCCCTCCTGTGATCCTTGTATTTTGTTTGATGTGTCTCCTGTCCTTCTTTTTGCCCACACCCAGGACAGGGGGCCCCAGGTGATAGGCAACCAGGCTGGGGTGCCATCTTCCCACCCCAGCCCAGGAGGGGGCTGCCTTCTGGTCTCTCCAGCCGTCCCTTCCCCCAAGCCCTCGCTCCCACCTCCCTCCTCAAGCTGCCTCCCGCTGCAGCTGCAGCAGCCCGTTGCCAGGGCAACCACAGCTGGCTGGGTGGGAGCCCCTCCACCCCATCCCCCTCTTCTCCTTTCCTGCAAGGCAGGGAGGAGCTGGGACAAAGCCAGAGGGAGGCGGGGGTGCGGGGGTGAGGAAGCCGTGAAGGTGGGGGATGCCCAGAGTGGCTTCTACCCCAGCAAGGCCCCCAGTTTCCCTTCTTGGTGACACCCCAAACCAGGCCACAGAAAGAGGCGGTCATAGGCAGAGGGGTCAGGCCCAGTTTAATACACGGAACAAGTTAATTCACAGCAGAGGCAGGCAATAAAGGAGACTCAGTGACGGGGGGTGCTCCTGGATTGAGGGGAGATTCCCCCAGACCCTCTACCTCCCCCACTTGCAGTCTCAATTTCCCTTTTTTTAAAAACCCGAACAACAAACACACACAACCACGAGAAACAACCACACCCCCCTCGTCACCCCCAAAATGGCCAGCGAGGGGGGCAGGGGCCAACCCGGCCTGGCCGGGTGGGAAGGGGGCTGGGAAGGAGAAATAAAATGAGTCCATTGCAATCTGTGCTTCTCTGAGCGGTCTGGGCTGCCCAACTCGCCCCACCGGCCTCCCCCAGCCAACCGCCCTAAGCCTGGCAGGCACTGGGTGGGCAGAGGGCAGGGCTGTCAGGGAGTGGCAGAAAGAGTTCAAAACCATGGTTCACATGCAGTATCCACGGTGGGCACCAGGAGGGGGTGAGGGGTGGGCACCATGCCCACCTGGCCTGGGTATGAGAGGAATGGTACCCACCTCAGGTGGGGAGCTGGGACAACTGCAACTCCAGAAACTGGGTGGGGAGGTGCCAGGCAGGAAACTGGCAAAGTCAGGTGCCCAGCAGACGCTCAGCAGTGCCCCTCCACCCAGCCAGGCCTTATAGGACTCTCTGTATATATTAATTTCTTCTTTTTTTTTTTAACTTTTTGTCTTTTTCTTTAGAAAAAGGCTCTGTCCGTACCCCAAGCTGGCATCCACTACCCCCCTATGCCCGCCCAGAGGCGGGGTATGGCTTTGAGGGGAGCAGAAACCTCCGGTGCCCATTTGCCAAGGGATGGAGAGGAAGGGCAAGAGGGGGGCCCTGGCTGGACCCACCCACCCACAGGGTGGCATTCCGCTTCAGAGGGAGGGCGCCTGAGCCCCTGTGGGCTTCGCCCTCTCCCTCCCAGTGGAAGAGTGAGGCGCTCCGAGAGGCAGAAGGACAAAGCACCACCCGAAGGTCCTCGGAAAGCTGAGCCAGGCCTAGGTGAGAGTAATGTAGGCAGAGGCCTTTTCTTTCAAGTGCCGAAGGCATAGGTGACAACTCCAGCTCCCTGCGGGGGCAGCCACAAAATGGAATTAGACTCAAGCCGAAGAAGAGCTCCCCACCTCCCGTCCTTCCATCCCCACTCAGAACACATGATCTCTTCCACCAGGAAGGCAATGTTCCAACCCACCCGCCCCATGTCTCGCCCACCTCTTCCCTCACCTTCTGGGGGCTCCGCCATAGGGGGGCTCAGGCAGTACATGTGGTAACCCCGATCGCAGTCGTCACAGAATAGCAGCTGGTCCTGGGGGGTGAGACCCGCCCAGCTGGCACCCTGGGGGCACGGGTACCAGAAACCGGGGTGGGGGGCTGGGGCAGGGGCTAGGTCCCAGGGGCCTTTCTGAGAGAGCTGGTTCAGGGATCTGCACTGTAGAATGCTCAAGCCAGGTAGACAGCCTCAAGGACTGTCAACTCAGAATGTGGACTGCATTTTATAACTATAGAACACTGAATGAGGAGCAATGAACGTGGGTTCGAATACCCCTGGCCCTACCATTTTCTCAGCTTGGGGACCTCAGGCAAGTCATTCTGCCTCTCTGAGTTTGGTGTCTTTGTGTAGTGGAAATAAGAGCACCAGCCTCAGAGAGAGGCCTGGGAGGTGTCAGAGGGGTAAAACATAAAGGAGCTGGCTCAAATTAAGGACACACATTGCTATTAGTCACCCCCAGGGCTCTGGGCAGGGAAGGTTCTAGTCTTTATGGGCAAAAGTGGCTAAACCAGGCAGGTGACTGGGGACATGTCCAGGAAGTGGAGAAAGCCACTCACGTCATTCTCTGAGGTGCCACACAGGCTGCAGGATTTGCACTCAATGCATTGCCAGCGGTAGGTCCGTACAGCTGCAGTCATATTCACCGTGAACTGTAAACACGAGGGGTGTCCTGGGGGCCAAGGGACAGGGATCTGGTTAGGGAGCATCCTGCCCCTGGTGGCTACTGACCCCTGGGGAAGAAATGGCTCCATCCACCCCACTCCACACCCAACTCAGAGGTCAAGATGAACTGCATGTCCTGATCCCAACCCTGTGCCCTGACATCTGGAAACTGGACTTCGGACAAGCAGCGGTGTAGTGGCCACCACAGTCTCCTACTCAGCCACCATGGCAACCACACTCTGCTCCTCGGAATACCATGGCAACCGCATTCCATTACCCACAGTGCTGTGGCAACCACGTTCTACCACCCACAACACTGTGGCAACCACAGTCTGTTAAGCACCGTGCTGAGACGGCCACATTCCAATACCCAACATCAGGCCAGCCTGCCTGTCAGCCACAGCAACGTGGCAGCCACCTTCTCCCAGCCACAATGCTATGGCAACCGCTTCTACAACAGCTCCCCACACCTTGGTTCCATGCAGCCAACCAAGGGCCAGTCCACACAGGGCACCAGCAACCAAACTGTCACTAAACAATACTTGAAATGTCAGCCTGTTAGTCATCCCCATGCACCAGTGCAGAGACACCTGCAGTCACTGTCCATAGAGCCTCACAGCCATAGCCATTGCCCACACTGCACAACAGCCACTGCCCACAATACTCAGTACCCACAACCACAGCCCATAGTGCTGCAACCACCACATTCCATTATATTAAACTGCCAAGATATTTCACCATACCATAACAACCACAATTCATTACCCACACTGCTAAAGTGACCAATCTACTACCCATGAGGCTGCCATGGAAAACCACATTGTAAAGCCACAATTCTACAGCAAGCAACCCTGTTATCCACAGCACTCAGGTGGTACAATCCATTACTCCCATACCTTAGTCCGCTACCCACAATGCCCCTCTAACGTCTCTAGATTCTTGATGCCAGGAAAGCAGAAAGCCACAACACCTCATACTATTCCCAACATGCCAGCAAGCCCACTCAGGTCCCCACAGTCCCGAGCAACTGAGGGCAGCTCCAAGGTTCTGCTAACCCTGGGACAGGCTGGGTACAGCCTTCACTCCCCTGCCTTCTGTCCCCCAGGTCTGGACTCTGTGCTGTCCTCTCCCCACATTCCCTAGGAACTTCTGGTAGGAGGGTCACCTGATCGCCCACAATCTGCACAGGAGATGAGGTCCTCGGGACACCCTGTCTTCTTGGAGCCCCCCAAGCAGAAGTCACAGTAGCCGTTGGGGATGACAGTGCCGTCTGGCGCCTTCTTGGCTGAAAAACAGCAGGCAGTGGTGGGCCTCAGGGCAGGTGAGGGCACCCCAGTAAAAGTTGCCATACAAGCAGGGGCAGAGGGAGGCATCCCTACCTGTGTGTTTCCTCTGTGCCTCGGGCACCCAGGCCAATTCTTTGTAAAACTCTGGGGGTGGGGGACAGAGAGAGGACCTCTCACCATAGGCAAGACTCCACCTGTCCCCAGCCTCAGCCCCAGGGGAGGACCCTAGGCAGAGGCACTGGGGAGGTGGGGAGAGAGTGCTGCCCCTAGTTGTGTCCAGTAGTAAAAAAGCTGTGGAAGGGGAGGGAAATAATTCTCTCTGGAACCCCAACTCTTGGGATGACTATATGTTCTTTTTATTGGGTAAAAACATGAGATGTATAGCCTTGGCAAGAGCCCCTGCCTGCCTTCATATCACATGGTTGCAGGGCAACCAGACCCAAGTCAGCTTCCTTAGGTCAAAATTCAGTGGTTGCTATAAGCCTGGACGCTGTGAATCTCACTCTGAAAGATGGGTGGAGCACAGCTCCCTTCCCCCATGGCTCAGCTGTCGTGGCATGGGATGGGCGTGGGTGGGTGTCAAGGACCACAGAGGCCGCTGACCTTGCCCCTGGACTCTACCACAGCAGACAAGGAAGAAAAGGAGGCCCCGGGGTGGGGGGGAGTCATCTATCAACCCCCTACCCAAGCTCTAATTGAAACAATAAATCAGACCCAGAAATATTACGCCCGGGCAGGGAGTGAGGGAGAGATGGTTGGTTGTCATGGCAACTCCAGAGCCAGCATCCCTTTGGTCGGTGGGGGAGGAAACTGTTGAGCTGGAGATTTTCCAGAAATGCCTAATGTGCCCCCTTCACCTCCCCTTCCACAGCCACCACCAGATTCCACTGCCCCCACCTCACCCATGGGTGCCTCACCACCCAGCCCTGACCCTCAGCCTCACGTTTGTGGTTGTTTTTCCGGTGGAAGGGTAGGGCGTGGCGCTCTGCGTGCTCCTCCCCCTCCTCCTCGGCCAGGTGGGTGTGGGTGTAGTGGTAGCTGAGCCCAGGTCGGTTCTTATACCGCTTCCCACAGACTGGAGGGCGAGCAAGCGAGTGGCTGTCAGCCTCCTAGGCCACCTCTTCCACCCTGTCCTCCAGGATCACACCACCCGCTCTGACAAAGATCTGAGACCTCCCCTCACCCATGCCAGGACCGAGGACCCGAGGGAGAGCGAGGGGCCAGGGGAGTGTTTTGGTCCGTGGCTGGGTCCCACACACCCTCTCTCTCTCCCCCTCTGTAGAACTCACTATCACAGACATACGGCTTGTCTCGGTCCTCCAGGGAAGCGGTGTCCTGGCGTTTCCTGAGACCTCCGATGCCATATGCCTGGAGAGAGAGAGGTCAGGAGTAAGGACGCCGAAAGCCAGGAAAAGGGACCATCATTATTTGGGGTTTTTGAGTTGTTATTTTTTAATTTTTGTTTTGTTTCTTGAGACAGGGTCTCACTATGTAGCCCTGGCTGGACTGGAACTCTCTATGTAGATGAGACTGGCCTTGAACTCCCAGGGATCTTCCTTTACACATGGCTTCCTCATTTGGACTTGAGAGTCAAATTGCAAAAAAAAAAAAGTATTTTTCGGTGTTAGGGGCTCAGCTTAGTGGTGGAGCACTTGCCCCAATGTGAGGCTCTGGATTCTATCCCCAGCATCACAAAACAAATGATATTAAAATCTCCCCATTTGCCCAGCGTAGTGGTGCACATCTTTAATCCCAGCTCTTGGGAGGCAGAGATCTCTGTGAGTTTGAGGCCACTGATCTACACAATGAGTTTCAGGCCAGCTGGGGTTACATAGTGAGACCTGTCTCAAAATAAGAACAACAACAACAAAAACTTCCCACATAACTGGGCAAACTTCCTAGCTACAGACCCTTGAACCTTACTCAGTATAGCTATGAAGATAATTCTTCTTACTGCTTTTATTGTATTTCTACATTATTTATTTATTTTTATGTGTATGAATGTTTTGCCTGCATATATGTAACTGTATCTCATGCATGCAGTGCCCATGGAGGCCAGAAGAGGTCGTCAGATCCCCTAGACCTGGAGTTACAGATGGTTGTTAGCAGCCATGTAGATGCTGGGAACCGAACATGGGTTCTCTGCAAGAGCAGGCAGTGCTTCCAACCACTAAGCCATCTTTCCAGGCTCTGTTTTTAATGGATTTTCTGTTTGCTTATTTTTTCTTTGTTGTTGCTGTTTGCTTGGTTGGTTGGTTTGAGATCTTTTATTTGTTTTTAGACAAGATCTCTATGTAGTTCAGACTGACTTGGAACTCATTATGTAGCCATGGCTAGTCTCAAACTCATGGCAATCCTCCTGCCTCAGCCTCCCAAGTGCTAGGATTACAGATGTGGGCTACCACGCCCTGCTCTGAAAACAGCTCTGATCCACTGTGGAAACTCCATTTTGCAAATGTTTGATCCACTGAGTTTAGGTTTCCTCAGCCATAAAATAGGTCTAAAACCCCTATTCCTTCACATAGCTCTGTGAATTAAATGAGGTCAGATTCCTGCCAGGGAGTGATGGCTGCTCATGCTCAGTACATGAGACCTGAAACGAGGAGGTGAGGAGACGCTTCCTGCAGATACCTTTCCTTTGGCCCTGTTCTTCCTCCTGGGAATGTCTTCCTCCATGTCTTCCACCTCGAGATCATGCGAAAACTCCAGCAACTGCTGTTTCTGGGCCCAGGAGAAGGGAGATTGGGGGTCAAGAAGGTGGGGGCTCTGATGTACTGTAGACAGGAAGTGGGAGGGCCAGGCAGGGAGCCTTCCACCAGCACAGGTGTTCTGGGAGAATGAAGATGTGGGGCACCCAGAGGCCCTAAGGGACCAGGGGAGGTTTCAGAGCAGGAAGGCAAAGTGGCGACAGGTAGCAGGGTGACAAGGGGATCTGCAGCAGGGGGTGTCTTACCTGACAGTCCATAATAGTCTCCTCCTCCTTCAACTCCACTTTCTTCTCTCCAGTCTCAGCACACAGCAGAGCCTCAAGGACCGGCCCTTCTGGGAGGCCACCCTCCTTCTTCAGGGGTGCCTCACAATCTAAGGACAGTCCATTGGGGGGAGGGTCAATTGAGGAGGCTGTCCTCAAACTGCCCAGGTTGAGAGTAGTAGGACATGCTCCTTGTGGAGGGAACAGGCTTTCCCACACTCAGCCAGCAACAGATGCAAAGATTCAACTGTAAGCCCTGGAAAGCAGGCCCAGACCCTGGGGAGACACAGCCACACCCTTAGATCCACTAGGACACACTCTGGAGAAGACTTGATCAGATCCACCCAAAACCCTCAAGAACAACACAGACCATCATCACACACCAGACCCTCAGAAATACCTATGTAGTAGAATCCCTGCCAGACCTTCAGATACACCCAAACAGGGGTAGATAGATCCTGGGATAGGCTACACACAGACATGCACAGGGGCAGGCAGATAGATCGTCTGCCACAGTTAGACACTCAAAGGGAGCAACACAACCAGACCCTTAAAGAGATAAAGCTAAACCCTTGGATACATCCACAGATACTCAGGACATACTCAGACCCACAGATAAATCAGGATGCCCATGGGGAAGACACAGGTAGGCCCTGGACGCATGCAGGTATCCTCAGGGAGAAGCATTCAAGTGCACTCACAAGCATACACAGAAAGGCACAGGCAGTTCACTGAGACGGTCCAATACACACAGGAAAAGACAGCCAGCTAAGTACTCTAATACTCCCGGTAAAGCAGACTTTCACACACACTGGCACAAAGAAAACAGCCAGTGTCTGAGTTCACTGAATACATTCCTACTAAATCCAGTCAGTCTATGGACTAGCACACACATGAAGAAACATACCTAACAAACATAGACATGAACAGCATGTCCTCTAGACACAGCACAACATCAAGACCCCCACAGGAAGAGATGGTTGGATGCCCTGATGTTGCAACATGTGCCAAAAGACCTGACTCCTCACAGATGACCAGGCGCACACAAGGAGAAACATACTTTCTTTGGAAACACCTAGGAGACAGACGTTCTAATACAATGGGCTACAGACAGAGTTACAACCAGACACCCCAACATTTCCAAACACACAAGGAAATAGACACCTTTATGAACCTATGGAAAAATATAGAGCCAGACACCAGTACCTCACTGGGGAGGCGATAGAGTCAGATGTGACCACCTAGACAGATAATATGTCCTCGGTACATCTGGGCACCTCGACCTACATAGCAGGTACCACCGGAGGCACAGTAACTCAAAGAAAGCTGTAGAATCTCTGGAATACCCCCCAAGACATTCCTTGAGGACTGGAGGGGGGTAAGATACCCTGCCATGGTGATACTTGGGAATATAAAGGTGATGCTGAGACACACAGCAATGGGGCTGGGAACACTGACGGGGGCCACAGCTGGCGAGGAGTTGGGGGACCCGGGTCCACCCACCGATCTTGTACTCGCAGGGCCTCAGCCTGGGATCCTCTAGGATGTTGAGTCTCCGTTTCTTCCTCCAACAACGCGCAGGGTAAGTGTAGATCTGTCCAGGGGCCAAACCTGAAGTGAGAAAGGCCGTGAGAAGGTGACCCAGGGATGCAGGGGCCCGGCCCGGCCCGCCCCGCCCCGCCCTCGCGGCGCGTACCCGGCCCGCGGTGGGTCTTCTCCATCCAGATGTAGCAGTTGTTCTGGGCCACGCCGGTCTGCGAGTCCAGGAACGGCAGGCGCAGGCTGCGCTCGGCGCACAGGCGCGCGTTGTAGCTGCGGCAGTGCTCGATGGCCTCCCGGTAGAAGTCCTCCCCTAGGCTGCCGGGCGGGCGAGCAGCGGGCGGGAGGCTGTCAGCAAGGGCTGGTGCCGGCCGGCCCTGCACCCTCCCCCGGCCGCCTGCTCCGGCTGGTCAGCAGAGGGCCGGCCAGTCCTTCCATCCTCCCCTCACCCTTCTTCTCCCACATGGGGCAGGATGGTGGCGGGGAGGCTCCAAGCTGGGACTAGATCAGGCCTCCAGTTAAGGAGTGCTCATTTACAATATAGAAACAGACCCAAAACACACCGGGACCCATCCACACATGAACGTGTCCAAACACACAACACAAACAAATCGCACATGGCCACACAAGATTCACACACAAAGAGAAACATACCCCAATATTCACAAAGGAGAAACAGACAAATCTCTGTCTTTCTCTCTCTCTCTCACACACACACACATGCACTCACACACACAAATGTTTCTTGGAAAACAAAAATAACTCAAGTTACACAGTGTACAAACAGACTGTAGAACTACCTATGCACATATCCAAAGATATACAATATAAACAAATTACCCACAAAGACCCACAACATGGAAACATACCAGACACACTCATCCAAACATACACACACACACACACACACACACACACACACACACACGGTTACACAAATGTCAAAAGACAGGACTCTAGAAACAAATTCCATATGCGTTTGAACATGTATCCAAAGACCCACGTTGGACAAACTGCATATGCTTATGTCCAAAACACACAGTACAAAGAAATCACACAGATTCACACAGGTACACGCACACATTCACAAAGGGGCAAATCAGAAACCTGTATTTAAAGTACATTCCCATATACATCTATAAAACAGGAACAGTCAGGTGTGCCCATACACAAAAATTTAGACAGACATATATGCACACCTACATAGCCAAAGTCACAGAACATAAATGATGCAGTTTCAGCAGACATGTGCATACACTCCCAGACCCGAATAGCCCAAGAGAGGTAGTGCAGGATAAAAGATTTTATACATACCCACACACATCCAGAAAACAAAAAGCAGAGAACAAGTCGCACCACACACGCCACATCCTAAGACAAAGGTAGCGTGGATTCCATTCCAGTGTGTACCAAGGCCCCTACAACCTCAAGCCATTTCACCCTCTCCCAAACCCTGGCATCTCCGGGTGGGGACATGACCCCCTTCTCCTGGGAGACTTCCCCTCCTGGTCCTCCACCCCTGCAGGAACAGCGCGTCGGACACCATTCTTGCCAGAGACACAGTCACACACATTCGCACCGCCGCCGCACACGGTGACAGCCCCCTGACACCCCACCAGTCCCACTCCCAGCCCACACACACACACACACACACACACACACACACACGCCCGCCCGCGCAGACCCGCCCGCTCGCACTCCCCCGCCTCGAGCCCGCCCGCACCACCTCAGGGGGCTGGGGATGACCGTGGCCATCTTGCTCCCCGGGTCCTGCCCCCAGCAGGTCCCCGCCGGGTCGGTCCTCCCAGCGGTCGGGCGGGCGCTGAGGCCGCCCATCCATTCATTCCCGGGGGGGCGGGAGCACGCGGATCTTAGCCAATCAGGATGGTGGGGCGGGCCGTCCAGGCCATGCTGGGAGTGGTAGTCCCAGGCGGGTGTGCGGACCCCGGGGGGCGGGCGGGGGGGGAGCGGAATGAACGAGCATGCAGTCATTCACACACGCTCACTCACACGCACATCCTAGCTCCACGTGCACAGACGCATGCACGCACACACTCGCACATGGCCGCTTACACAGTCACGCTACACGCGCAGCCCCCCACACCCCTCCACTCACCTTCATGCACGCCCAGCTACACGCGCGCAGACCTAGCAAGTGCCCACCCGGCGGTGTTACTAACATGCCACCCCTCCCCTCAGGCTTTCCTATCTCTAGAGAACCGATGTCCCAGGGCTGTCTCTCGCGGTCACCCCAGTCCACTGCTCCCTGGGACAGGTGAGAAACTGCAGCCGTCCCTGCTGGGCTCAAATCCTTGCGGATATATGACTCTGGCCAATGACAACCTTTCTGGGCCTGTCTTCTCGCCTACAATAAGGATAATGTTTCATCGGATTGGGGATTAGATGAGTAAACAGTAAGTAGATGGTTTGGTTTGGTTTGGTTTGGCTTGGTTTGGTTTTAGCAACAGTGTCTCGCTGTGTAGCCCAAGTCGGCCTCAAACTTCTATCCTCCTCTGCATCTCAAGTGCTGGGATCAAAGGTGTGTAACCCACACCCAGCTCCTGTAAAGTGTTTTCAAAGATGCCTAGCAGGGGTTCAGTTCACTGGTCAAGAAGTGTTTGAGAGCCCATGGGGTTCGGTCCCAGCCCCAAATGAATAAACAGTACCAGGCAGGTACTGACTGTCATTTATTCTACAGAGAAGATTCCTAAAAAGAGGCTCTGATATGTACTTAGAAAGAATGATGTCTGCTCTAGTAGATAGATGGTCAACAGATGTTTGAGTGAATCCTCAACATCCACCATGTGCTTAACACAATTCTCTTCAGACTGAACTATATATTATCCCATTTTTCAGATGAGGAATCTGAGGCCTTGAGAGGTAATCTTACATGCTCTCAGCCCCTGACCACCGTTTGAAGATGGCACTGAAATATTCATGCACCCAGTCATGAAATATTCATCACCAAAGGGTAACCCTTTTCTCTCCCACTGTCACCCACAGATTCATCCCTGAGACCCCCAGAGAATGAGCTGAACTACCAAAACACACTCATCCAGTCTGCACACACACACACACATACACACACACACACACACACACACACACACAACACACACACAGACACAGACACACACACACACACACACACACCCAAACCCCGCCCTCCTGAGACAGCATTTTGATTTGAGTGGCTGCATGAATTAAGAGGCTAAGTGTTAACAAGAATACACTCTTGTCCAGCAGGGGGCACTCCACCCAATCCTTGTGAGGCACTCAAGGTTTCCCACGTTGTCCCTTCACACACACACATACACACACACCTCTAGATTTAGATCCCTTCCACAGATGCCACCACCCACCCACCGAAGCCATTCAAGGCCATCCAGACCCTTATAGTGGTCACCCCACCTTACCCATGATATCCCCTAGCCCCAGACCAATGTTCAGCTCAGAGGGTCCATTCACCTTCCCCCTCACCTCCACCACCACCTTCCAGATAGCCAACACACCCTCCTTCACTTGTCCCCACATCTTTACCTTTGTCCCCCCTCACACTCCTGCCCCAGCTCAGACAGTCTCACTTGAGAACAGATACCCTGCCACTCCTCAAAAGCCCAGGCTGCCCCAGGGAGAGGGTCTCCTCCCTTTCCCTACCCAGCACCATCACAGACCCCTCTTCTCACACTGTCTTCCGTGCTTGGCCTCCCAGTCCTTTCAGGTGCCCAAACAATCCTTCTGTCCCTGCACCCAGTGCCCTGTGTTATAATATTAATCAACATTTATACTATTAATATAGACTATTAATATTTTTGGTCAGGCTGTGTGCAAAGTGCTTTATAAGGATGGTCTCTTTAGAGAGGCCGGGTGTAAGCTAGAGAGACTGTCTCAAAAACAAAACCTAAAGAGCTGGGCATGGTGACACACACTTGTAATCCTAGTACTCAAAGGATAGAGGCAGGAGGATCAGGAGTTCAAGGCCAGCCTCAGCTACTTAAGTGAGTTTGAGGCCAGCTTGAGCTACATAAGACCCTATCTATAAACAAATAAATATATCCTAATAAATAGCCTCCTTAAGCCTCACTACTGCCACCATGAGGTACTAGGAACTATTCAATTGCCCAACTCACACACTGTAACACTGAGGCCCTGGTTTAATGGCTTCAAGCCAAGTATGAATTCAGGTAGACAGAACTGAAGCCTGAGCCCACCGGCTCTTCCTCCCAAGGGGACTTGGCTCTGGCATTCCTTAGGAGCAAGTGAGTCCACACTTTCAACCCCTCAACCCCCTGGAAAGTGACCAGAGAGAAAGATGCCCACCCCCCAGTGACTGACCTCCAAGGTTGCTGCCATGGGTACATCACACACACTTCCTCCATATCATTTCCTGGGGTCACACTGAGGCCCTAGACACCTGCAGACCCACCAACCCAGACTGGAATTCCAATCTCCACTAATTTGAGACTGTTCCCCTAATAGGACAGACCTCTATGTGTGCACAGGAGACTTAGGGTGAAAGGGAAGCATATCACCTCCCCCTTTCACACTGACCCAGACACCATACCGCCCCCCACCCCACCCTCTGCCCTGCCCCCAGAAAAGGCACACGTGTAGGCCCATGCCTATAAGCCCCCTGGCCCCAACTCTCATCATCCCCCTTCTCAGGAACCAGAAGCAGCTGGATGGGGTGGGGGTGGGGGTGGCTTTGATCCCTGTGTGGGTGGGTAGGGGGCGCACTCACCCCTCACCCCAGCACTCCATGCTCAAGGTCAAGGCACCAAGTGCAAGGGGTGAGGGGAAGGGGGAGGTCGCCCCAGCCTCTTTGTGCAGCGCTGCGGGCGCTCACCCTCCGCCTCCTCCAACGGGCGGGGCGGGGGGGGGGGAAGGGGAGTGCCTCGCTCTCCTGCCCTGAAAGAGGGCGGGAGCCGGTGCTCCTGACAGTCAGAGCCCGCTGTCATCACCTGGGAAAGGGGGGTAGGGGGTGTGGAGAGCGCCGGGACCGACAGTCCGGGATCCCGAGGAAGGACTAAGAGAGGGAGATGGAGGGGCCGGAGGGAGGGAGAAGAGAAGGCATCCGGGGGTAGCAAGGAGTCGGGAGGGGCTAGCCTCGGACCCAGACGTCTGGGTTCCCACCCACTGGGCCCAGCGGGAGGCTAGCACTCGGAGGAGAGTCACGGACAGGCAGAAAGGGAGGGAATCCCCGGAGAGGGAGGGCGCTCCAGCACCAGCTCCCCAGCACCGGTCCCCAAGGGAATGGGAGGTGCTCGCTTAGATGGGCATGGGCGGGGAGAGGGAGGGATGCCACAGTCCGAGCCGACCAAGACATCGGGACTTGTAGGTCCTGGAGACCCGGGGAGGAAAGAGAGAAAGCGGCAAGGACTCAAACCCCGACGGTCTCAGCACCCACCCTGCGACCACGCGCACTGTGGGGAGGGGAGGGAGGGTCCCCAGAGAAAGACCGGGAAAAAGAGAAAGGTGCTTTGATGAGGGGCAGGGGTGATGAGAACCATGGAGACCGAGGTCCAGACTTGGATGCCGGTGCCTCCTGCCCGCAGTCCGCAGGCCGGCATCCCCAAGACGCGGAGGAGCCGAGATGGAGGAGGAGAGGGAAGCCCCTACCCCCACTCTGGGTGGGGACACGGCCTCCGCCACCCCCTAGCCCGCGCCACATTCCTTCACTGACAGCGACAAAGAAGCGGTGCTCCCACGACCCGAGAAGGGCTCTGGTCCCTAACCCCACCGGGCGATGGGGGTGGTGGGGCCCCCAGGGTAGTGGGATACACCGGGGTCCCCATCCAAGTACCATCCGCGCACTGCGCCCCCCTCCCCAGCCCGGGGGAGGGCTGGGGAAGGAAGGGCTCCTGAGCGGGGGGGGGGTGTCCGGATGCGGGGGGACGGGGACGGCGGGGACACTCACG
>NW_008355971.1:1253633-1257077 GCF_000622305.1 Nannospalax galili
CGACTTGAGCGGGTTCTGAATGGCGGTAGCCATGGCCCGCTCGACTGGGCCGCCTCCGGCCCGAGGCGCCGCTCCCGCCGCGCGCGGGCCCAGCCCGGCCTGCGCCGCCCGCTCTGCCGCCCAGCGCGCTACGATTTCATTCATTCTTGGGGCTGCGGCGCGAGCCGAGCGGGGCGGGCCGGGGGCGGGGCTCAGCCAATCCCCGCGCCTCCCAGCGCACGACGGGACGTGGAGTCTAGGGGTGTGCGGCGGCGCCCGAGGGCGCCCCTACAGGGACTACACGTCCCAGGGGGCGTCGGGAGGACCACCAGCCCATTGGTTGCTGGGGATACAGGGCGGAGCTGGGCGTCCCCCAGAGCATCCTCCTCCTCACTCTGGGAGTGCTTGATTCCCAGCTGGGGCTCCCTCCACCATCCAGGCACCTGCGGTGAGCCCCGGTTTCTGGGCGCATCTCCCCCTACACACAAGGTTTGTGGATCACCCCTTGGGTATTTTTTAGTATTTTTCTCAACCTGCTTGTCTGAGTGGCTCTAACTTGTAAAGCATTCCCAAACAGAACAGAGGTTAATCAGTGTCTTTGTTCCTTGATTGCCTATGTGCCAGCACTCACTTAGGCACTGAGAATATAACAGTGATCCGAAGTAGCTGAGCCTTGAGAGTTGGCTCAGAGATCAAGAGCATTACCGCTCTTCCGGAAGACCCAAGTTCGGTTCCCAGCACCCACATCAGGTGACTCACAACTGCCTGTTACTCCAGCTCCAGGAGATTCGACGCCCTCTTCTGGCCCCTGTGGACAAGTACTCACACATACACAAAGACACTTTACAATCCCAGCACTCACGTTGCAGCTAACGACTGTCCATAACTCCAATTCTAGGGGATCTGTTGCCCTCTTCTGTCCTCTGTGTAGGTACTGCACAACACGGATGCACTTACACACATACAGGCATGACACTCATATAAATAAGTAAATAAATAAATGAAATTTAAAAAGAAGTTGGCATTCCAAGCCAGGCTTGATGGCACAAGACTGTAATTCTAGGTACAGAAGAGACTGAGGCAGGAAGATCAAAAGCTCAAAGTCATCCTGAGCTACACAATGAGAATCTGTCTCAAAATAAATGTTGACATTCTAGCAGAGATAAACATGAAAGTAATGGAAAAGATTATCTGCAAGAGTCAGTTATAAAGAAAATAACATAGATTGAAGACAGAGAGGCTTCTCTGAGGGGTGACATTTGAACTGAGACCTGGGAACCTGCCAGCCCTGAATTGTCTAGGCTGGTTAGACACAGCATTCATGAAGTACAAAGGGCCTGGGAGTAAAAAACTTAGCTTAGTCAAAGCTCAGGAAGAAATCTAGTGTAGGCCTAGAAGGATGGTTCAGCAGTTAAGAGTGCTTGATGCTCTTCCAGGAGGCCTAAGTTGAATTCCCAGCACACAGGTCAGCACCTCCAGGGGATCTGACACCCTCTTCTGGACCCTGAGGGTACCAGCACAGAAAGAGAGAGAGAGAGAGAGAGAGAGAGAGAGAGAGAGAGAGAGAGAGAGAGGAGGCAGGGCTGGAAAGAGCAAGGACTCAGGTTCTATAGGGCCTTGTAGGCCACCTTGAAGAAAATGGATTGTGTTGTAAGCAAAATCCAGCATCCTACCTCTCTTCTTTCTCAAAAGCCAATCACACCCATCAGCTAGGGAGTGCTAGGGGTTGAACCTATGGCTTCCTGCATGCCAGGCCAGCCCTCTACCACTGAGCCACACCTCCAGCCCCTCACTGGTAGATTCCAGGCAGGCACTCTACCCTTGAGCTATATCCCCAACTCTCTTTTTACTTTTTCTTTTTCTTTTTTTCTTTCTTTTTTTTTTTTTTTTTTTTATTTTTAAATGAGGCTCTTGGCTACTCTAATATTCCCCCCTCTGAAGAGATAACCCTAAAATCTTTTAAAGATTACATACAAGCTCCCAATTTTTTTGGTCTTTTTGAGACAGGGACTCTCTGTAGGTTCAGCTGGCCTTGAACTCACAGAGATTCGCCTGCCTCTGCCTCCTAAGTGCTGGGATTAAAGCATGCACCACCATGTCTGGCTTTATTTTCATTATTTTTAAAGATTCAGTTTTATTTTATGTGTATAGGTGCTTTGCCTACATATATGTATGTGTGCCTCATGTGTGCCTGCCTGGTGTCTGTGGAGGCCAGAAGAGGGCATCAGAAACCCTGGAATTGGAGTAACAGATGGTTGTCAGCCACCATGTGGGTGCTGGGAACTGAACCCAGGTCCTTTCCAAGAGGAGCAAATGAGGGGCTGGAGAAATAGCTCGGCAGTTAAGAGCATTGGCTGCTCTTGCAGAGGAACCAGGTTCAATTCCCAGCACCTACATGGCGGATAACAGCTGTCCCTAACTCGAATTCTGGGGGAGGGGGATCTGATGCTCTCTTCTGGCCTCTGTCTGGACATTGCATGACAGGGGTGTATTTATATACATGCAAGCAATATACCCATACACATAAAATAAAATAACAATAAATAACCCGGGTGTGGTGGTGCACACCTGAAGTCCCAGCACTTGGGAGGCACAGGCAGGCGGATCTCTGTGAGTTCAAGGCCTGCCTGGTTTACACAGTGAGTTCTGGGCCAGCTGGGGCTACAGGGAGACCCTGTCTCAAAAAGACCAAAAAAAAAATAATAATAAATAAAATACTTTAAATTTTTTTATCTTACATATATGAGTGCATTGCCTGCATGCAGGTAAGTGCACCCACGTAATGCAATGCTCCCGCAGGTCAAACAAGAATGCTGGATCCCCTGGAACTGGAGTTATGGACAGTTCTTAGCCTCCATGTGGGTACTGGAAACTGAACCAGGGTCCTCAGCAAGAACAGTCTTAATCACTGAGCCTTCTCTCCAGCCCCCTAATTTTAGTTTTATTTATTATTATTGTGTGTTTGCATGTGAATGTGTGCTTGCGCATGCCATGGCACGCATGTGGAGTTCAAACAACTTTCAGGAGTCAGTTATTGTCTTTCACCTTGAGATCCAAGGATCAGACTCAGGTTATCAGACTTGCATAGCAAGCACTTTTACCATCTCCCTGGCCCTATTTTTTAAATAAAATATTTTAAAATTATTTTGTGTGGGGGTGTTGGAGGTCAGAGGACAGCTTTTGAGAGTTGGTTCTCTCCTTCTACCACGCGAATCCTAAACATCCATTAGGTCATCAGGCTCAGTGGCAAGTGCCTTTACCCACTGAGCTATATATCCAGCCCTTTTTTTGATTTTTATTTTGATATAGGGTCTCACTAAATTTCCCAGGTTGACCTTGAACTCACTTGAGCTCCAAGCAGGGCTTGGAATTGTGATTCTTCACTTCTGTCTTTTAGAATTACAGGTCTCTGCTACCAGGTCCAGTTAATACTTTTTTCTTTGAACATTTATCATATCTGTTATT
>NW_008355971.1:1257099-1258600 GCF_000622305.1 Nannospalax galili
TTGATTCATTGTATGCCTCCACTTGTTAGAGTGCTGGCTCTGTAAAGGGTTTATTGTTTCCATTCACAGCCACGTCCCCACTTCCTAAAACACAGTATGACAGACAGCAGGTGCTCAAAATTTATTATCAAATAAGTAAAAATATCAGTTCGTCCCATGCCTTATGTTCCTGTGCAGCTCTGAGGCACAGGCCCAGCAAGCAGAGGCAGTAAAGTGGGTGAACTGGGCTCTCCTAAACACAGACTCTTGGACAACTTGAGGTGGTGGAAGGTTGGGGCCTGATGTATTATGTCTATCTCCCAGCGGAGAGTTCCAGGCTGTAGGCTGTAGCTTCAAGACAGAGAGAAGGGAAAGATTACAGCAGGGAGCAGGGCATGGTGGCACAGGCTGGTAATCTCAGCTCCCAGGAGGATGACAGGAGGATCATGAATTCAACCCCTGTATTAGTTACATAGAAACTTGGAGGCCAGCCTGAGAGAGAGAGAGAGAGAGAGAGAGAGAGAGAGAGAGAGAGAGAGAGAGAGAGAATTCAGTATTAAGGGATCTCCTTGACTCAGCCACTTGATGGCATTTCTGGGTGACCTATGTGTGAAACCCTTTGAAGCCTGTCCCCTTGACCTTCCCAGATGCACAAAGGTCCTGTTCTGTCCTCTTTCATCCTTGATTCCTGCTCTTTCTGTTACTCAAATTCTGGGGACCAATGCTATTCTTAGACATTTGATGGATTCTTTTCAACCTGGAACCTTTGGCCACCAGAGGGCACTGTGGTTCAGTCTTTGTCCAGTAGAGGCTTGTCATAGGTCTTGGGATCGAGAAGCCACATCCCAAAGCTTGAAACCTGACCAGCCAGGAGAGACACAGGCCCTGACCCTGAACCTCTGACCCTGAACCACAGGCCCCATACCTGAGCACCAGAACTGCTTTCCACACCTGGCATCATAGGTTCCTATGTAAAGTCGGGTATGGTGATACCTGTGGTATCAGCGCTCAGAGTACTGAGGTAGGAGGAAAGTTCAAGCTCAGCCTGATTTGGTGGTACACGTTTGTAATCCCAGGATTTGGGAGGTGGAGACAGGAGGACAGAAGTTCAAGGTCAGTTCAGCTACATAGCAAGATTAAAGACAGCCTGAGCTAACAGAGAACCTGTCTCAAAATTAGATAAATACAGTGGTGGTTTGAATGCCCCCATAGATTCCAAGCATTTGGCTATTTTGCACCAGTTGGTGCTCCTGTTTTGGGAGGTCTTAGAAGGTGTCTTAGACCATGCTGAAGACCCTGTCTCAAAAAAGACAAAAAAAAAAAAGTGGGCTGGAGAGATAGCTCAGTAGTTAAGAGCATTGACTGCTCTTGCAGAGGACCTGGGTTTGATTCCTAGCACCCACATGGAGGCTACAAACCGTCCTTAACTCCAGTTCCAGGGAAATCTGAAACTCTCTTCTGACCTCTGCCACACTGCACGACATGGGTGCACTTACATGCAGGCAATACACTCATACACATA
>NW_008355971.1:1258647-1263392 GCF_000622305.1 Nannospalax galili
GCAGGCAATACACTCATACACATAAAATAAAAATAATAAAATTAAAATATTAAAAAAATTTTTATTCTTCTTGAGACAAGGTCCCCCTGCAACCCCACCTGGTCTGGAACTCACTATGTAGACCAGGCTGGCCTTGAACTCACAGAGATCCGCCTGCCTCTGCCTCCCAAGTGCTGGGACTACAGGCGTGCACCACCACGGCTGGCTCTTTAAAAAAATTTTTTTTTTAATGATTATGGTGTATAACTTTATTCCTAGCATTCCTGAGGCAGGGACAGGTGAATCTCTATGAGTTTAAGGCTAGACCATAGTGAGTTCCAGACCAGTCAGGACTACATAGTGAGACCCTGCCTCAAAAAACATTTTTTTTTTTATTCCAGCACTTGGGAGGCAGAGGCAGATCTCTGTGAGATTGAGGCCAGCTTAGTCTACATAACAAAGTTCAGGCCAGCTGGGGCTATAGGGAGACCCTGCCTCAAAAAAAAAAAAATAATAACAAAGGGGCTGAAGAGATGGCTCAGCAGTTAAAGAGTACTGACTGCTCCTGCAGAAGACCCTGGTTCAATTCCCAGCACCCACATGGCTGGCAGCTAACAACCATCTGTAACTCCAGTTCCAGAGGAATCCAATGCTCTCTTCTGATTTCTGTGGGTATTGCATGACACAGGTGCATTTACATACACACAGGCAATACACGTAGGCCAGGGTGGCCACAAACTCACAGAGATCTCTGCCTCCTGAGCACTATAATTAAAGGTGTGCACCACCATGCCTGACCGTATTTTGGGGGGGAGGTCTTTTTGAGACACGATCTCCCTGTAGCCCCAGCTGTCCTGGAACTCACTATGTAGATCAGGCCTGCCTCTGTCTCCCAAGTGCTGGGATTAAAGGTGTGCACCACCATGTCCGAGTATATTTTATTATTTTTGTGTGTAAGTGTATACACATATGGATGCAGTACCTACAGAGGCCAGATGAGGGCATCAGATCCCCTAGAACTGGAGTTATTGGCAGTTGTGAACTGCCATATTGGTGTTGGGAACCAAACTCTGGTCCTCTGCAAGTACAGGAAGCTCTCCTAACCATGGAGCCACCTCTCCAGACCATCCCCCCACCCCCTGCAGAGAATCTTGCTCCTTTTACTATGACTAAGGTCTATAGTAAAATGGTTTCGGGAACTGTTATTCTGCCTGCCTCTACAGAGTGGACAGGATTTATGGAGAATGTATGGATTGTGACTGAACAAGTTTTTGGAATGTCAGAAATGACTCAGGGTCTGTGGCCTGAGCAGCTGGAGGGACCAAGGAGGGCATCCTGCAGGCTGGGGAGGTGGTGTGGTTAAGTCCATGTTGTTCCACTTCCAGTGGGTTAAGTTCTCTGAGTTCCAGGTGTGACTATGGGGCAAGGGGGATCTTGAGGTTAAAGGCAAGGGGAGGTTAGAGAGACATATGGGAGTTGGGAGAGCGTATGGTATGCCAGGAGAAGAGGCCAGAGAACTAACACGGGAGAGTGTGAGAGAGTGACCAGGGAACCAAGAATGGAGACCTGGGCTGGCAGTCACTGACAGATGCAGAGAGGAAGAAAGGGGGCCAGAAGGGGGACCACAGACTGAAGCTGAGGAAAAGAAAGAACTCCTAGGGTTACAGCTCATCTAGGAACCCCCCCACCCCCGGCCTAGCATGCCAGAAGCCCAGTGTTCCAGATGTCACTACAGCCTAACACCAGGGAGACCCTAAGATTTATGGGGAAGGAGGGCACGAAACACAGATCAGGGCTGGAAGGGGTGTAGAACTGCATGTTTCCTTTTGATAAACTGTAAATGAAAGCTGGGTGTGGTGGCTCCTGACCAACACTAGGGAGGCTGAGGAAGGAGGACTTCAAACTAGAGGCCAGTGTAGGCTACATAGTGAGACACTATCTCAAAATAAATAAGAGCCAGGCATGGTGGCTCATGCATTCAAGAGGCTAAGGCAAGGGGCTGGAGAGATGGCTCAGTAGTTAAGAGCACTGACTGCTCTTGCAGAGGACCTGGGTTCGATTCCCAGCACCCATACAGTGGCTAACAATTGTCTGTAACTCCAGTTCCAGGAGATTCAACACCCTCATTTGACCTCCTCGGGCATTGCACGACATGGGTGCACTTACATACATGTAAGCAATACACATAAAATAAAAATAATAAAATATTTTTAGAAAGCGGCTAAGGGAGGTGCATCACTCTGAGTTTGAGGCCAACCTAGGCTATATAGTGAGTTCTAAGACATCCTGAGCTAAACAATGAGTTCCAGGACAGTCTGGGCTACACAGCAAGTCCGAGGGCAGCCTGAGGTTACAGTGTACTTAGATCATGACAGCACTAACACCATCAATGTCTTAATCCAGTAATGGTTTCATAGCTGAATAGGGTATTAGGACGTAGGGATTGGTTGGAGGGAGCAGGTCTTTGAAGGATGTCTAATTCCTGGCCCTTTCTCCTCTTGCTCTACCTCAGGACCACCATGAAGGGAGAAGCCTTCTCTACCTAACACTCCCATGCCCACCTAAGGCCCAAAGTAATAGAAATAGACCCAAAGTCAAATGACAGAGTTAGCTGTCCTTGGACTGAAACTTCTGAAACTGTGTGGCAAAATAAATCTTACTCTCTTAGCCAGGCATGGTGGCGCACACCTTTAATCCCAGCACTTGGGAGGCAGCGGCAGGTGGATCTCTGTGAGTTACAAGGCCAGCCTGGCCTACATAGCAAGTTCCAGGACAGATGGGGCTACAGGGAGACCCTGTCTCAAAAAGACACCCCGCCCCCCAAATCTCACTCTCTTCTTTTTTCTTTCAGTGCCAGGGATCAAATCAGGTTCTAGCACATACTAAGCAAGCACTCCAACACCAAGCTACATCTCCTGCACTGAGTTTTCTGAATCTTGCTCTACCTCAGGCTGGCCTTGAACTTTGAGATCCTCTCGCATCACCCTCCAGAGTTCCAGGATCAGCCTACACCTGGCTTTGGAATGTAGTTTAAAGCTAACTCATGTGCTTGCTTCCACAGTACATATACTAAAATTGGAACAAAAAACAACTCACTCATATGACCAGACACGGTACAGTGCACCAGTAATCTTTACACTGAGGAGGTGGAGGCAGGAGAATCTGGAGTTCAAGGTCATCCTCTGCCAAATGAGTTTGAGGCCAAACTGGGCTCTGAGAGACCTGGTCTCAAAAACAGAACAAGCCAGGCGTGGTGGCCCACTGCAGAGGGAGAGGCAAGCAGATCTCTGTGAATTCGAGGCCAGCCTGGTCTACATAGCAAATTCCAGGCTAGCTGGGGCTACAGGGAGATCCTTTCTCAAAAAACAAAACCAAACAAAGAAAAACACATAACCAGAAAACCCGGAATTGCAGGGAAGCTGCTCAGAGAACTCCCTACAGAGATGTCAGTGTGAAGAATATGGCCATCAGGGGGCCCTGATAGCAGGTAAGTTCCTACTGTGTGATGGGAGCTTTGTAAACATTGGGCATGCTCAGAGCATCCGGACAAAGTTTAAAGCTGAAGTGATGCTGAAGAAATGGCTCAACATCCTGCTCCTGCAGAGGACCTGGGCTCAGTTCCCAGCACCCACATCAGGTGGCTCACAGCTGCCTGTAACTTAAGTTCCAGAGGATCCAACGCCTGCTTTTGGCCTCAGAGGACACCAGATAGTTACATACAAGTGGACTAACTAACTACATGCATGTGGTTAAAACACCGATACACATAAAATATAAATAAATAAATAATAAACAAACAAACTCACAGGTCATTTCATGGCGTAGTAAGTTTTATGAAAGAAATTAAGTAGGTGATAGGACAGGTGCTCTGTGGCATCTCTAAGATGACATCTAAGTGACAGGAGGATTTGGGACTCAGGAATGGATCAGGCAAAAGAAACATGATAGTTGGTCCTGGAGCAAAGAAACTAGGAGTGTGAAGATGGGAACAGGAGGACAGAGAAGGGACAGAGACAGAAGCAGAGAGAGGAGGGAAAGAATTACTTTGTATTTAATTTGTTTTTGTTTTTTGTTTGTTTTTTAGTTTTTTGAGACAGGGTCTCCCTGTAGCCCCAGCTGGCCTAGAATTCGCTATGTAGACCAGGCTGGCCTAGAACTCACAGAGATCCGCCTGCCTCTGCCTCCCGAATGCTAGGACTAAAGGAGTGCCACACCCGGATCGTGAGATGATATCTTTAAAAAGCAAAAAATAAGGGGCTAGAGAGATGGCTCAGCAGTTAAGAGCACTGACTGCTCTTACAGAAGACCTGGGTTCAATTCCCAGCACCCACATGGTGGCTAACAACCATCCTTAACTTCAGTTCCAGGGAATCTGATGCCCTCTTCCAACTTCCATAGGCATTTCATTACACGAGTGTACCTACATACATACAGGCAATACACTCATATGCATAAAATAAAAATAATAAACAAAATGTTAAAAAGAGATGACTCCTCAAAAGATTGATCAAAGTCAAGAGAAAAGATACTGGGATCCAGTAGACAGCCTGAGAAGGTGGGTTCAGACCTCCATTGAGGTAGGGCTGGGAGCTTAGCAGACCGCCAGAGAGTGCCGGGTTCTGGTCTCCCTCTGGCCTCCAACTACCAGAGGGCCTGAGAACCCAGGGGACTGCCTGACAGCCTCCGGATCCTGCCTCCACATGGTGGTCCTTTTAATAAGAAGATGCTATACGGCAGTCCCTTCTGCATGAAATAACTACCATCAT
>NW_008355971.1:1263791-1278899 GCF_000622305.1 Nannospalax galili
TCAGCATGAAAGAAGCCAGAGCAGTCTGTGTCCCGATTCCCTATTGGCAATTTGGGTAACCCCTTCAGAGGATGGTGTTATACGAATAGGAGGTAGGAATTGGCTAGGTAGTTAGGGTAAAAAGACCCCAAAGAAATGTAGCCAATTTCTTGGCTAAAAGTCAAAATGTCCTTGGGCCCGTTAGCAACATACTCTTTTCCAAAGGCCAAAAATGTTGAAAGTATTTGGGAGCTTGTATCTAATCCTTGAAAGATTTTAGGGTTACTTCTTCAGAGGGGGGAATGTTGGAGGAGAGGGCGTGGACATGGATTTGATCAAAACACCTTATATACATGTATGAAATTCTCAATAAAGTTTTTGTAAAAATTAACAAAAAAAATATTGAAAAAAAGATACTGGAAAAAGAGCCAGGAACTTTTTGAAAAATATTTATTTTGGGTATGGGGTGCCTTGGTGCATACGTGGAGGTCAGAGGACAAACCTGTGGAAGTCAGCTCTCTTCTTTCACCACATGGAGTCCAGGGATGGAACTCAGGTTGTCAGACTTGGTGTTGGCAGGCACCTTTACCTGTTGAACTGTCTCATCAGCAGCAGAAATTGGTTTTCACCAAGGAAAAAAAATGACTTTGGAGGAAAGGGGGACAGGGAACAGGGTGGGTGGAAACTAGGGGGTATCAGTGAGGAAAAGCGTCATTTGGCTGCTGTGTGGGAAGCCAGACAGACTGTAGGAGGCAGGGGGTCTGCTGGGAGGTATGTGCCACACTAAGAGGATGGTGTGCCAGGCCTGCTATGTCCCTTGAGGCTCCTTCACACACCCCAGGGCCTGTGATTCAGTGCTCCCAAGGGGCATCTTCGGGGCTAAGAACAGCCAGCCCCTCCCCACAACCCTCACATGTCTATTAAACCATGCTCTGTGTACTGAAACTTCACAATCCTAGGGGGTTGGTACTATTCTAATCATCATGCAGACACAGAGAGGATAAATGACTTACTTACGACCACACAGCTAAGAAATAGGACAGGTGGAATTTGAAATCAGGCAGAAGTTTTTGCTTTGTTACAGTGTTGGAGAATGGAACCCAGGACCCTGCATATCTGGGCAAACAGTCTGCATTGAGTGATCCTCAGCTCTTAGAGATT
The DNA here is from genome assembly GCF_000622305.1 of Nannospalax galili. Classification (NCBI taxonomy): domain Eukaryota; kingdom Metazoa; phylum Chordata; class Mammalia; order Rodentia; family Spalacidae; genus Nannospalax; species Nannospalax galili. The sequence continues at coordinate 1,264,932 of NW_008355971.1, forward strand.
TTATATTATTATATTCATTTATGTATTTATTGTTTTTATATTATCATATTCATTTATGTATTTATATGTATGTGTGTATATATATGTGTAAGTGCAGGTGCCTACGGAAGCCAGAAGATGGCATCAGAGCCCCTCAAGTTGGAATTGCAAGCAGTTGTGAGCCTTCCATGTGGGTGCTGGGAACAGAACTCAGGTCTTCTGGAAGAGCAGCAAGTACTCTTAACCACCTAACCATCTCTCCAGACTTATTTCTTATTTATTTTGTATATGTATGTGGGCATTCTCACACCATCGCACATATGTGGAGGTCAGAAAACAACTTTCAGGAGTTTTTTTTTTTTTTTTTAATAGAAAAAGGGGTAGGGGACTGGAGAGATGGCTCAGCAATTAAGAGCACTTGCTGCTCTTGCAGAAGACTTGAGTTCCTTTCCCAGAACTCACATGCAAGGCTCACAACCATATGTATAAGTGTTTTGCCTGTCCTGCATATATGTATGTGTACCACAAAGTTGTCAGATCCCCTGGAACTGAAGTTATGTATGGTTGTTAGCCACCATGTGGGTGCTGGGAACCAAACTTGGGTCCTTTGCAAAAGCAGCCAGTGCTCTTAACTGCTGAATCATCTCTCCAGTCCCGTGGTTATCCCCTTTCATCATATAGATCCTGAGGTTTGAACTCAGATCCTGAGGTTTGTCAGCAAGCACCTTTACCTGCTGAACCATCTTGATGGTCCTTTATTTTCCAAATTATTTTTATTAATTTTGTGTTCTTGGGTGCATATGTGTAGGTCATGTGCTCCAAGTCATGCATGTAGAGGCTAGAGGACAACTTTCTGGAGTTGTTTCTCTCCCTCCACCATGTGGGTCCCACGGATTGAAACCCAGGTCATTGGGCTCAGTGGCTGGTGCCCTTACCCACATCATTTCTTTAATATTTTATTAGTTTTTTTATGTTTATGAGTATGTATACATTGCCTACATGCATATAAGTGAACCCGTGTCATGTAATGCCCACAGAGGTCAGAAGAGAATATCAGAGCCTCTGAAACTGGAGTTACAGAAGGTTATTAGCCACCATGTGGGTGTGCTGGAAATGGAACCCAGGTCCTCTGCAAGAGCAGACAATGCTCTTAACCCCTGAGCCATCTCTCCATCCCCCCTTACCCACATCTTACTGATGGCTCTCTTTTTTTTCTAAGAAAGGGCCTGGACACATAGCCCAGGCTAGCCTGGAGCGTACAATCCTCCTGCCTCCAGTTCCTAAGTGTTAGGATTATAGGAGTGCACCACTATCCTCTGCTGAGACCATGCTTTTAACTCCTTAGGTAAGGTGCTTCCCAATACTTTTACTTTAGCCTTGTTCTTAAATCGCACTGCCTTTTAGATGGAATTATCTCCCAGGACTGTGAGCAGTCACTAACACCTTAGTATGAATCAACCAGTCTCTTCCCATCACTATAAATAACCATGTGATGATTTATAGGGTACCATAGTATGGGAGTTAAATAGCTGAGCTCTGGAGTCATGTTGGGAATCAAAGCCCAGTGCTACCATGTCACATCCATGTGATTTTTAGCAAATGGCACTGGTAATCTGGGCCTCAGTTTCCTCATCTGTGAAGTTCCCATTTTCTAGCTGAGGAAACTGAGAGACCCAACAGTGCACACTCAGGACTTGGGTTTTGAGCACATCACTTTGGTGTAACCACGAGGAACCAAAAACAGGTTCTATGAAAGGGAAGCTGTTCCCTGGCTTGGGGATGTGATGTGATGCTCCCGGTCCCCCAGGCAGTCATTTTCTGAGAGGGAGGAGGCTTAGAGGCCTGTCTGTGTGGGGCTGGACAGGCCAGTGCACTCTAGAAATTCTTTGGAGACATCTTTTCTGCTGGACTATAGTTCAGAGCACCAGGATGGGGGCCCTGATCCTTGTGGGAGAGCTGGGAGGTATGTGGGGTGTGCAATCTCAGTAGAGGGACTGGGGAGATGTGTTTCCCTAGGCACCCCAGCTTTGGCCTGCCCACCCCAACTCCTGAGACCACCAGGATACAGAGACCTCTGATCTGGTTTCTCCTCTGGGACCCTCCAAGTCTCCCTATGTCCGGGTATGTAAGGATTCAATAATCCTTGGTTAGTAGACTTCCCTGCCTGGCTCTAGGGACACTGTCCATTCTGACTGGATGGAGACCCAGCCAATCAACAGATGGTATTATCCTTGACAGAGCCCCAATATCAGTCTCTCTACTCCCAAGTTCAGGGTCTGCAGGTATGGTTTGAGTCTTGCTGCATAAGTTCTTGCCTCAGTGTCACTACCTTCAGGAAGCCCTCCAGGATTTTTGTTGGTTTGTTTCATTTGTATTTTCAGACACAGTCTCCCAGCGCCCCGGGTAGCCTGGAATTGCTATGTAGGCCTGGCTGGCCTTGATCTCACAGAGATTCCCCTGCCTCTACCTCCCAAGTACTGGGATTAAAGGCATGCACCACCACACCTGGCTGATTTTTTTTTTTTTCTCTGCTGTGAATGGAACCAGAAACTTGCTTATGCTTGGCATGTGCTCTACGGCTGTGTCACATCCCCAGTTCCTCACTGGTGGTTTCTATGGAGATGCCACGCCTCCAGCTCCTCCCTGGTGGATTCTAGGCAAGTGCTTACTGCTGAGGCACATCCCAGCCCCTCACCCAGCAGATTCTAGGCAAGCACCCAATCCCTGAACCTCAACACCAAGGGGCAATGTGTCCTCCCACTCTGGGCACCTAGGCTATTCAGCTCCTAGGCCTATTGAGCTAAGCACACTCTTCCTGGAGTAAACTAATGACCTGCTTGCTGTGCAACCCCTGTTGGAGGTGACAGGGGCCACAGGGCAGTGTGCATCTTCACATCTCCAGAGCAGTCCAGGGATCGGGGCCCTGGCCTCCCCCACGGGGGCTGGGACTGGGTCCAGATGGGGGAGGTAGGAACAGGATGTGAGTCCCCAGGGCCCCAGCAGGGTCAGTAGGGCACATTCTCAGGATCTGTGGCCAGGAGGAATGTTTCTCCATCTGTCAGGGCCAGCTGTGGTTTGGGGATGTAAAACCCGGGTAGGAGGGCAGCAGGGGCTGGGGAAGCCCAGGTTAGCGGGGTGAGGAAAAGCAGACACTCAGGTAGAGTTACAGAACCATTAAATACAGCTTATAAACAATCCCGGCATTGGAGATATGGAGGGGACAGAGGCAGGCGACTGTCAGGGGGGAGCAGTCCGGGCTCGGTCCTGGCGGGGGCTCAGGCTGCCTTCATCTGAGGGGCTGGAGTGTGGTTGGCCTGGCTGCTTGTGCAGACCCTGTAGCTTGACCAGCAGTTGCTGCACAAAGTCCTGAAGACAGAGTAGGGGTTCTGAGAAGACAGCAAAGGAGAGACTACCCACCTCTCTGTCCTTACCCTCCTGCAAGCAGCTGGGTCAGTAAGACAGAGGAAGATGGTAAGACACATGGACAGAGGGGAAGAGGCAGAGAAAGACTGGGAGCTTTGCACTTGGTGGCATAGGCCAGCACTCCCAGCTGAGGCAGGAGGCTTGCCAGTCTGAGCTACACATTGAGACAGACAAAAAGAAAGAAAGAAAGAGAGAGAGAGAGAGAGAGAGAGAGAGAGAGAGAGAGAGAGAAAGAAAGAAAGAGAAAGAAAGAAAGAAAGAAAGAAAGAAAGAAAGAAAGAAAGAAAGAAAGAAAGAAAGAAAGAAAGAAAGAAAGAAAGAAAGAAAGAAAGGTGAGATGGTGATGCATGGCAGGCAGCTCTCTTGAGTTCAAGACCAGCCAGGTCTACTCAGAGTTCCAGATCAGTTGGGGCTACAGGGAGACCCTGTCTCAAAAAACTAAAACTAAAACATAACAAAAGACTCAGATCAGGGGAGAGAGACAGACAGACAGACAGACAGGGACAGAGAGAGAGACAGAGACAGAGAGACAGAGACAGGTTAGGCAGAAAGAAGGGGGAGATGTTTCTTAGGCCGAGATAAGCAGGCAAACCCCCAGAGACCAGGTCTGAGCCAGCTCTGGGGCAGATTGACACACAGTGACGTTTGTCCCTCAGGCATGAGGAGCCACATGGAGAGCTATGAATATTTTTCCTTTTAAAGTAGGGAAGGAAGTGGGAGGGCCTGGGCCTCCCAGCTTCAGGGCCTGCTGATGGGAGGCCCCCAAGAGGTATATTGGGAGCCCCCAGGATGGTAGAGATAGAGGGAGGAGAGATGGAAGAGAAGCTGAGCCCGCCTCCCCACCAACCAGGGCACCCATCAAGGGAGGGAGGGGCAGCACAGGGGCAGAAACAGGAGGCAGATGAGGGAGGGGCTCCCAGGGAGCTGAGGTGGAGCCCTGGTGGCAGATGGTAGAGAGGAGGAGGAGGAGACAAAGAAGATGACTGAAGAGCTGAGACAGGCTCTAAGACAGGAGCATCCCAGAGTTCCCTGGGCCTGTCCCTATCCTGGCTGTGGCCAGCCAACCCCTCCCACACCTATCAAGGCATAAACAAGAGCTCAGACTCACCTCCGTTGGATTCGTGCAGGACTTCAGGAGTCCCTACAAAGGGGAGACAGGGACACAAATAACACAGAACAGTAAATGACTAATGCCTATTCCCCTCTAAGCCCCTCCCCGTTTCCCAAGGGAGTCCTAAGACAGCAAGACAAAAGGCAGTTAAACCACAGGGTGGACTGCCCAGGTGCTGTCAAGGCAGGAACCCAGACCTAAGATCTGATAGGGACCAGAAGCAGGTGGAATGCAGGAGGCTGGAAAGTCAAAGCTCTAGCAGCCAGGCACCACAGATGGGTTGGTCTCCTAGCTCTGTACAGTCTGTGCTGTGTGACCCCAGGCAAATATCTCAACCTCTCTGGGCTTCATTTTCTTTACGATGTTAATTGTGTCTATTTTATAGGATTTGGGGGGGAGGATTCAGTATCTGGTACAGGAAATGTTTAATAAACACGTCAGTTTCAGTTATTGTTTTTTGGGCCCTGTAACATGTTGGACTGTGGGGAGGAGTGGCTATCTCTCCACCTACCTGGATTTTTTGGCTTCTTTCCTCTTCACTCTCCAATTCCAACAATTCATCAATGTTGACCTCATCTGGCATTTCTGACTCCTAAGGCCAGGGAGGGAGGGCTGGTCAGAGTCCCCCTCCTCTCCCAACCTCCCTCCTCCCAAGCCTTTTGTCCAAGGCTCTGCAGGCACCCCACCATCCTGGGACCCAGCTGGATGGTTCTAGAGCAATAATGTGGCAGGCAGGGACAGCACCACTGAGGCGGGACATCTGGGTGCTGGGGGAAGGGTGACAGATGGGTGGATGGAGGCCCATGGCCCTGGTACCAGCCCGATGCCTGCACCCTCAGCTCTGGGAGCTTTGGGCCTGGCACCAGGCTCCCTCCTTGGCTGAAGTTCCCACACTGGAAAACAGGCCCAGTCGAGCGAGCGAGTCTAGGAATGTCAGATTCTGGGATTCAGGAGAGGGGTTAGCTTCTGCCCTTTCAAGGAAAAGTCTTAGCAGTAGGTGTGGGGGAGGGGAGCCTGCTGGGGCGGGCCCCTTCCCCCAAGGGACAGGAAAGGGGGCTAGGCTCAGGGCTGACCAAGCCACCCTGGGCCATGTTACAAGCTGTTGGGTGGGGGAAAGTGACCACCTAGTCTCCCCATGATGGGTGGGTGGGATGAGATGAATCATCCTTAAGGGCAAACTGAAGCTTCATGGCTAGGGGCCCAAAAGACAGCTGGGGCTCATGCTAGGGACAGGATCCAGCTGTCCTGGGCCAGAGGCTACATGGGAGAGAAGGCTGGTCTCTGGGGCTATAGCCTGTTTTTCCTAGACTAAAGTCGTGCTGTCCATCTGGGAAGTGAGGGTGCAGTCATGTGGGGGTGTGTGTAGGGCAACAGGCCTCTGGCAGCTAAGCCTGAGTCTAAGCCAGAGTCCAAAGCCAAGAGTTCAGGTCTAGCTGAGGGGTCTTATGGAGGAGATAGGTGGCTTTGTACAGAAAGTGCTTGAGTGAGTGTACCAAGTGCGTCTGCAGCTCAGGTGTGGCTGTGGCACACGGCATCACAGCACCCACCTTTTGAGGAATATGTCACAGGGTATCTCCTAACACAAGAATCGAATTTGTCCTTCTGTATGAGCCCACTCATGTGGCTGAGCAGAGGACCCAGTGTCACTGTGAAGGGTGGTAGCTTCTTTATGCTGTGCTAAAAAGGCTCAGTGGTAGAATCCCAGCACTCAGGAGGCAAAGGCAGGCGGATATCCATGTGTTTGAGGCTAGGCTCATCTACTTATTGACTTATTATTACAGGCTAGCCAGGGCTACAGTGTGAGACCCTGTCTCAAAAACCAAAACAAAGCAAAGGGCTTGGTGGAAACCTCAGGTCTAACACCCAGGAGTCTAACACAGGATGGTAGAGCTTGAAGCCAGCCTGGGCTACATAGAAAGTTCCAGGGCCAGCTAAGCTGCAGTGTGACCCTTTGTTTAAAAAAAAGAAGAAGTAAAAAAAAAAAAAGCCGGACATGGTGGTGCACACCTTTAGTTCCAGCACTAAGGAGTTAAGAGGCAGGCAGATCTCTGTGAGATCAAGGCCAGCCTGGTCTACATAGCCAGCTCCAAGGTAGGTGGAGCTATAGGGAGACCCTGTCTCAAAAAGACAAAAAACAAAACAATACAGAAAAACTTTGTGGCACTTGTGTTTGTAGCCCTACTTGTTTTGTAGCCTACAAACAATAAATATGTAACGTTACCAATATGTTTTGAATTTTTGAGGTAGCATCTCATGTAGCCCAGATTGGCCTCAAACTTGCTATATAGGCAAGGTTGACTTTGATCGCCTGATCCTCCTGCTTCCAAAGTGCTAGGATTTCAAACATTTGTCATCTCACCCAGCTCTGTTTCTACCGCTCAGCAAACCCTTGGACACCTTCAGTAGCTTCATGAGTAGCGTAATTTCCACTGATGTAGATGTGTGCATCTGCCAGGCATCTGTCCTTGGTTTGCAGGTGGTTATAACTTTATTGTTGTCGTTAGCAGATAATGAACAGCCCTGTGTAACTTGAGTCATTTTGTGTCCCAGGATAGCTATTGGAGCTGGGATCGCTACAGTAAGACCTGATGCATATCTTGGTACAGCTGGAACTCATCACTTGGCCTCCAGGGTTGTGTGCACATGTGACTGAGGCTGTGCTTTTGTGTCTGTGGCAAGCTACGGCTGTCCCCCAAGCGGATCCACAAGTATCAACCACTTGTGTTCTTGTGAGTTTGTGTGCTCCTCACACCTCTTGCTGTAAACGTCCATCATCTGTACATACTGTTGTCCTATCTCCCTAGTCACCACTGTCCATGTTAGGCTTAAGGACATCCCCTCCCCTCTCCCTATCATTTCTCTAGATATGTTAGCTCTGACACCCCAACTTTTTCTCATCCTGACTCTTCTCAAGTGTTTGGACACATATCTGGGGACCCAGTGTGCATGTCTCTGTGTGTGTCCACAAGCTGGGTCGCCCAGAGCACAGATGGCCTGCCCCAGGGTATGAATGTGTCCTCCAATACCTAGGAAGCGGGTACGCTAGCTAGCCTGTGCATCAGCAAGAGTGCCCGGGCAAGTGTGCATCATCCAGCATCACCAAGGACGCAGGGCTGGCGTGTCCCAGGCCACCTCGATCCCCGAGCCCCGGTCCCTCCAGGTCTCACCCTGCCGTGGTACAACTCCTCCAAGCGCCCGTCGATCCACTTCTCCACATCCAGCCGCCGCTGCAGCTCTCGCCGGTCGTACTTAACGGTGACTCTGGCGTGTCGCTTCTGCAGCCCACTGGGGCTGCCCCCGGGGCCGCGAGCCCGCGATGGGGACTGCAGCTTGTTCAGCACGCGCTTGCCCAGCCGCTGCGCTGCCATCGCGCCGCCGCCCCGGGTCCCCACTGTGCCTCTCGCCGCGCTCTCTGGGCTCTTATGGGCCGGGGCGGGGCCTCCGGGGGCGGGGGCTAGCCTCGGGGACCGCCCCGCCTCAGTTTACCCTCCTGCAGAGGTTAGCACTCGCCCCCGGCACCGGCTGGAAGCTAAGGGGGCCAGCGGGATACAGATAGCGGCGGGGTCCAGGGATCCAGCCCAGGGGGGTTCCCTTGCAAGCTTTCCGGGGCGGGGTCGAGAGACTCATTCCCCGGGGATGGCCGCTGTGCGCCCTCTGGTGGCAGCGACAGGTGGTGCAGCAGCGCCTGGGCCCTAAGGACATTGAGAGGAAGGAACCCAACGGTTTGTTGGTTGATTGGTCAGTTGGTTGGTCGGTTGGTCGGTTGGTCGGTTGGTCGACTGGTCTGTTGGTTGGTTGGTTGGGTTTGAGACAGGGTCTCCCTGTAGCCCCAGTTGGCCTGGAACTCACTATGTAGACCAGGCTGGCCTTGAACTTGCAGAGATCCGCCTGCCTCTGCCTCCCGAGTAAGTGCTGGAACTACAGGCTTGTGCCACCACGTCCGCCTAGGAATTCTAATCTTTTTTTTTTTGAGACAGGGTCTCCCTGTAGCCCCAGCTGTCCTGGAACTCACTGTGTAGACCAGGCTGGTCTTGAACTCACAGAGGTCCGCCTGCTTCTGCCTCCTGAGTGATGGGATTAAAGGCATGCGCCACCACACCCAGCGGAATTCTTATCTTTTAATCATACCACACCCTGTAAGATTTTTGTTTAAGGAAAGGCCTGCTGCATTGCTGAGCCTGGTGGCCTGGGGTAGTGGTGCTCTTCTCCCTTTGCCCTGATTCTTTTTAACTAGCCGCCCAGGAAAGACTGTGAGGTCAGACTCCAGCCAATGGGGAAGGACACAGTTGTCTTGCATTAGGTATTAGAAGGCCCCCAAGTTCCTAGGCTGAATCTGACTGACCATCTGGTCACCCTTTTGCAAAAGTAGTATCTGCCTTGCCAAGCTACTTTCTGCTTTGCCCATGTGTTCCTTGTGTGGCATTGATGGGGTCTTTTCTTGGACCACAGCTTTTATTTCTAACAGTGAAACCCTGTCTCAAAAAAATGAGGGAGGGAGGAAAGGTTGGAGAGATGGCTCAGCAGTTAAGAGCACTGGCTACTCTTGCAAAGGACCCTGGTTCAATGCCCAACACCCACATGGCAGCTAACAACTGTCTATAACTCCAGTTCCAGGGTATCCAGTGGCCTCTTCTGGCTTCCATAGGCATTGCACATACACTTAAAAAACATAGTAGCAGCTGGGCGTGGTGGTGCACACCTTTAGTCCCAACGCTCAGGGGGCAGAGACAGGCAGATCTCTGCGAGTTCAAGGTCAGCCTGGTCTACATAGTGAGTTCCAGGACAGCTGGAGCTACAGGGAGACCCTGTCTCAAAAAGACCCCCCCCCAAAAAAGCCATGTATGGGGAATCCCAACACTTGGAAGTAAAGGCAGTATTTGAGAGGCTGAGGCAGGAGGATGGCTGCATGTTCTAGGCATAGTGAGTTTCAGGCCAGTCTGGGCTACAGAATGAGATCTTATCTTTAAAAAAGGCTGGGGAGGGGACTAGGGAGGCTTGGGAGAGAGCTCAGTAGTTAGAGCACTTGATGTTCTTCCAGAGGACTTGAGTTCAATTTCCAGCACCCACATAGGGCAGCACACGATTGCCTGTATCACCAACCCCAGGGGAATGTAACATCCTCTTCTGGTCTCCACAGGCACACATGTGGCACACATTTATACATATAAATAAAAACTTTTAAATAAATCTTGGGATGCCAGGCGTGGTGGCACACACCTTTAATCCCAGCACTTGGGAGGCAGAGGCAGGTAGATCACTGTGAGTTCAAGGCCAGCCTGGTCTACATAGCCAGTTCAGGACAGCTGGGGCTACGGAGAGACTCTGTCTCAAAAAGACCCCCCCAAAAAAATAAATCAATCTTGGGGGTAGAGAGATGGCTTAGCAGTTAAGAGCACTGGCTGTTCTTGCAGAGGACCAGGTTCAGTTCCCAGCACCTACATGGTGGATAACAACCATCCATAACTCCAGTTCCAGAGGATCTGACACCTTCCTCTGACCTCCTTAAGCACTGCATGCATGGGGTACATTTACATACATGCAAGCAGAACACTCATATACACATAAAATATGAATTAAATAAACCTTTTGTTTTATTTTGTTTTGAGATAAAGTCTCACTATGTAGCCCTGGCTGGCCTAGAAGTCACTATGTAGACCAGCCTGGCCTGGAGCTCTTAGAGATAGGCCCATTTGTCTCCTGAGTGTTGGGATTATGGCATGGTAGGCATGCACCACTACACCCGGCCTAAAAGAATAAATCTAAAAAATAAAGGGCTGAGGAGCTGGCACAGTAGTTAAGAGCACTGGCTGCTCTTGCAGAGGACCCAGATTCAGTTCCCAACACCCACATGGCTGCTAATGACCATCCATAACTCTAGTTCTAGGAGATCTGACAACCTCTTCTGATCTCCTTGGGCATTGCATGCATGGATGCAGTTAATACATGCCAGAAAAACATCCATACACATAAAATAAAAAATAAAATAAGTAGCTGGGTGTGGTGGCGCACACCTTTAATTCCAGCACTTGGGAGGCAGAGGCAGACGGATCTCTGTGAGTTCAAGGCCAGCCTGGTCTACATAGTGAGTTCCAGGCCAGCTGGAGCTACAGAGAGACCCTGTCTCAAAAAGACCAAAATAAATAAATAAATAAATAAATAAATAAATAATAAATAAATAAATATATAGAGTGCTTGCTGTATACCAGGCATTGTTCTAGAAACAAGTGATAAAATAATTCGCATAACACGAGACCAGTCTACCTGGAGTTAACAGTTTGGCAGGGACAGTCAATGTAATAAGTACAGTGTGTTCTGGCAGTTATGCACGATACGTTCTATGGAGAACTCTAAAGTAGTACTGGATGGAATGAGGGTAGGGTTGAAATTTTCACAAAGGTGACCAGGGACATCCCCCTTCGTAGTCTACTCATTTCTGATCAGAAGCAGCAAAAGTGCTGTTTCAGTCATTGTTTGTTCATGGCTGTGGTCTTGGAGTGAGCTTGGGGCCTCGAACATGCTAGGCAGGTGTTCTACCACTGCGCTCAGGCCCTGGCTCCACACCACATCACTTTCTCATATTCTATATATAATTTGTTCATTCACCTTAGTGTCTGTTTCTCAATTAGGACTCCAGCAAAGACAGGGTAATCAGAGTTATCCACCTCAAGCACAGGCAAGAAGGAGGTACACAAGGCTGGGGGGATGGCTCAGTTGATCAAGTGCTTGTTGTACAAGCATGAGGACTTGAGTTTGGATCCCCAGCACCCTAGCAAAAAGCTGGGCAGAGTGTTGTGTGTTTGGAGACTGGAGAAAGGAGACAGGCAGATTCCTGGGTTTCTCCAGACAACCATTCTAAATCAAACAACAAACCTTAGAGTGAGAGATGCTGTCTCAAAATAAAAGGTGGAGATTGATGAAGACACCAGATATTGCCTTCTGGCCTCTACCATACATACATGTGCACACACGTGAACATATATAAACACACACACACACACACACACACACACACACACACGCCCCTTGTGGTGATCAAAAAATCCCAAGAAAATGAACAGGGATTGGTCTAGTTTTTAGGACATTTTGCACTGACAATTCCAAAGAATGTTAGTACTAAAAGCAAGCATGCTACCTCTGAGCCACATCCGAAGCCCTCCTCATCCTTCTCTTCCTCCTCTTCCTTCTTTGAGACATGGTCTCACTCTGTAGCCCTGACTGCACTGAAACTCACCATGTAGACCAGGCTGCCCTCCAATTCACAAAGATCTTTCTGCCACTGCCTCCTAGATGCTGGGATTAAATGCATGCATCACCATGCCTGGCCATCATCATCATCATCATCAGACAGGGTCTCCCTGTAAGACCCAGCTGGTGTGGAACTCACTATATAGATCAGACTAGCCTTGATCTTACAGAGCTCAGCTTGCCTCTGCCTCCTGAGAGCTAGGATTAAAGGCCTGCACCGCCCCTGCCCCCCAGCCATATTATTTTTTGAGACAATCATAACCCAAAGTGACCTGGAATTCATGATTCTCCTACCTCAGCTTCCAAGTGCTGGAATTACAAGTATATGTAACCACACCAGGACAGATTCTATCTATTCTTCCATTTAAGTAAAATTAGAAATAAAAATAGGGCAGTGGCAGTGGCCGGGGAGGGTCAGTTGGAGACAGGTGCCCACTGAGGCAGGAGGAGGGTTCTTGGCAAAACAGGGATTTAGCACAAAGAGTTGGGCCGGCCAGTGGGACACCACCCCACACCCACCCACTGGTCCACCTACCCACTCCCTGTGCCGACTCCTCCCAACCTGAGCAGAGCCACTGAGAGATAAAAACTCAAGTCTAGTATTTTGTCTTTGAGTAACTGTCCCAGCTCCAATGTTTCAGGCACATTGTTCCTGGGCCTCTGTGGTGCTCCTGGTGCCCCTCACCCACTGTGGAAGATCCCCCATGAGCGAGGGGCAGCAGGGAACCTGCTCTCTCAGCTCCAATATGCTGCAAGGATGAGAAGTTCAGTGTGACCCAGGACATCGCTGTGGAGGATGGCAAACATCACACTTGCAGTATGCAGTTACTGAGGTGAAGATCTCTTCCTGGGATGCTGTCTCATCTAGCCAGAGCCTATGGGTAGAAATCCAAGACGGATGGCTCAGCGGAGCACTGGCTGCTCTTGCAGAGGACCCAGGATCTCGATTTCCAGCACCCACATGTTGGCTAACAACCATCCATAACTCCAGTTCCAGAGGATCCAACGTCCTCTTCTGACCTCTGAGGGCATTGCATGACACAGGTGCACTTACATACATGCAGACAATACACTCATTCATGAAAAATAAAAATAATAGCTGGGTGTGGTGGTGCTTGCCTTTAATCCCAGCACTTGGCAGAGGCAGGTGGATCTCTGTGAGTTTAAAGTCAGCCTGGTCTACATATCGAGTTCTAGGAAAACTGGGGCTACCGGGAGAGCCTGTCTCAAAAATACAAAAAAATAAATAAATAAAAATAAAAATAGAGAACTGAAGAGATGGCTCAGCAGATATGAGCACCGGCTACTCTTGGAACTGGGTTCAGTTCCCACCACCTACATGGCAGCTGACAGCCATCAGTAACTTAAATAGAATATTTTTAAATTAATAAATAAATTTTGGAGGGTATTTTTGTGTGCAGGACAGCTTCAGTTGTCAACTTGACACACCTGGGTTGAGGGAACCTTAATTAGGGAATTTCCTCCATTGAACTGGCCTATGGACATGACTGTGGGGTATTTTCTTGATTGTTGATTGATGTGGGAGGACCCACCCACTGTGGGTGGTGCCACCCTTGGGCAGGTGGTACTATACTGTAAAAGAAAGCAGGCTGAGGGGGCTGGAGAGATGGCTCAGCAGTTAAAAAACATGGTTGTTCTTGCAGATAGACCCAGGTTCAAATCCCAGTACCTACGTGGCCGCTAACAACTGTCCGTAACTCTATTTCCAGGGGATCCAACAGCCTCTTCTGTCCTCCTTGGGCATTGCACGACATGGGTGCACTTACCTACACGCAGGCAATACAAGCATACACATAAAAGTAATAAATAAAAACAAATCAGGCTGAGCACAGGACAAGGGAGCAAGCCAGTAAGCAGCATTCCTCCATGGCCTGTGCTCCAGCTCCTGCCTCCAGGTTCCTGCCCTGAGTTCCTACCTTGGGCTCCCTGATGAACTGTGACCTGGGAGATATAAGCTGAATAAACCCTTTCCTCCCCAAGTTGGTAGTGGTCAGAGTGTTTTGCCATAGGAATTGAAGGCAAAACTAGAACATTTTGAGACAGGGTCTCTCAGCTGGCTTGGAACACCCTATGCAGACCAGTCCAGAGGATCTGGCGCCCTCTTCTGACCTCTGGGTGCATTTACATACATTCAGCAATACACTTAAACACATAAAATAAAAATAAATAAATGAAAATTAATTAATTAA
>NW_008355971.1:1279143-1294196 GCF_000622305.1 Nannospalax galili
ACAGCTGGCCTGAAACTCACTCTATAGACCAGGCTGGTCTTGATCTCATAGAGATCCACCTGCTTCTACCTCCAGAGTGCTTGGATTAAAGGTGTGTGCCACAGTACCTGGCAACCAACCACCTTTTAAAAATTTTTATTCTTTATTTTTATTTTATGTGTTTGAGTGTATTGCCCGCATGTATGTGAGTGCACCTGTGTCATGCAATGCCATGGAGGTCAGAAGCAGACTTTGGATTTCCCTGGAACTGGAGTTAAGGACGGTGTGTAGCTGCCATGTGAGTGCTGGGACTCGAACCCGGGTCCTCTGAAAGAGCAGTCAGTGCTCTTAACCACTGAGCCATCTCTCCAGCCCCTAAAAATTATTTTTTTTAAAAAATTAAAAAAAAATTAGCTGGGTGTGGTGGCACATGCCTTTAATCCCAGCACTCAGGAGGCATGCTGTCCTCTACCTTACAACCTTGCAGAGATTTGTCTGCCTCTGCCTCCAGAGTGCTGGTATCAAAGACGTATACCACCATGTCTGGCAAACATGTAGTTTTTTTTTTGTCTTTTTGAGACAGGGTCTCCCTGTAGTCACAGCTGACCTGAACGCACTACGTAGACCAGGCTGGCCTTGAATTCACAAGGATCCGCCTGCCTCTGCCTCTTTTTTTAAATTTTATGTGTATGCGTGTATTGCCTGCATGTAGGTAAGTGCACCTGTATCGTGCAATGCCCTTTGAGGACAGAAGAGGCTGTTGGATACCCTGGAACTGGAGTTATGGACAGTTGTTAGCTGCCATGTGGGTGCTGGGATTCGAACCCAGGTCTTCTGCAAGAACAGTCAGTGTTCTTAACCACTGAGCCATCTTTCCAAACCCGCACTTTACTTTTTAAAATAGGGTCTCACTTGCCCGGCATGGTGGCGCATGCCTTTAAACCCAGCACTTGGGAGGCAGAGGCAAGCAGAGCTCTATGAGTTCAAAGCCGGCCTGGTCTACATAGTGAGTTCCAGGCCAGTTGGGGCTACAAGGAGACCCTATCTCAAACAGGAGAAAAAAAAAAAAAAAGACAGGGTCTCTCATTGAACCTGAAGACTGCCCATTTGGTGAGATTAACTAAACAGCAAACCCCAGGAATCATCCTGTCTCTGCCTCCTGTCACTGGGATTACAGGCCCGAACCACAGGTTTTTTATGTGGGTGCTGGGAAACTGAATTCAGGTCCTTGAGCTTGGAGAGCAAGCACTTTACCAACTAAGCCATCTCCCTAACCCTTGTTGTTTTCTTGGTTTTTCTTCCTTTCTTCCTTCTTCCCTCCCTCCCGCCCTCCCTCCCTCCCTTCCTTTCATTTTTATTACATTTATTTACTTACTGTGTGTGTGGAGGTCAGAGGACAACTTGGGGGAATCCTTTTTCTCCTTCCACCTGGGGGTCCAGGATACTGAACCAGGTCATCAGGCTTGGTGGCCAGTGCTCTTACCCTGTGATCCATCTCACTGGCCCCTCCTTTTTTTTCTTTTCTTTTTTTTTGGTCTTTTTGAGACAGGGTCTCCCTGTAGCCCCAAGCTGTTCTGGAGCTCACTATGTAGACCAGGCTGGCCTTGAACTCACAGAGATCAACCTGCCTCTGCCTCCCGAGTGCTGGGATTAAAGGCGTGCACCACCATGCCTGGCCTTCTCTCTCTCTTTTTTTTTCTTTTCTTTATTTCTGTCTTTTTTTTAGACAGGGTTTTATTACATAGCCCAGGTTTGTCCATCGTGATCTTCCTGCCTCAGGCCTCCTAGTAGCGGGGATTATAAGCACGTACAAGCATGTGCCACTGAACCCAGCTTGAGGTTTTTCATAAAACAAGAGTCTATCCCAGGCATCAAACATCTATCTCTACCATTTTTCTCAACTTTCTAGTGAGTTCTAACAGAGCAGGTGTTTCTTCACTGTTGACCTTACCAGTGACTACAGTAAGACCTTCATAATGGGTGCTGAACAAGTAGATGCTTGAGTGACTGACTGAATGAATCTGTGCTTTCTCCCAGCCAAAGACTCCCACCACTTAGTACTCTTTTTAAAATTTTTAAAAATATTTTATTATTTTTATTTTATGTGTATGTGTGTATTGCCTGCATGTAGGTAAATGCACCCGTGTCGTGAAATGCCCACGGAGGTCAGAAGAGGCTGTCGGATCCCCTGGGACTGGAGTTATGGACAGCTGTTAGCTGCCATGTGGGTGCTTGGATTTGAACCCGGGTCTTCTGCAAGAACAACCAGTGTTCTTAACTGCCGAGCCATCTCTCCAGCCCCTTAAAATTTTTTTAAACTTTAAAAAAAATTATTTTTATTTTATGTGTATGTGTGTATTGCCTGCATGTAGGTAAATGCACCCGTGTCGTGAAATGCCCAAGGAGGTCAGAGAGGCTGTTGTATCCCCTGGGACTGGAGGTTGTTAGCTGCCATATGGGTGCTGGGATTCAAACCCAGGTCTTCTGCAAGAACAGTCAATGTTCTTAAGCGCTGAGCTATCTCTCCAGCTCCCCCCCCTTTTTTTTGGTCTTTTTGAGACAGGGTCTCCCTGTAGCCCCAGCTGTCCTGAAACTCACTATGTAGACCAGGCTGGCCTTGAACTCATAGAGATCCCCCTGCCTCTGCCTCCCGAGTGCTGGGATTAAAGGCATGCGACACCATGCCTGGCTCTAGCTCCCTTTAAAAAAAAAAATTATGTGTAGTATTTTGTCTTTGAGTAACTGTCCCAGCTCCAGTGCTGCAGGCACATTGTTCCTGAGCCTCTGTGGTGCTACTGGTGCCCCTCACCCACTGCTTTCTCAGCTCCAATATGCTGCAATTATGCCTGCATGTATGTAAGTTCGTCCATGTTGTGCAGTGCCTATGGAGGACAGAAGAGGGAGTTGGATCCTCTGGAACTGGAGTTGTTAGCTGCCATGTAGGTGCTGGAATTCGAACCCAGGTCTCATGCAAGAGCAACCAGTCCTCTTAACCTCTGAACCATCTGTACCTGTGTTGTGCAATGCCCACGGAGGTTTGAAGAGGGCATCAGATCCCCTGGAATTGGAATTACAGACAGTTGTTAGCTGCCATCTGTGTGCTGGGAATTGAACCCAGATCCTCTGCAAGAGTAGCCAGTGCTCTTAACCACTGAACCATCTCTCCAGTCCCTGTTGTTTTGTGAGGCAGAGTCCCTTGCTGCCCCAGTTGGTCTTGAACTGGTCCATCCTACTACCTCCAGAGTGCCTGGATTTCAGGATTGTGCCATCAGACCCACCCAGTTTGCAATAACAGTGGTGCTATTTTCAATGATAATGCATTCATTTTAATTATTCTGCTGGCTGTCTTCAACTCCTTTGTCAGTACCCCTCCATCCAACCAGTTTATATAGTCCCTCTTTCCAAAAGCTCTTCCTGAATCCCAAGTTGGTTCCGGTCCCCCCCCCCTTTTTTTTTCGTCTTTTTGAGACAGGGTCTCCCTGTCTCCTTCCCCCTTTCAAGTCTGTTCTTCTGACTTGAGTTTCCCTGTCTTAGCCCTGCTGCCTGTCTATAGCTGGCTGGTGACCTAGCTGTCTTCCAAATCCGTTTTGGGAAACCTGCAAGTCTGGGGCTGTTGCCCTTTTCAGGGATTTGTCACTTCTTCCAGGAAGCCCCTGGGTGGCTGGCTGTCGCGCTGGATAGGGAACCTGTTGTGGATTCCTATCGTGCCCCGGTTTCCCAGTGTCCCAATCCCTGATCACACAACCCTGGGCTTTCCCAGTCACATTCTTAATCACTCTTCCCTACGCTTCCGCATCACTCACTACTCTGGGTTGCTCCGGTCTGCCCACACAGAGGCCAATTTGGCGTGGCCGCCTCTAGGTCCCGGGCATTTGGCCAAGGCTCAGTGAACGCTGAATTTAGTAAGAATAAACTTTTTGCAGGGATGGTGCCGCATACCTTTAATCCCAGCATTCGGGACGCAGAGGCAGGCGGATCTGAGTGAGTTTAAGGCCAGCCTGGTCTACATACCGAGTTCCAGGTCAGCTGTGGCTACAGGAGACCCTGTCTCAAAAAGACAAAAAAAAAAAAGAAAGAAAAAAAAATAAAACCCTTTCTCCCAAAGGAGGGCTAAAGCAAGGCAGGCAAAAAGCCACAGGTTTTCAAGAAGCGTGTGTCTCTAAATGACAGAATGTATTAATCCTAGTGGGGGTGCTATGGGAGAGGGCCAATGGGGAAGGGAATATAAAGATATTCTGTATGAAATACACAGAACTTCAATAATTTTTTTTTTAAAAAAAGCCCGTGTCTCCCAGCCCTAGCGGCAGAACAAGCGCGATGGCGCAGGGGCATAGTGGCCCGGCAGAAGGGTAGGAACACTCCGCAGGCCCCGCCCCCCAGGTCCGGTAGGGGCGGGGCTAACACAAGTCACGCTTCCTCCCCGGGCCAGGGGCGGGTCCAGGTGCGCGAAGGGCGGGGAGCAGCCGCTCAGGTGCCGATCCTCTGCGCCTGCGCCGCGCACGCTCCGCCCCCGCCAGGTGAGCCCCGCCCCCTGCCTGGCCTCCACCTTGTAGCTGCTTCAAGGCGTCCGCCATTGGCTGTGACGACCCCCGGACGCTTTGGGGTGTGGTGTACCTGAGTCGGGGGCGAGTGGCAGAGTGTGCCGGGGCGTGTTGGGACTGACTGACTACGTCGCGCGCGAGCGCGGGAGCCAGTGTCCACACGCCGAAGGTCCGAGAAGCGGGCTTCCGGGGACCGCCACACCTGAGCGCACGGGCTTCCAGTGCGCGTGCGCGGCTGGGGCCTTCACGCACCTGACCGCGACACTAAGACGGCCGGCGGCTCGAGGCCTGGCGCGCTTGGTGGGCAGCAGGTCATGGCGGAGCTGTGTGGGCCGCGGCGGGGCCGGGCGCTCCTTGCCCTGCTGGCTTCGCTGCTTCTCTCCGGGGCCCAGGCGGCCGACGGAGACGTAGGCATCCACGGTGAGGGACGGACGGGAGCTCCCCGGGGAGGAGGGGTGGAGGAGGGCGATGGAGGGGGCCAGGATAAAGTGGGGTCGGTGCGAGGTGGAACCGGGGGCGCCTTGGGGGTGGTCAGAGCGTGGGGGTTGGGGAGCCAGACCTGCGAGTGGCGCCCTGAGAGATTTGGGGACCTATTGGCGTGAACAGCTGGTGGGGAGAGGCAAAGGTTGGCCAGGTTTCCTTCTGGGAGGAAGGAGGTGAGGGGTATTGATCCAAGAAGGCGTGGGGCTGGCCCATCCTGTAGCAGGAAGTGGGTGAAGAGCCCAGCTGAGTCTCTTCCCTAGCAGGGGAAATTCCGTAGCCCAAGAAAGCCTGGGGATGCATTTAGGACACCTGTGGGTTCAGAGACGGAGTCCCTAGGACACTTGATTGGATGTGCACCAGTCTGCCCAGTGAGGTCCAAAGGAAGCAAGTGGCAGAAGGGAGATTCCTTACCGAGGTGCCCGGACTGGAGCACCTGGTATGAGAGTGTGATACTGGCTTTGAGCAGCTGGACTTGGCTTCTTCAAGAGTTGTTACAACCTCAGCTGCTTCAGACAAGCACCAGCGGGTTTTGAAAAGGGATGAGTTGAAAGAATTCATTGATTCAGCAAACTCATTGACTCCTGCGGGCCCTGGTGATAGTAGTTGACTCAGACAAGCCAGATTCCTGCGTTCACAGAGCTTAGATTCCAGTGGGAGAGACTATGTACGTTTAAATACAGCCCACTTGCCAAAGATGAAATGACTAAGGAGTAACAGCCATGAAGTATTGGAATAGGGTGATGGAAGATGGGGGATACTTACCTCAGGTGAGGGGAGGGTACGTCTGAGCCCAGACATGCTGCGAGAAGACCTTGGGGTCATGGAGAACAAAAGCCTTGGACCAGAGTAAGCTTGATTTTGATCAAGGAAAAGACAGCCCACATGGCCTAGGGCCTTACTGACCAACATGGAGTGAAAGAGAAAGCAGGAAGTGAGGTAGCTGGGTCATCCCTTGTGGTAGCTTCTGAAAGTTGGTTAGTTCCCCTGTGTTTAAAGCAGAAAAATAGAAATGAGTCTTTGGGAATACTAATGGCAAGTGGGGAGAGGCACTCAGCTTTAGAGGATCCCGAGTCAAGAACACAGCTGTGAACCAGGATCTAGCAGCCCTTCCCGACTTTGAGATGAAGGAGTTATCCGATTGTACCTACAGGTACATGGCTCATGACTACATCTAGTCTGAACTTGTGTCTTCTAAGCCTGGAAACAGCCTGATGTGACTTCACAAGGCCTTGTGGAAAGTCATACCATAGTAATTGATGAGTCCCTGTCTGATCATGTAGGCCTTTTTCTGTTCATAGTGGGTGCTGCAACTGGCTGGACCTACTGATCTTTTAGAAGTACTATTGTCTGGCTGGGTGAACTGCTGCCCTCACTTATCTCAAATGCTGTTTGTTTGAAAGCTTCAACAGCTTGATCTGAGGCAGTTTTGATACCTATTTTTTCCCTCCCTTGCCTGTTTGGTTTTCTCAGCAAGCAATGTCATGTGCTCAGGTGAGGTGTTTGTCCTGGCACAGGGAGGTGAGGAGGGAATGAGTGTAAGAGTGAGTCTAATGGCTGCTCATAGAATTCAGTCTGCATGGGTGGCTTGAGGGACAGTGGAAAGGTGGTAAGACCAGCAGATTGCTAGAGACAAGCTTCTGGAAGGAATGTTCTAGAAAAGTAGGATGCAGTGGATGATGAGTATAGGTGAAACAGGTTTTGAAGAGGTCTAGGTGTTACTCTGAGAGTGAGGGTTATGGGGAGGACAAGGTCATTGGTGGAAGATAGGCGGTCAGAGAACAGACTCATTTGTCTCTGTATGGAAATCCCAGAAAGTGATGATAAACATAGCTTGAGAGGCAGCGAACCCAGGTAAGGGTTATGAAGAGGAGAGGAAGACCTGGGTCAGCAGTTGACTCACAAGATGGGCAGTTAACCTTCAGTTAACCTTCTACTCTGAACAAAGATCTGCAGCTGAGGGTTCAGGGAGGGTAGAGGGAGAATGGTCTGGAAGCAGGGACCCGGGTTCTGGTTAGAAAAAGGTGACGAGGTTCAGAAAAGAGATTGAAGAAATGAGATTTTTCTGGAGATAGGCCATAGGCACCAGAGGGCACAGGAGTTGGATAGAGATGGGGACCAAGCAGGCTGTATGAGTGTGATCAGTGTCATGTGGTCCGGCAATGCCAGTGTTGATGAGGCTCTGAGTAGCTGAGGGCAGGAGGAATGGTGTGGCAGGGTCACTGGGCACTTAGAGCATGAAGTCCATAAGCCTTACATGCTGGCAGCAGGGAAAGCTGATCCTGCACCTGCTGTTTCCAGCATTCAGGGACAGTTCCAAACTGCCCTGGAAACTGGCCTTTCCCAGAAGGCCCTATACAATTTGAGATGACTGTGATTTCCAGAGTTGGGAATATTTTTTTTTTTGGTCTTTTTGAGACAGGGTCTCCCTGTAGTCCCAGCTGTCCTGGAACTCACTATGTAGACCAGGCTGTCCTCGAACTCACAAAGATCCACCTGCCTCTGCCTCCCAAGTGCTGGGACTACAGGCGTGCGCCACCACACCTGGCTTTTTTTTTTTTTTTTTTGGTCTTTTTGAGACAGTCTCCCTGTAGCCCCAGTTGGCCTGGAAATTGCTCTCTAGACCAG
Source organism: Nannospalax galili (assembly GCF_000622305.1). Taxonomy (NCBI): domain Eukaryota; kingdom Metazoa; phylum Chordata; class Mammalia; order Rodentia; family Spalacidae; genus Nannospalax; species Nannospalax galili. The sequence goes on from NW_008355971.1 coordinate 1,286,772, forward strand.
GCTGGCCTTGAATTCACAGAGATCCACCTGCCTCTGCTCTTCTAGTGCTGGGATTAAATGCATGTGCCCCATGTCTGGTAGAGTTGGGAATTTTTTATGTAAAAAAATTAATTTGAGTCAGGTGTGGTGGTGCACACCTTTAATCCCAGCACTTGGGAGGCAGAGGCAGGCTTGGGAGGCAGAGGCAGGCTTGAGAGGCAGAGGCAAGCAGATCTCTGAGTTCAAGGCCAGCCTGGTCTACATAGTTCCAGGATAGCTGGGGCTACAGGGAGACCCTGTCTCAAAAAGACCAAAAGAAAAAAAAAAATTAATTTGGGGTTTTGCCTAAAAGTATGAAGATTTGATGGAACCTGAGCCTCTCTAGACAGGACATACCCTACTTCTCCAGTCTATAATTATATCTGTTTCAGTTGCCTGCTGACCCTCTGTATCTGTTCGCCTCCATTTAGTAAGAGGAAGTAGAGATTACCTGTCTTCTCTTATATGGAATGGTACAGTATGTGTGTGTTGGGGGGGCAGTTATTGCCTCAAGAAAAGAAAATCCATTTTACCAAATGCTTTACTTCCCTAGGTGATAAAGCCTGGTATTTATTAATTTTATTTATTTGTATTTTTTTATGTATACAAGTGTTTTGTCAACTTGTATGTAAGTGCACCTGTGTCATGCAATGCTTGCGGAGGGAGGCCAGATCCTCTGGAACTGGAGTTACAGGTGGTTGTGGGTGTGGGTGCTGGAACTGAACCTGGGTCCTCTGTAAGAGCAGCCAGTGCTCTTACCACTGGGCAATCTCTCAACATCTAAATCCTAGTATTTAGAGGGCCTTGATTATTACTTTTTTTTTTTTTTTTTTCCCAGGGCTGGGGTTTGAGCTTGTGATCCCACACATGCTAGGGAAGCACCTTACGCTGAGCTATACCCCCAATCTTTTTACTTCTTAAATTTATTTTATTTTATTTTTTAAAAGGGTCTTATGTAGCCCAAACTGGCTTCAGACTTGACATGTAGCCAAGAATGACCTTAAACTCCTGATCCTCCTGCCTCCAACTCCCAGCGACTGGGGTTGTAGACCTGTAGCATCACTCCTTATCACTTTTATTTTGAGGCAGACTGTAAACTCCTTCTGCAGCCCAGGCGGACCTTGCACTTGGGATCTTTTACTTCAACCTCCTGAATAGCTTGTGCCACTGCCTTGGCTGAAATAGTACAGTTTTGATCATTATAAGATCAGGTAGCATATTCAAGTTAGAAATTCCTTTAAGAGCAGGCAGTTTAGTTCCTGCTGCCATTAACTTTTAGCTATGCCTTGGGCATCAGAGCTGTTAATGGTTACTCGATTTAGCTTCTTTGTTGATAGTTCTTGGGAATTTCCATTGGATCTGAGCCCAACTAGGCTCGTGCCAGAGTCTCCGCTGACTTTCAAGCAAGCTTTAGTTTCCATTAGCCTCCTGAGTTAATGACAGCTTCCCCAACACCTACACTGCAAAGCAGACTTTGCCGCCACCAGCCTAGTGCACCATGAGTCCCTACTCTGCTCTTCTAGCTGATCCTGCTGGTCAGTCATAGCAGGTGAGAGCTGAAGTGCACCTGGAAGCAGCCAGATGTGTCTTCCTCCTGTGTGGGTAAGGCTGGCTGAAATGCTTATTTAATAATTTAGCCAACAAATGCTCATTAAGTACCTACTAAGTGTTAGGCAACAGTTTAGACCTTCAAAAGAGAACACTGAACAACGCAGATCTGTCCATCTGGCTGTTACTTTGTGGTGAGGGGAAGACAAGATTGTGCAGTAAACCAGCACCAAGGAACAGATGACTGGCTGTCGTGACACATGTCTTTAATCTCAGCACCCAGGAGGCAAAAGCAAGTGGATCTCTTTGAATTCAGACCAGCCTGGTCTACATATAAGTTCCAGGCCAGTCAGGACTATATAATGAAACCCCATCTCAAGAAACAAATCAAGGAACAGGTGAATATGCCTGGTGATAGGTGTGGTGATGAGTACAGTAAGGGTTGGTGTACTTGAGGCACCCAAGTGTAACAGCCTCTGATGGGAAGATGAGGGCCCTGATCTTTAGGTCCATTTAGGGAGTGAGCCTCCCCATCAGGAACATTCCTTTGCTCTGCCCCACATTTTTGAACTCAGCTTGGATGGAGGAAGTAAACTTGGATCACTCTGCCACCCTCCTTTTATCTGGGCTGTGATCACAGAGTCATTTACACACTCAGGCTTGTCTTGGGTAGCTGGCCAGGCAGCCAGGCCTCTGCCTCCCTAAGGCCAACAGGGGAGACCAAATAAGGGATGAATAGCCTGTGAGTCATGTAAGAGGCGAAGGAGGGCCTGCAAGGACTTTATTAATTCCTGGAGGCCTTGGCCCACTGGGTATGACTTAGGAACAATTCACAGGTTATCCAGAACATTGGAGCATGAATTATGGATTGTATGGTCCTGGTCATAAATACCATTTCATGAGTCGTTTCTGACAAGATTGATTTTTGAGACAGGCTCTCACTATATGGACCAGGCTGACCTTGAGCTTGTGGTGAGGGAATTTAAGTTACAGGAAGTGATTGCCATTTCCCAGTATTTTGGGGGGCGGGGGGTGAGATAAAATCTTGCTACGTAGCCTGGACTGGCCTTTGACTCATGATTCTCCTGCCTCAGGAGCCCCTACATTTCAATGAATTTACAGCTGTGGGTTCTGTACAAGACTTGGGAATGGAGATGACTCTGCAGGCATGAGGACCTGACTATAGGTCTCTAGCACCCATGTACAGAGCCAGGCATTGTGAAGTGGCCTGCAGTCCTAATGCTGGTGAAATAAGCCAGACTAGGTGAACCCAAGAGCTTGAGGTTCAGTGAGAGACCCTCTCTCAAAAAACGAGGTGGAGGGCAGTTAAGGAACACACCTCTGGCTCTCACACATGAGCTTGCATACAGATGAACACATACATGCATATACCATGGGGGGGAGTGGCTTATTTCCTTGCAAGTTATTCCAATAGGCTATTCAGATCTAGCTATGAACAAAGGTTAGGGTAGAATTTATAGTCCTGTTTTAGTGATGAATATGAGTGGTGCTTGGCATTGGGCTGATAGTTTATGAAATGGAAGCTCTTACATCTAAATATTTTATATCTACAACCTCAATTTTATGACCCTTGTCATTTAAGTTGGACTTGTCATTATAAATGTTCTTTCCTCATAAATATCTAAGGATTTATTTTAAAGTTTCTGAATTACTCCTAATAACACCTTCTTGGCACCCAAAGCTAGGGAAGAGGGTAGTTGGTAGCTTTCTGCCCTGGAATTAGAAGCCCTGAGCTATGTCAGCTCTCTAGCTAACCAAAGTGGGTAGACTTACAGATCACTGTAGAATAAGGCTAGGACCTGGGTATAATGTCACACAACTTTAATCAGCACTTGGGAGGCAGAGGCAAGTGGATCTCTATGAGATCCAGGCCAGCCTGCTCTACATAGTGAGTTCCAGGTCAGTTGGGGCTCCAGGGAGACCCTGTCTCAGAAAAACAAAGTTTGAATATAAAATATATATCAACTGTAGAATTTCTCTTGGAAAGATTAACGCAACACCATTGAAATCTACCCGATGACTTTATAGACATACACACTACAACAAGGATCCAAGTGCAACCAATTATGACTAGTAATAATCAGATACATACAGATTAGAGATGCATGCGCCAACATGTCAGTGTTAGTAGCAAAAACAATGAGTCTGTCTGCAAGGAACAATATATTCTAAAATGAAATGGAGTGTTGGGAAACCCCGCTGTTAGGGTTGTAGTTCTCCATGTCCGGATAGCCCTAAGGGGCTCGGTGCCAAATGGAAGGACTCCCCTTTTCAGCAGGGGGCCTCCTGCTCTCTTCCTGGCTTACCTGGAAAGTGCCACCAAGCACGGATGCCTCACCTTATTTGGAACATGACCTTTGGCATAGTTACCTGGAGTAAAAACTTAACGCAACACATAGCCAGGCATGGTAGAGGCAGGAGGATCAGGAGTTCAAGGCCATCCTCTGCTACATGGAGTTGCATGTCAGTCTGGCATACATGAGTCAAAAACAAAGCAGAGCATAGCTCTAATACCTTCTTATTCAGTACTTCTTCTTTCATGACAAACTAAGTCTCATTCCTGAGCCAGGTGTCCTGGTGTATGATTAAATCCCAGCCCTTAGGAGACTGAGGTAGAAGGACCTGGGGTTTAAGGCCATTCTCTGCTGCAAGAGACCCTGTCTCAAAAAACCATACACACAAAATATTCTCTCCTCCTTTAGGGAAAAGACATCAGATGTCCTAATGTTAACCAAAGTATAGGTTTTCTTGTTTCTCCTGTCTTTCTGCCTCTGAGCTCTATCTAAAAGGGTCATGGACCTTTGACTGTTGGTGAAGACGAGGGACCAGGTAAGGAGGCTTTGGTAGTGGGCACATAGCAGGAAGGCCAAAGGGAGAGGTGATGCTTCTCTTGGTTCTCTCCTGTTTGGCCAAAGTGAAGTGTCTTGTCTGTCTGTCTCCTTCCTGCACTGTGTGTGCTTAGATCAGTGAAGCCTGCTACCCTTCCCCTTCGTCCTTCTAGTGTCACTATCCTTGTTGGAGGCTTTTTTTTTTTTTTGCTAAATATCTATAGTCCTCCTACCTTGGTTTCTGGGATTACCAACGGGCACTAGGACAACTGATTTAAGTCAGATATAAGCATTTATACCTCCTTTATTCTTCATGGCACTGAAGATAATTGGTACCATGTTAGAAAAACCTCCCATTTGCTTTGCTTTTAACAAATGACAGGCAAGCCAGCAGAATGCATCTTTATGGGCTCCATGGGGAAGAATCCAGCTGACTCTCCCTACTTTGCTTTTTGTAGGGGAATTGAAGTTACTGAGAACAAGAGCCATTTCTCAGATGGTGCTGTCAAGATAGCCTCAAGATTAATGGTGTGGGGCTGATGATGATGTAGCTCAATTCCTGGAGTGCTTGCCCAGCATGCTCGAAGCCCTGCATCCCATCTATTGGCACCTGTAGAACAGAAGTGGTCCCAGCACTCTAGGTGGTTGGGGGTAGGAGGAAGCATAGATTGTCTTTGCCACGAGGTCAGTAGGTTTGAAGCCAGTCTGGGTTCCGTGAGACCTAGTCTCAAAACAAGATGAAGAAGAAAAGATTTAAGGTGTGTTCCACAGCAGGAAGCTGAGGTTTGAAGGAAGGTCACAGGCCAATGCCAAGAAATACACTCATACTCACTAGATCCAGAACAGGTATAAATCAGACAGGCTTTTGACGCCTACTTAGACCTAGTTACAGTTCACAATGTCCTCAATAACCCAAGTGACAACAGTGGTTTTGTGTCAGAGCTCTGCCTTATCCTCAGAGCCTCTGATTTTTTTTTTGTGTGTGTGGGGGTGTTCAGACAGGATCTCCTTGTAGCCCCAGCTTAGGCCTGGAACTCTCTCTGTAGACCACGCTGGCCTTGATCTCAATAGAGATCCACCTACCTGTGCATCCTGGATGCTGGGTTTAAAGGTGTGCGCCACCACAAACAGCATGTGATTTGGTTTTTGAGTCGGGGTTTCACTGTTGCCCATGCTGCCTTCACGCTTGTGTGATTGAGCAACTTACCTGCCTTAGCCTCCCCAGTTGCTGGGGCTCCAGGCTTCTGCCACTGCTTCTGGCTGATGTTTCAGTCAGTCTGAAATCAGAATGTGGGGTTATTACAGAATATGAGGCTTCTTGGCAAGGAACTGAGGCAGGAGAATCAACGTTTTAAGGCCTTGGACTGCAGGGTAACTTGAGAATAGCTACAGAGTTTGGACAACTTCCTGACCTTTTTCTCAAAATAAAGACTATAAAAAGGGCTGGGGCTATAGCTTAGTGGGAGAGCCCTTACCTAGAATAGATAAGACCCTAGGTTGAGGCCCAGTATTGCTTTTGCAAAAGTTGTATTTTTTATTTTATTTTATTTTATTGGTCTTTTTGAGACAGGGTCTCTCCGTAGCCCTAGCTGACCTAGAACTCGCTGTGTAGATCAGGCTGGACTTGAACTCACAGAGATCTGCCTGCCTCTGCCTCCCAGGTGCTGGGATTAAAGGTGTGTGCCATCACACCCGGGTGTATTAATAAATTTTTTTTTTTGTCTTTTTGAGACAGGGTCTCCCTGTAATCTCAGCTGTTCTGGAACTCACTATGTAGACCAGGCTGGCCTTGAACTCACAGAAATCTGCCTGCCTCTGCCTCCCGAGTGCTGGGATTAAAGGTGTGCACCACCATGCCCGGCCCAATATATTATTAAATTTTAAAAGTGGTTTTTTGGAGACAGGGTCTCCCTATAGCCCCAGCTGGTCTGGAACTCGCTATGTAGACCATGCTTGTCTTGGACTCACAGAGATCCACCTGTCTCTGCCCCCCGAGTGCTGGGCTTAAAGACGTGTGCCACCGTACCCAGCAAAATTACATTTCAATTTGTGTGTGGGTGGCACTTGTGACCAAATACCAGAGGACAGCCTGCAAGAGTCAGCACTTTCCACCTTGTGGGTCTCAGGGATTGAACGCAAGTTGTCAAGGTTGGTGGTAAGCCCTGAGCCACTTCTCTTACCCCCGTTTGTTTGTTTTGCTGCCTATATTACTATATTTCCCCATATTATGGATGGGGAAATCAATACAAGGAGGTCTGGGAAACTACCAGATAGCCAGCAAGTCAGGGGCAGCCAGGAGACATGCATTCCCAGGCCCTTTGCTGGAACAGCATTCAGGCTCTGGGTTCTTTCCCATCTGTTGTACACTTCTAAGTGCTTCTCAACCTGTCACTCCCTTTGGTCATCTCCTTTGTACTCATGTGGCTTATAAGAAGCCCTTTGAATTTGGAGTGTGATTATAACACTTGTGCAGTTTTTTTCTATCCAAGTTAAGTCTTGGGGCTCTTAATTGCAGACCCATGGAAGGCAAGAACCCCCTCCCCACTCAGTGGGCCTGGCGTATCCTGGATGCTAACAATTTATTCCACTCTTCCTGTACCTCAGGATAATTATTAAGAACATCTGTAGCTGGATGTGGTGGTTCAGATGTGTAATCGCAGCACTCTGGAGGCTGCCTTAAGGCAGGAGTATATTGAGTTTGAAAACAGCCAGGGAGAGAATGTCTCAACAAACCAAAAAAAGAAAACATTTAAGAAAAATTTATTATTATTTTATGTGTATGCGTGTATTGCCTGCATGTAGGTAAGTGCACCTGTGTCATGCAATGCCTGTGGAGGACGGAGAGGCTATCGGATCCCCTGGAACTGGAGTTACATGACATTTGTTAGCCGCCATGTGGGTGCTGGGAACTGAATCCAGGTCCTCTGCAAGAACATCTAGTGCTCTTAACCACTGAGCCATCTGTCCAGCCCCTATTTTTTTTTCTTGGAGACGAGTCCTCACACTGTAA
>NW_008355971.1:1296110-1302686 GCF_000622305.1 Nannospalax galili
TGTGTATGCGTGTATTGCCTGCATGTAGGTAAGTGCACCTGTGTCATGCAATGCCTGTGGAGGACGGAGAGGCTATCGGATCCCCTGGAACTGGAGTTACAGTTGTTAGCTGCCATGTGGGTGGTGGGATACAAACCTGGGTCTTCTACAAGAACAGCCAGTGTTCTTAACGGCTGAGTCATCTCTCTAGCCCCAGAAAAAAACATTTCATTCTGAAAAGTATCTTGATCCACAACAATTAAGTGGTTGTCCTTACATGTCATAGCTGTTCACCAAATACTTGTTTACTCAAGTAAACAAGGGTGCCTGGAACTCAAGATCCTCTTATATCTGCCTTCTTGGTGTGGAGGAGTATGGTAGTTATAGGTAGGTGCTACCACACCAGCTATATGTTAACTTGGGATGGGGTAAAGGTTTTTTGTTTTGAGATAGGGTCTCACTGTATCCCACATGACCTTGCATTTACTGTCTAGCTGGAGCTGGCCACCAACCCTGTAAGCCAGGGTTATTTTATTTTAAAGTTTTATTTTTATTTATGCATATCGGTGTGTGCCTGTGTGTTTAAGGAGTTGCAGTTCCTTGGCGTTGGAGTTAAAGGCAGTTGTGAACTGCCTGACGGGGTGCTGGGAACCAAATTCTGGTCCTCTACAAGAACATCAAGTACTCTTAACTGCTGTTGTCTCTCAAGATTATTAATTACTTTTTAGCTGAGAGATTTAAGAACATGAAGGACCAGGTTTGGTGGTAGCCCACACCTATAATCAATCCCACTAGTAGAGAAGGGAAGAAGGGAAGCCAGCCTGGGCTACAGAGCAACAAGACCATCTTGAAGAATATAAAAAGTCTGTAAGCCACTACTCAGGTCAAACCCTTGTTGGCCCTTTAAAAATAGAATAAATGCCTTCACAAGATTAGACTGCTGAAAATGCACTAGTGATACAGATGACAAGCTTCATGTGTGCAGACAGTGAACAGGTGGGAAGACTGCACCTTGATGTTGTGAACCTAGAACTGCTGTGAAGCTTCAGGACTAGGGTATAGCTCAGTGGTAGAGAGCTTGCCTAGTATACAGAGACTGGGTTCCATCCCCAGGACTTCACAGTAAATGTGATGAGAAACCACATCCCTTTTCTTAAAGGTAGTTTCATACATGTTTCTAAATTTACTTTTTTTTTTTTGGTCTTTTTGAGACAGGGTCTCCCTGTAGCCCCAAGCTGTCCTGGAGCTCACTATGTAGACCAGGCTGGCCTTGAACTCAAAGAGATCTGCCTTCCTCTGTCTCCCGGGTGCTGGGATTAAAGGCGTGAGCCACCATGCCCAGCTAATTTTCATTTTTTAAAAATAACCCCCTCCATTCTTGGACATCTTCCTATCTTGGCACATACATATTTGTCCGTTTTTAACAGCTGCAAGTATTCCCTTACGTGGATGTCTCAGGTTATTTTGCCAGCATAAACAGATATGTTGGTGGGGAAATTTCAGCTGTGTGAGCATCAACTGCTTTGTGGATGTGTTAATAGTTGCCCGTTTTATATAATACCCGCCCCACCCCTTGCTTTACTCCCTCCCTCTCCTTTCTCCCTTCTCCCTTCTCTCTCTCTCTCTCTCTCTTTTTTTTTTTTTTGTCTTTTTTGAGACTGGGTCTCCCTGTAGCCTCAGCTGTCCTGGAACTCACTATGTAGATCAGGCTGGCCTTGAACTCACAGAGATCTGCCTGCCTCTGCCTCCCAAGTGCTGGGACTACAGGCGTGGGCCACCACACCCAGCTGCCTTCTCTCTTTTGGATGTGTGGTTTCACTATGTAGTCCCAGCTGCCCTGGAACTCACTATTAGCCTAGGCATGGTGATTCTTCTGCCTTAGCCTCCTGAGTGCTGGGATTACAGGTGTAAGCTACCATGCCACACTTAATTGTGTATAATTCTTGAATTAAATGGCTTCAGATCATTTTTGATTTTTGCTACTGAGGAGGCTCGCCAACTATACACTTTTCAGTATTATAAAATATGATTCTCAAATATCTGAAGATTATTGTGGCTAATCTGATTCCCTGTGGTCTTTATACCCTTAAGAGTTCTAAGTGACTTTAATGAAAAGAATTGTTTTAAGCACTATCTAAGGACTGTGTGTTTTGATAAAAGGAATGCAAACCTTAAAAGTCCGTATTATATGTTCTGACTTTCCAAGTTCTAGGATGTGGTGGTGAGCATGGTGTTTTTCTAAACAATCTTCAAGGAAGGGAGTGAAAAATTGCATGTTTAAAAAATATTTTAATTTTCTGCAAGTATTATTTGTGTACATGAGTGTGGGCAGGGTGCACATGTGTGCCACTGTGGGCTTGTGGAGGTTAGGACAGCTTTCAAGAGTCAGTTATCCCCTTCCTGGGGATCTAGGGATTGAACTTAGGTCATCAGGTTTGTGAGGCAACCACCTTTACCCACTGAGCTATCTCACCATCTCGTCTACCCTAAATTGCACCTTGTGATAGTGCCTGCCTCCATCTCCCCAAGTGCTGGGTTTATAGGTGTATACCATCAACACCCAGCAGTTTGTTTTTGAATAGTTGAACAAAATCCAAAGAATATGTCGTGACTTGAAAATTATATGGAATTAAATTTTAGTGTGTATAAATAACGTTTTACTGTAACATAGCCATCCATTTATGTATTGTCTACGACAACTTTTATACTGTGATGACAGTCATTGCAACAGAGACCATGCAGTCCACAAAGCCTGCAGTGAAGGCTGTTTCCACATGTTTGAATTTCATTACCAGTTTGAGTAAACTCAGGCCTTACAGCAGTGCTTAACATTTGTCCTGCACGGTTTATTAACTGAGTGCTGAGGTGAAGTAGAAGTTCCAGCTGCCGGCTCTTCAGTGCACCGACGACTGTGTGAAGCAGTGCTTGGTGAGGGCTTGCTGATGGTGTTTGGCCACTTCCTGTCCCTCTTGGTTCATACTGCAGAGCATGTGCTTGTGCTGCCTCATCCCTGTTAGAGAACCCTGTGAGATAGTTTACAGACATGAGTAAAGCCAGAAGTGTACCAAAGAGAAAGTAGTAACCTTGGAAGTGAAGCTCCTCAGTGTGGAGGGAGTACAGGCCGGCTGTGGCCATGTTGACCCCCTCCTCTTCAGAGGCTGTGACTACACAGCACATCTCAGCAAAGGCTTCACAGAAACAGATGGTGCAGAGGAGGCCTGTACAGCAAAGCAACTTGGAGCAACTTTTGTTTTTGCTTTTGTTTTTGAGATAGGGTCTCACTATGGCGTGGCCCTGACTGGCTTGGAACTCCCTGTATAGACCTGGCTGGCCTCGAACTCATAAATTCACCAGCCTCCACCTACAAAGTGTAGCTTAAGGTGTGCACTACCTTGCCTGGCTTTGGAACAAGTTCTTGATACTGAAAGAGGAAGGCTCAAATGCTGGTGTTAGTTTCAAATCCAGGAAAGGCGTACTGATCATAAGCCATAGAATGAGAATGCCATAGGTTTGTTATTTGGGATTTAATATTCTCATCAAATGAGGAATGGTGGTCATTCTATAGGCTGAAACAAAAGGATTGCAAGTTCAAGGTTAGCTTGGGCTGCATAATGAAACTTTGAAAAAAGAAAACAGGGTGGTGGGGGGAGCAGACTAGGGATGTAGCTCAGTGGTGGAACACTTGCCTAGCATGCATTAAAGCTCTAAATTCAGTTCCCAGCATTGAGAAGAAAGAAAAAAAGCCAGGTTTGCTGACATCCAGTAATGCTAACACTTGGGAAGTAAAGCAGGAAGTTAAGAAATTAAAAGGCACAAGCTGGAGAGAAGGCTTAGAGGTTAAGAACGCTGGCTGCTCTTGCAGAGGACCCAGGTTCGAGTCTCATCATCCACATAGTGCCTTATAGTCGTTTGTAACTCTAGTTCCAGGGGGTCCGACACCCTCTTCTGGCCTTTGAGGGCACCAGGCACACATATGCATATGTATACATGCAGGCAAAACACTCATAAAAAATTCAAGATCATTGTAAGCTACATATTGAATTGGAGGCCAACAGTCTAGGCTACATGAGATGCTGTCTTAAATGTGGCAGCACATACTTTTAATCTCAGTATTTGGGGAGCTAGAAACAGGCAGATCATTGTGAGTCAGTCTGTTCTACATAGTTCCAGGAATCAGGGCTACTTTGACCTGGTCTCAAAAACAAACTAGGTGTACTAAATATTTGTTTTTACATTTTTAATAAACAATTTTTTCTTTTATATTATTTAAATTTTTATTTTTTTTTTGGTCTTTTTGAGACAGGATTTCCCTGTAGACCCAGCTGTCCTAGAACTCACTATGTAGACCAGGCTGGCCTTGAACTCACAGAGATCCGCCTGCCTCTGCCTCCTGAGTGCTGGGATTAAAGGCGTGTGCCACCACACCTGGCTAAAATTTTTATTATTTTTATGTGTATGAGTATATTGCCCACATGTATGTGAGTGCACCCCTGTCATGCAATGCCTGTGAGGTCAGAAGAAGGTGTTGGTTGTAACTGCCATGTGGGTGCTGGGAATTAAACCTGGGTTCTTTGAAAGAGCAGCCAGTACTCTTAATAGCTAAGCCATCTCTCCAGTCCCTTATTTATTGGTTTTTAATATTTTTTTATGTGTATGAGTGTATTGCTTTCATGTATATAGGTGCCACCAAGTCATGAAGTGCCCCTGGAGGTCAGAAAAGGTTGTTGGATTTTCCTGGAACTGCATTTAGCCACTATGTGGGTGCTGGGATTTGAACCCAGGTCCTTTGTAAGTGCTGTCAGTGCTCTTAACTGCTGAGCCATCTCTCGAGTACCCCCCCCCACCCCCAAATACAGAGTCTCACTATATAACCCTGGTTATTTAGACCAGGCTAGCCTCCAACTCAGATCAGTCTGAGTCTGCCTCTGTCTCCTGAGTGCAAGGGCTGGAACTAAAGGCTCATCCAGCCTGTAACCAACAATTTTTAATGTTTTGATAATTTGTTTTATTTTGAAACAGGTTTTTCTTACTATGTAGCCCAGACTAGCCTTCAATTTCTGGTCCTTCTGTCTCCAGAGTGCTGGAATTACAGCTGTGTGGGACCAAGTCAGACTTCAAAAAAAATGAAAGATCCCAGAGCAGTCTCTACTGATTTATAGGATCACTTTGCATGACCCTACACTGTCATGCAAGGCCTGTGTTTACTGTTGGACTGTTTGTAGAAAATGTGTGCTAATCTTTGAAGAAAACAGATGGGCGGGCAGCAAGGGGGGACTGTTCAGGCCTTTGGTGTCCTGTGTGTGGTTAGGCACAAAGATCATGCACGGCAGTTTAAAATACCCTTCAATTCTCAATATCAACTGGGGTGTGGTGGTCACACCTATAATCCTAGCATTCCCAAGGCTGAGACAGGAGGATTACAGGTTTGTCTTGACAATTTCTGTATTTTGAGACAGGGTTTGACTGTATAGCAATAGTCAAAACAATGGGATCAAACACTGGAACCCTAGGGAATTAATTTTTGTGTTTTACTAAGTAAACTTGGAAGCTGGAGCTGTAGCTCAGTGGTAGAGCTCTTGCCTCACATACCATAGGTTCCATTCCCTGTATTCACACACCTCACAAGAGCAAACTTAATGTGAATGAATATGAAAACACAAAGAAAACATGTTGGGTGCGGTGTGCACTCTTGTAATCTTAGCACTTGGGGAGGCTGAGGGCAGGCGGATTGCTTTGAGTTTGAGGCCAGCCTGGGCAACAGTGTGAGATCTTGCTTCAGAAAAGAAAATGAACTGATGGTGGTGAATCACTCCTGTAATCCCAGCACTTTGGGTAAGGGAGGTAGAGGCAGGAAGATCATAAGTTCAGGGCCATCCTTGGTTATGTGAAACCCTGTCTCAGAGCCAGAAAGAAAACACCAAGAACTAGTCGTTTGTTAATTTGGTGGGAGAGGGCAGGTGGGGTTTGAAGTGTGGGGTGTGCAAAGGGTTTCAGCTCTGATCACGTTAGTCCTTAAAGTATACCAGTATGACAAAGGGTTGGGATGCATCTCAGTGGTAGAGTGCTTGCCTAGCACGTATAAGGCCCTAGGTTCGGTCTCCATTACCATAGAGAAGATAAAGCTGAGAAGTGACACATTAGTGTTAGAGCATTTTCTGTTCTTTTCAGTATATTTGAAATACTCCTGAAGTAAACTGTCTATGCAATAAAGTAGCCACAGCTGCAGCTGCATTTTTGAAAAATGATTAGGTCTGTCCTGTAAACTAGACCGATAATGCCTTAGGAGCCTAAACTTTCTGTAATGTCCTTGTTAGATGGTGACAGCATATCATTCCAGTTGGCAGAGTAGGGTAGTCATCTGAGCCATTAGCAGATTGTCTTGGTTAAAACTCTAGTGACCTGAGAACCAGAGAAACCAGTTTGCCTTGGAGACATTCCCAGAGCCCAGTCTGTGTAATTTTACAGCAGCTAATATTCCAAATGTCTGCCAAATTTTTATTCCTTTCAGCTTCTTTTTTTTGGGGGGGGGTGTGTGAGAGAGAGAGTCAGACACATACACACACACACACACACACACACACACACACACACAGCCTT
>NW_008355971.1:1302704-1320204 GCF_000622305.1 Nannospalax galili
CCCTTGTCCCATTCTAATGACCTTGTGATGGTTAATACTGACTTTCAACCTTACTTTCAACCTAGAATCACTTTGGAGACCACCTCTTGGTAAGTTTTTGAGGGAGTTTCTAAATTTGGTTAATTAAATGTGATGCGCTGTGGTCCTAGACTGAATGAAAAAGGAGATATGGGAGATGGAATGTACATCAGTTTCAGAGCACTTACAAGAGCATAATCAAGGCTGTTCAGTTCAGTTCCATAAGAACACACACACACACACACACACACACACACACACACACACACGCATGCACGCACGCACGCTCCGTAGGTCTGGCTGACCCGAAACGCATTAGGTAGACCAGGGTAGCTAGCCTCTAACTTGAGGTGGTCCTTCTGCTCTGCCTCTTGAGACGCCCCCTCGGGCTTCTTCTCCTGCCATGCAGTATCCTGTGTCTGGCACCCTTGTCTATAAAAAGCCTCCGATTTCCACCAGGCTGTTGTGGGTCGCCCTGCTTTGTTCTCCAGTATAGTGTCTGGTGGTTCGCCTGGAGAACTACCTTGAACTCTCAGGTTTGCTAGATGTTTCTTTCTTGTTCAAGTTTTTCTTTTTTTTAAATTGAGACAGGGTCTCAGTGCCCAGCTTTGGTCAAGGATGACCTTGAACTCCTCTATAGGGGGTGGCACCACACCCAGCAGGTTCTGTTTGTATTTGAGATACAGCTTACTTGTTCTGCCGTTCATTTAAGTGGTATAGCTCCATCTATTTTGTTTTTTTGAGACAGGATGTCTTGCAGCCCAGGGTGTTCTTGAACGCTCTATTTTGCTGAGATTGACCTCTGAACTTCCACCTCCCATGTGCTGGGATTACAAGTGTACTCCACTAGGCCCAGCTGAAAAAAAAAAAATTAAAGCTGTACCTGAAAGTGCACAGAAAGGAAGAACACAAAGCAGTTAGTGACTGTCAGGACTCTGAGCTTGGCAAGACACAGGATGGGCTATTGACCCCTCTAGCACTAGGTGCCCCCTTGATTTCAGTGTGGGATCCTGACTGAATCCTGTGGGTCCTTTTCATCTCGTCTTGTTGGCAGCTCTGCTGCCTTCTCCTCTCCCAGTTTTGTGGGTTGGGCCAGATCACACACTGGAGGTTCTGTTCTGTGTTTACTCTGGGCATTGTTGATCTGTCCTGTATTTTGTGACCTTTGGCACATCGTCAGAAGTACCTGCTGCAGGTGTGTACCAACTGGTTCTTTTTTTGTGCTGGGACACCTACAGCCTTGTACTTACTAGGCAAGTGCTCTACCGCTGAATTTTATGTCTCTACCTCTTTTTGTCTTTTTTTTTATTTTGAGATAGGCTCTCACTAAACTGCCCAGGCTGGCCTTGAACTCACTGTATAGCTCAGGTTGGTCTTGAACATTCCATATCTCTGGTCCATTCTCCAGGTCACTGGAGAATGAGCCATGAGCCTGTCATTGGGAGGTGATTGAGTCCGTAAAGTCCATGCTGTACAAGCGTGAGGACTTGAGTTCAGATCTCCAACACCCATTTAAAGCCAGCTGTGATAGCAAGCATCTGTAGCCCCAGTGCTGGGTAAAGACCAGTTACAGGTGTGAGCTACCACATCCAGCCATTTTTGGGGTTCTAGGGATTGAACTCAGTTGTCAGGCTTGTGCATTAATTGCTTTAACCTGCCCTGGAATATTCTTTTCTGCTGTGCTGGTTACCTGGGATTTATTGACATGTGAGGGAGTTCTTAGTTCAGAAACTGCCATCGGTGTTTTCCAAGATTGTCCCCTGTGGAATTAACCTAACACATGACACAGCTAGAGGGGAGCAAAGGAGAGCCTGTGAGCAAGGGCACCATGTCTTGATAGCTGTCAATTGAGGCCCTGCAGCTTGGTCTATATGAGGGCTGTGTGTGGGGAGGGCAGGATGCCACTACCGAGGCAGATGGGGCATCCTTTGATTAGATTCTGGTGCTTTCCATTCTTGGGTCCTCCAGGAGAAAGATTCTTTTGGTGCAGGTGATTCCCCTCACCTTGTTTATGGCCCCCTTGGTCAGCCTCTAGCAATTCTGCCTCTGCATATGTGTGTGACTGGTTTTCTATAGCATTGTTTGAGACAGGGTATCACTACATAGCTCTGACTGGTGTGGAACTTGCCATGTAGACCAGGCTAGCCTCGAACTTAGAGATTCACCTGCCTCCACCTCCCCAGTGCTGGGATAAAAGGTGTGCACCACCGTGTCTGGCCTTAAAGATTTATTTTTATTTTGTGTATATGAGTATTTTGCCTGTATGTATGTGAACTATAGCATCGTTTCCCCTAACTAGAGTGGGGCATACTTTAGGGATCCTTGGAACGAGGCCTGTGTTCATGTGTGCAGATGTGTGACCTGACTTGCCCTTAGAGGTAGCAAACTATAGTTAGGAAGCTTGTCTCTGAGACTCTTGAATTTGACTGGGGAGTGGCTGCAGGATGGAGAGGGGACAGAAAATGTACGCATGAGGGGCCTGTGTTCACCTAGGGTCCTGAGTAGGTACTTCCTACTCAGTTCTCCAGTCTTAACCTTAGTGCTAAACATCCCGGCCTGGGTGGGTGGTGCAGTATTCCAAAGGATCCTAGAGTTTGATTTTGCCTTCTTTGTCTGTAGTCCTAGGAATTGAACCCAGGGCTTGCTCACAGTGGCCAGGCAGGCATTCTACTATGGAGCTGAAATCCTTAGCTGCCTTTTTTGGGGGGGTTGGGGTCTATTCGAGGTAATATCTCCTAGCTGGAGGTCACTATGTAGACCAGGCTGGCCTCAATTTCACAGAGGTGGGGTGTGTGTGTGTGTGTGTGTGTGGTGTGTTGTGTATCTCCCACCTCTGCCTCCTCAGTGCTGGGATTAAAGGTGTTTGCCACTATACCTGGTCTTTTTGCCTTTGAAAGTGAAGGATGGGCTGGGGTACTAGGGTTAAAATCTAGGGCCTGGCACATGTAAAGCTGATGCTCTGCTGAATCATGCCCTAGCCTGTGCATCTTTGGTAAGGGAGCAAACACAGATTTCACATGCAACTGAAACACGGTTAAGCAGGCGGGTTGGACCTTGTTGCTGGGTGAGGTGTTTCTTAGATGAGGAAGGAAGCATCAGTGCAGGCTTTGGGAACAGGTCACAGAGGAACTGATTGACTGGGCCAGAATGCTCCGCTTCTCCTCTGGGATATTTAGAGGACCCAGGATATGTGTGTGTCCTTTAACCCCAGAATTGCCCTGCCAACCCATTTGGATTCTGTTTTGTTTCAGAGTCTTGCCGAGTTTTGAAGGTAATAGGGAGATGCCGGGCATCCTTCCCCAGGTGGTGGTACAATGTCACTGATGGGTCCTGCCAGCCATTTGTGTATGGAGGCTGTGAAGGAAACAGCAATAACTACCAGAGCAAGGAGGAGTGTCTGGAGAGGTGTGCCGGCGTCACAGGTAAGATTGGACCTGGAGCTTCTGCCACTCTGCTGTGTTCTTTTACCCAGAGCTTAGGCTTGAAAGCAGAAGCAGGCCGAGAGTGCTGTGGCCGCAGTGGTTTCACAGCAGGCTTCCTACCTCTTACCAGAAAGGGTCAAGCCTTCCACCCAGCCCCCTTCCTCTCATTTTTAAGTGCAAGTGCCACATACCAGCCCAGCCCAGGAGGACTGGCCTCCAGATCCACTTGTACAGCCCCCTTCTTCCCCGGGCATTAGGGTTTATTTTTACCTCTGGGACAAGTGATCTGAAAAGCTTAAAAAGCCATGTTAGGAGTTAACATTGGAGTATGTGCCCTGGAATCCATCCTCCCCAGCTCTTACTTGCAAGGGTCTGTGAAGGTAATGTTGACCCTTACAGTTCAAGTAAAACCTGAAGAAGCTCCAGCAAAGAGCTCTACTCTGACCCGGCAGAAGGGACTTTCTCTGATTCTTGATCCCTTCCATGTGTTCAGAGGCTGGGTGGGGCTGAGCTGCCCAAACCCTGCTGTAAAGATTTTGAGTAGTCCTTCCTGGTGTGCAGTTTTGCCTGGTACTTGGCCTTGAGGCTGTGACTGGACTGTGATTCTGTTGGTTCTGTGATTCAGCGTTCACTGTCAGTCCCCCCATCCTTGTTGATATTTATGGTTTTCTGTCTCAGCCGTGACCTTCAGCAGTGACTCATATCTACAGCAGTGGCTGAAGCATACAAATATGAGTGTGGGCAGGGGCAGTTTGCTTGTTTCAGCAGGATTCGGAGAGCCTAGGGGCAGGTGTTGATTTTAGTTTAGTGTTTTGAGACAAGGTTTTACTCTCTGGCCCAGGCAAATCTCAAACTCTTGATCTTCCTGTCTTTGCTTCCCCAGTGCTTAGAGCATAGTGATGTACCACCATACCCAGCTAGGGTATTTTTTGTTTTGTTTTGTTTTTGTTGGAACAGGGTCTCTCTGTAACCCCAGCTGACCTAGAACTTGCTGCGTAGATCAGGCTGGCCTCGAACTCAGAGATTCACCTGCCCCTGCCTCTGCCTTTCAAGTGCTGAGATTACAGGTGTCTGTTACCACACCAGGCTGTTTTGGATCAATACAAAAGTCTCTCACCTTTTGAGTAGTAACTAGTGTTTGAGGAGTGATGGAAGAAAACATCATTTTTGTGTGTTTTTCCATCCCATGTCGTGGGGAAGGGACATGCTTTTTGCTCTTTTTGATGTACTGTGCCCATCTTAGAAACAGGGTTGAAGGGTTAAGAACATGAGCAGGAGATGGTGGGTGTAAGGCAGGCTCGGCGTCTCCCTGGAGATGGTCCAGAACCTGACCTCAGCTGTAAGGGCCCAGAAAGCTCATTTGTGGGCAGCTGGTTGTGTGCCTCTTGGCACTCTCATGAGAGCCTGTAAGGAGAGCCGAAAACGGCCAGAGCAATGGCTCTGGGGCCCTGGAGTCCTTTGCCAGCATATTCTTTTCTAGGCAGGCAAGTTCTGTGGGCGGCCAAATGAGAATGAGGGTGCCAGTTTATTAATTTATAATGAGAACTAGACCCACCCAGGGGACTAGACATCCCTGGGCCTGTGTTTAGTCTGCGTAGCAAACCAATCAGCCAGACTGCTAGAAGATGGCCTAGTGAGGACAGAAGCGGATGGAGGGGAGCTGGTTTGTGAGCTGACAGTTGAATGACATCAGGCCAGCCTCTCTACAGACCTCTGGGACCCTGCCAGACCAGGCAGCCTCTTCACCCACTCTTAACTTGTGCTGGTGATAAAAATCTATATTGTATGCTAGGCAAAGTGGCATTCAGCTGTAATCCCAGCTACAAATTTGGGAGGATGAGACAGGACAGTCTCGGGGTTTGAGATCAGCTTGGGCAATGTAGCAAGACCTTGTGTCAAAAAAAAAAAAAAAAAAAAGAACCACCCATACCCCTCCTATAAAACTGACCATTTTAGCTGGGCATGGTGGCGAACGCCTTTAATCCCAGCACTCGAGAGGCAGAGGCAGGCCTCTGGTCAGGTTTTTTTTTTGTCTTTTTGCACGAGGTCTCCCTGTAGCCCTAGCTGTCCTGGAACTCACTATGTAGACCAGGCTAGCCTTGAACTCACAGAGATCTGCCTCTGCCTCCCGAGTGCTGGGATTAAAGGTGTGTGCCACCACGCCCGGCTAATAACTGACCATTTTAAAGTTTTTTGAGGGGCTCAGTGTTAGGGGTTGCTCTGGCAGAGAACCTGACCTCTGCAGGTACCATGTGGGTCCTGAGGATTGAACTCAGGTCTTCAGACTTGGCAGCAAACATCTTTATTCACTGAGCCACTTTAACCAGTCTCCCTCTCCCTTTTAAAAAATATGTGTTTAAGGGGCTGGAGAGATGGCTCAGCAGTTAAGAACACTGGTTGTTCTTGCAGAAGACCCGGGTTCGAATCCCATCACCCACATGGCAGCTAACAACTGTCCGTAACTCCAGTCTCAGGGGATCCGACAGCCTCTTCTGACCCTCACAGAAGGAGGACACAGGTGCATGACACAGGTGCATTTACCTACATGCAGGCAATACAGGCATACACATAAAATAAAAATACTAAATAAAATATTAAAATAAACAGCAAAGCTTTTAACTGAGCCATCTCTCCAGTACCTCCTCATCCCCACCCCAACCCCGCCCCCATAGCTGGAGACAAGGTCTGTGTTGCCCAGGCTGGCTGCTTTGAATTCCTGAGCTCAAGTTATCATCTTGCCTTATCTTCTAAGTAACTGGGACTGCAGAAATGCCACTATGCCTGGTGTCATTTCAGCCATTCTAAGTGTATACAGTTCAGTAGTATTTAGTACATTTATAGTTTTGTGCCCTTTTAAATTCTAGATACAATAGATACAAACTGGATGTGGTGGCTCATGCCTTTAATCCTCCTGTGGCAGGAGGATTGGCAGTATTATGGGCTGGAGAGATGATGCAGTGGTTAAGGGTGCACACTTTATTGCAGAGGACCAGATTCAGTTCCTAGCACCCATATCAGGCAGCTCAAAACCACCAGAACTCCAGTTACAGCAGATCTAACACCCTCTTCTGGCTTCTGTGGGCATCTTGTACACGTGGTATACATAAACTCAAGCAGGCACACACACAGAGACATAAATACATTTTTTAAAGAAGTAAATTCTTTTTTTAAAAAAGAAGCCAAGCCAGCCCGTGGTGGTGCATGCCTTTATTCCCAGCACTTGGAGGCAGAGGCAGATAGATCTCTATAAGTTGGAGGCCAGCCTGGTCTATATAATGAGTTCTAGGACAGCTGAGGCTACAGGAAGACCCTGTCTCAAAAAGACTAAAAAAAATTTTTTTAATTTAATTACATTCTTAAATTTATAGTGTGTGTGTGTGTGTACGCGCATGCATGTATGTTCCACATGTATGTGCGTACATGTGGAAGTCAGAGGACAACTTTCAGGAATTGGTTCTGTCCTTCCACCATGTGGGTCCCAGGAATCAAACTCAAATTTTCAGATTCGACCTTATCAAGCAATATCAATGTCCGTATTTTTAATGTAGGTCTTAAACACAGGTTAGTAGAGAGACATTTAGGGAAAGAATAAGATATACTCATGTGAGATGGGCATGGTGGCTCTCACCTTTACTCCCAGCACTCAGGAGGCAGAAACAGGTGGATCTCTGTGAGTTTGAGGCCAGCCTGGTCTACATGGTAAGTTCCAGGCCAGCTGGGGCTACAGAGACACCCTGTCTCAAAAAGACCAGTGAATAGATATACTTATGTGTAGGTATGGGTTTCTCAAGGGAGCATCAGTCACCTCTGTTTTTTCAGGCAGGGTCTATGTAGTCCCGGCTGGCCTGGAACTCACAATGTAGACCAGGCTGGCCTCAAACTCATAGAAATTTGCCTACCTTGCCCCTACCTAGTGCTGGGAATAAAGGCTTACACTACCACACCCAGCTTGGCTTCTTTTTTTAAAAAATCTATGTTAAAAATGTATTTAAGGATGTATTTAATGTATTTATTTAAAATAAACATAAAAAAAGAAAAAATGTATTTAATAAATTCCAACTCTGCTTCAAAAAAGTAGATAAGGTTTAACAGATCATTTTACCCCCGAGAGCCCTCAGAGCCCTCTCTCCTTGTAAAGCCATTTTGCTCAGCTTTGCTCAGGTTCCCTGTAAGTTGGCTTTCAGTTGGTTCTTCAGATCAAAGGCAGTCCCAGTTCCTGGTTTCTAAGTTAGGGCCGGCTTATTATGGTCCTGTGTGCACCCAGAGGCTCCACAGAAAGAAGGAATGAGAGTCAGTTGCTGCACAGGGGACCCATGTTTTTCCTTGCTGGGTGCCTTAGAGATGCACATTCTCACTGTGGTGTTCTTCATCTCCTCACAGAGAATACTGTTGATCGGGGCAGCAGCAGGAGTGGAGTTCAGTCCTCTGTCCTAAGTGGTAGGTTTTTAAAAGGATGAGGGGGGAATGAAGGCCACACAGACGGTAACTGAGGGGACACTTAGAACAGGGAATTGTAAAGTGCTTCTGTGTCTGCCTCCAGCACGAAGCATTCCCTGGGCCAGCAACAGGAGGGTCATACACTCAGACTCTGCCTTCCCTGCAGGCTGCTGCCTGCTGTGCGGTGTCCTCTGCTCCCATTGGGTTGCTGTCTCTCTCCCTCTGCTAGAAGTCGTTTGTCCTCTGCCAGCCCCTCCCTCTGTCCACTGCTGTCCTTGATCTAGAGCTTTGTGTTAGTTTGCTTTGTAGTGCTGACAGCAGCTCTCCTGCTCCTCTTTTATACTTAAGGGACTCCACGGCAGGATCCTGGGTGAGTGGTCCCTTGCGCTAGCTAGTAGCAATTGTACCTTCAGGGCCAGGGGCTCAGATGGGCCAACAAGACCTGCCCTTCCATAGAGGGAGGGACTAAACCCCTGTCTGGGACAAAAGTCCCCTCAGTGGCCAGTCCTACATACCACAATCTGAACTCCCACTTGACACCAGAGTCCCCATGGGAGTTCAGTGGCTGTTGGGGCTTGCCTGATTTACAGAAAGCCAAGGTTAGGCTAGAGCACATTTCAGTTGCTCTAGGCCTTTGTTGGCTGTTCAGGGCCCTGCATGTAGCTCTGGTTTCCAGGTTATTTCAGAAGAAAATTTCCCCAGGAGAGTAAAGTTTTTGGCCATGTCAGAAAGTGTGAGCAAAGCTATCTTCTAAATCACTCCTGAAACATGACTGAAAGTCGTCTCCACAGAAACTACTGAAGTGGCAGTAGCCCCACCCCCCTCCTGTGTTCATTCAGCAAGCCATCAGGACCAGGGGCTTTGTTCATCCCCTTAAAGGGGACACTGCCCATGCTCCCTCTATGGGCCCTTTAGACTCAGCCCTGTTAGGCCGATTGCCCTGTGTCCCTCCTGACTCCCCAACACAGATTTTTGTGTTTCAGGTCCCAGAAGGCAGGAATCTAATGACCTCTCCAGTGAGATCTTCAACTATGAAGGTATAATATTTTTTAAAAATTTAAATTTGCTGGGCGTAGTGGCGCACACCTTTAATTCCAGCACTTGGGAGGCAGAGGCAGGCGGATCTCTGTGAGTTTGAGGCCAGCCTGGTCTACATAGCAAGTTCCAGGTCAGCTGGGGCTACAGGGAGACCCTGTCTCAAAAAAGTCCAAAAAAAAAAAAAAGGTATGTGGGGTGGCGGGGGTTGTTTTCTTACATAGTGAGCAATTGACACTCACTTGCAGGGACTTGCAGAGCTTCTCAGTCATTCCTTGGTTACACTCTAGGGCTGGGGTCAGGATGACAGGCATCAATGAGTGTCTGAGGCTGGCAGGAATCCAGATATACCAGGAAAGTAGAGGCAGTCTGGTGTGTGCTTCTAGAATTTACCACCCTGCCTCTCACTAGCTGTGTGGCTGTGGCTAGCAAGCCATAGTCCCATGTGTGAACTGAGGGTCCCAGACTAGTCAGAGGCCAACTCAGTACATGTGAAGTGCCTGGAACACCTCAGACTCCAGACAACATGATCATGGCTGTTTAGGAGATGTCTGGAAATGAAGGGCTTCACTAGGGGCCTGGTGGTATACAGCTGAAATCCCAGCACTCAGGATCTGAGATGGGAGGACTTCCATGAGTTCAGGGTCAACCTGGGCCACACAGGGCAGGTATGAGCAGGCCAGGCTGGCTGTGTCTGACCCACAGGCCCTTCACGATGCTGATGGCACTCTGCTTTGGTCCAGCTGGGTTCATTCAGGCTCCTCTTCTCATGGGCCCTGGTGATTTGTGTTCCTGAGGCTCCCTTGCTCTTGCTTCCAGAATACTGCATTCCAAAAGCTGTAACTGGGCCTTGCCGAGCAGCCTTCAAACGCTGGTACTTTGATGTGGACAAGAACTCCTGTAACAGCTTCATCTATGGCGGGTGCCGGGGCAATAAGAACAGCTACCTCTCCCAGGAGGCATGCATGCAGCACTGCTCTGGTAAGTCAGCCTCACCCCAGTCCCAAGACCACTGGGAGCCCTTGAAAAGCCCTTTCTCTGTCCCTACAATGAAGGCTTTGGTTGGAAACTATCCTTTGGACCCCTTAAGTGGCAAGGCCTCAGAGCCTCCAGAAAAGCTGGAAAAAGTCCTCAGGGAAAGCTGGGGAAGGCTCTGAGGCTGTAGGAGGCTGTAGGAAGCTGAGGGGGCCCAGGCTGGGGAGAAGGATATGGAGCTGACCTCAGGGTTTTGTGTTTTCAGGTAGGCAGATGTATCCTGTCCTGACCCCTGGCACCAAAGGTATGTGGCTTCATGCTCTCCTCTGCCTCCCTCCCACCTGCCTACCACTGGCCTTCCTTGACTGAGGGCTCTGCCCAGCTGCTTTTCCTGTGGGTTTATGTCTTGTTTACGTTGTCCTTCACTGGAATGTCTTTGTGGCAGAGGGCTGTGTCTCTACATGAAAATGGTCAGGCATCTTGGGACTTGTGGACAGTTGTCCAACAGCAAACACTAAACACATGTGGGAGCTGAACCTGAGCCAGGAATTCTCTAGGCAGGCTCATCTTGTAGGATCTGCATGATGATTGGATCCCAGATTTGGAGGAAGTTTAGCTGCCATGGGGTATGAAGAGATGGTCAGGGGTGACAGGAAGGAGGGCATGGGACAATACTGCTGTGCACAGGCTGTCTGGCCTGGCAAGGAGGCCCTGCATCTCTTCACTTTTGTCTCTGACCCTGTGTGTAGGTGGTATTGATGGAGAGGGCCTGCCACATTGGTTTGACTTCTTTCTTGATCTGTTTCCCTATTATGGAGCCAAGACCCTGTCTACAAGTCTGCCTTGTTGTAGAAGCTCAAGTCTGGTTCTCAGGGCTGGGGCTGGAAAGCTGCCCAGGTCTTGAGGGTTGATTGTGTGTAGAGTTGGGCAAGGTATTGCCCAGAAATCCAGCTAGGCCCTGTACCTGGTGGAGGAGGGGTATCAGGTAAATTTCATAGAAAGGCACATGCCTGAGATAGAGCCGCACCTGGAAAGGAGGCATCTTAGCTGACCAGTGGGACAACCACTGTTACCATGACCCAGCAATTAGGAGCATGAGGATCCTCCCAGGGCTGCTCAGGATACTCTCTTACCTCTGCCCTGGCTTCATGACCAAGGCAGCCACCTATACAGGCCCATCTTTCACTCTCACCAGTCAGGGTATATGGGCACAAAATCTTTGGGTTTTTCTGTTCACACACAACAAAGGGAAGCACCTGTTGGCATGCAGCTCCCACCAGGATGCCCTGACAGGGACCAAGGGATACAGATATGAAGTAGGCTTTTTTCTTTTCAAGATTTTGGGTATGAAAAAAAAAAAAAGATTTTGGGTATGAGCACAAGAGTACAGGTGCCCATGGAGGCCAGAAGTGTTGGATCCCCTGGAGCTGAAGTTACAGGTGGTTGTGAGCAGCCCAGTGTGGGTGCTGGGAATTGAACTCGGGTTCTCTGCAAGAGCAGTACAGGCTCTTAACTGCTGAGCCACCTCTCCAACCCCCTGAAGTGTTTTTGTTTGTGTTTTTTTTTGTTTTTCCAAAACTAAGGCTCACAGCCAGGCACATTAATACCTGTAATTCCAGCACTTAGAAGGTAGAGACAGGAAGATCAGGAATTCAAGGCCAGCCTGGACTACATGAGATTGTATCACAAAAAACCTAAGTAGAACCATCTTGATGGCCCAGCGAGTAAAGGTGCTTACTGCCAATCCTGACAAACGAAGTTCCATCCCTGGAACCCACATGGTGGAATGAGAGAATCAGTACCTAAAAATTGTCCTCTGGCCTCCACAAGCACACATGCACACCATGATACACACGTACCCAGACACCATCTCTCTCTCTCTCTCTCTCTCTCTCTCTCTCTCTCTCTCACACGCACACACAGACACACACACGCAAAAGCAGCACAAGAGCCTCTGTGTGCATGTGGCATGATAGCCCCTTTTCTCAGGGGACCTCACTGGTGACTTCCTGGCAGTCCCTCCAGATTCCCAGGTTGGGCTTCTGTGCCCCCACTCATCCTGCTGGCCCTCTCTGGCTGTGCTCTTCCTTGACTCACCTGTCCCCTCTTGCCCTCAGCGGTGGTCCTGGTGGGGCTGCTTGTGATGATCCTGATAGTCCTCCTGGGAGCCTCAGTCATCTGCCTGATCCGAGTGGCACGCAGGAGGCAGGAGCGCGCCCTCCGCACCGTTTGGAGCACTGGGGATGACAAGGAACAGCTGGTGAAGAACCCCTACGTCCTGTAAAGGTCCTGCTGCCAGGAGACCTGGGGAGGGAGGGAGAACACGTGCTTTTTTTTAAAAAGGAGCGATTGCTTGTATCTGTGAGATCATTAGGGTACTCTGTGTCAGGGAGATGCTCCCTGGTCCTGCTGGGCTGCTCTGGGACACCCCAGAGGGAAGGCAGGCACTTCAGGTGTCCCCTTAATTTCTTCTGTCCATTCAGCTTCCTCTCTTTTTCATCACTGTTAGCCATGTTCTAATAGCTCCCTTTGTTTGTTTGAGTCATGTTTTTTTAAGTAGAAAAGGTTTTTTTAATTAGGATTCTGAAGGAAAAAGTGTGCAAGTTTAATGAAAAGGACCTTTTAAAATAAAATTACGTGGTTTCTTTCTCCGTGTGACGACTAATTTACACTCTGCAGGACTTGATGTGCAACAGGATTCTAGAAACACCTTAATCTAGAAAAACCTTAATTTGTTTTGTCTTAGAGACGGGCTCTTACTCTGTAGCCCAGGTGTGGAATTTGTCGCAGTTTGGCCTCAGCTTTGAGTGCTGAGAGTACAGGCATGAGCTACTGTGTCTAGGTCTAAAAGAGCATGTTTTTTTGAGGGGGGGGGGTATCCTGATATAGGAGATTGAACCCAGGACCTCATGCATGCTGGTCAGGTGCTCTACCACTGAGCCATAGCCCCTAGTGGTCTTTTTGTTTATTTGGTTTTTGTTTTTATTTGTCTTAAGGTTTCTCTGTAGCCCTGGTTGGCTGGCCCAGAACTCCCTATGATCAGCCTGCCTCTTCCTCGGCTTCCCTAGTGGTGGGATAGTGAAGATCTGCACCACTGTGCCTGGGTTTTTCTTTTCCTTTTTTTTTTTTTTTTGGAAATGGGGTTTTGAAACAAGTTTTCAAGGCTGGCCTTGAACTCCTGATCTTCCTGTGCTATGATTTTGTAGTACTAGACACTGAACCCAGGGCTTTATGCATGCCAAGCAGGCAGCCTGCCAGTTGACCCCAGCCCTTCATAGTTAACGTTTCAGTGTTTTGCCTGTATGTACGTTAAGTGCACTGCATGTGTGCAGTACCTGTGGAGTTGAAGGAGGGGTCAGGTCTGCTAGAACGGGAGTTACAGACTGCTGTTAGCTGCCACGTGGGTGCTGGAAATGGAACCCAGGTCCTCTGCAAGAGCAGCCAGTGCTTTTAACCTCAGAGCTTTCCCTCCAGCCCCTTTCCATGTTTTTAAAATAATGCCCATGATGTGAAATAAATTTTCCCCTACTGAGGGCCAAGCCATAGCCTTGCTACCTGTGGACAACCCTGACCTTCTTTCACACCCCACTCAACAGGTCTCTGTGACGAATACGGCAGACCCTTCTGAGATGAAAGTGATGTTTTATTTTTGATCATTTAATAAACCTGTGGGTGGCTTTTGTTTTTTGTTTTCTATTTTTGGAGACAGCCCTGGCTGGTCTATAACTCATGTAGCTCAGACTGGCCTTGAACTTAGAGATCCGGCTGCTTCTGCCTCTCTCTGCCTCCTGAATGCTGAGATCAGAGGTGTGCACCACCATTCCTGGCAATCCTGTTCTTTTTTAAAATTACATTAATTTATGTGCATACCTATGCATACAGGTGCCAGGGTGCTGTGTAGAGGTCACAGGACAACTTTCAGGAGTCGGTTCTCTCCTTCTACCATATGGGTCCTGTGTATCAAACTCCAATCATCAGGCTTGGCTACAAGTGCCTCTACCTACAGAGCTATCTTACCAGCCTGATAGGAGTGGTTTTAACCCTCACCTAGGCAGTATCCTACCTTAAAAATGGCGACAGCAGTGCTAAAATGGGGCCAGCTCTGCTGTCTTGCTTTCCTGTGGGCTTCCTTTCCTCCTTCAACCCCAGAAAGCTGCTTTTCTACACAGGTCCTGAGGCACATGTAGCTGGTGGACATCCAGCCTGCCTGGCATGCCTCTTACTTAGTCAACCCCCCTGGCAGTAACTACTCTCCTTGCCTCCCTGGCACATGGGGAGATTCTGGGGCATTGAGGAGTCACTAACCTGCTGAGCTCCAGTGTCCTCACCTGTGACAGTGGGATCCAGGTCTGCCCTAGACAGGGCTCAGCAAGGGAGCATGGTATTACAGTCCTATCATCCCAGCACTCAGGAGGCTGAAGTAGGAGGATCTCAATTTAAGGCCTGCCTGGACTATCCAGCAAGATCCTTGTTGGGCTGGGCATGGTAGTGCATGCCTTTAATCCCAGCACTCTTGAGGTCAAGGCCAGCCTGGTCTACATAGCAAGTTCCAGGCCAGCTAGGGCTAGTGAGACCCTATCTCAAAAAAACAAAATGAAATAAAACACATTGGGGCTGAAGAGATGACTCAGGAGTTAAGAGCACTGGCTGCTTTTGCAGAGGACCCAGGTTCAGTTCTCAGTACCTACATGACAGCTAACAACTGTCCATAACTCCAGTTCCAGGGGAGGTCCAATGTCCTCTTCCAGCTTTCGCAGGCATTACATGACATGTGGTATATAAATTTTATTCCAGCACTCAGGAGGCAAAGGCAGGTAGATCTCCAAGTTCCAGACCAGCTGGGGCTATAGGGAGACCATCTTGAACCAAAAAAACACCAGGTGTGGTGGTGCATGCCTTTAATCCTAGCACTTGGGCAGCAGAGGTGGGTAGATCTCTGACTTGAAGGGCAACCTAGTCTGCAAAGCAAGTTCCTGGCCACCCTGGAGACCCTGTCTCAAAACAAACACCCTCAAAAATCCAAAAACAAAACACTTGTCAACATCAGTCCTTTCTCTGGTACCTGACACTGTCGATGCAGTTCCTAAACATGGGATCCTGCCCTACATGGACCTGCACATCCTGTTCATCTGAGCTGACAGAAGAAAGATCAGCATTTCTACTCTCCAGGGAGCCAAGACCGTGTGCTGCCAATGTACTTGGCACTCAAGTTCATCCAGTGGCTGTGGAACTGAATGCCCTATGTTCCTGTTAGTGCGTTTGGTGGCCACAATGTCTCTCCAGTCGGGGAAGCTGGGGGGCAGTGGGATGGGGGTGACAATTGCATTTTGGCCCTGTAGTGACTACAAATGTCTCAAGTCTGTTTAAGCCCCTTATATGGGTCCCAGGGCATGTAGACCAACCTTAGCTGCATCCAACTTGAGTAAGACCTAGTCCCTCTCCCAGGTCTCCTGGGTGGCAAGATGGAGGTGGAATAAGGCTACAGATGGGGCTCATTCTGCTGCCCTGAATCCTGTTGACAGCTGTATGCTGCAAAGCAAAGGGATCTGATCAATGTGGTCAGCAGAGCCACATACTTAAGTTTTCACCGGAAGCCTGTGTGGTGTGGGGCTGGAAAGTGGACTGCTGGGAGGATCCACCCCCAGGGGTCTGCTCCTTTGGGTCTTGCTGGATGGTAAGTTTGCACAACTGCCGTTTGCGTCCAAGTCTCCCACAAACGGGTTTGTGGTGAGGGGGTGGCACTAGAAGAGGTGAAGCCGTTTAAGCTGTTCCCAGGATGGGACTCGTCCGTCTTGTGTGCTTGGCGTATCCTGGCCCTGGGAACCTCAGACCCCAAGACAGCAAGGTCCAAGAACATGCCCTGAGTGTTATGAAGGTCATTTCTCAGAATTGCATTTGCAGCAGACATGTTTAAAGATGAGAGGATGTCTCTGGGATGAAGCTGTTTGGGGGTTTCCCAAGCTTAGTGACACCCCCACCTTTTTGGCAGTGGTGGGGTTATAGAACATGGGGCTTTTGTTCCTGCCGATAAGCAGTGTACCATTGAGCCACATCCACACCTATTACATGTTTTTGTTTTGGGTGTTTTTTGTTTTTTGTTTTTGTCTTTTTGAGACAGTCTCCTTGTAGCCCCAGCTGGCCTGGAACTCACTATGTAGACCAGGCTGGCCTTAACTCACAGAGATCCGCCTGCCTCTGCCTCCCGAGTGCTGGGAATAAAGGCGTGCGCCACCACGTCCAGCATACTTGTTCTTTTTCTCACAACCCACTGCGTTGGTAGGTGTCCATTTGGGGCCCTGTAAATAAACCAATACAGATCGAGATGCTCACTGGAAGCAAGAGAGCCCATCTCTGACCCAGGAGTCTAGAGGCTTCTGTCCCCTAGAGGTTAACCACTAGGATGTTAGCCTCTAAGAAGAAGGAAATGGATCATAGACCGACAGCTGGGTGGAGGCCCAGCTTGGCCCCCTGCCATTTCTCAAAGGATGGTCTGTCCAGAGTTGTTATTACTATCCCGGGACACCAGGGGCCATGGCAACATTGGTGGCGGTCACAAGCCAGTACTGTGCTTCAGTTTGATGTGAAAGGAAACAGTCTGCATGATGGTTATCCAGCTGCTGGGATGTGGTTATTTCAAAGAAAGCATTCCAGAATGGAGATGATGTTTACAGGAGCTGGGTCTGTTCATGTCAACTCCAGGGAGACTAAACCAAGCCTTGCCATAATTACTTTTCCAGTCAAGCATATGGGACTTCAAGCATAGCAGTCCAGCACCCCCAGGACCGTGTCAACAACTTGGTATTGGTCCTACAGCATCTTGTGTCCCTGCTCACTATAGTTAGTGGCCAGAAACTAACTTTTGTGTGAGTTAATGTGATAAACTACAAACCCAGAGTTGGAGCTGAAGATATGACTCAGCAGTTAAGAACACTGGCTGCTCTCGCAGAAGACAGGAGCTTGGTTCCCAGCACCCACATGGCAACTAAAACCTGTCCTTAACTCCAGATCCAGGACATCCAACGCCCTCTTCTGGCCTCCAGGCATTGCACACGAGCAGTGCACTTACATACATGTAGGCAGAATACTCATACACATAAAAATCTTACCTTTTTATTTTTTTTCTTTATGAGATGGGCTCCTGTAGCCCCAGCTGGCCTGGAACTCACTATGTGGACCAGGCTGACCTCAAACTTGAAGAGTTCCGCCTGCCTCTGCCTCCTGAGTGCTGGGATTAAAGGCGTATGCCACCACACCTGGCCCATATAAAAATCTTTTTAAAAACCCAAAATCCATCATTGGAGTGAGCCCCTAAAGACACCTTTCCTTGAGTGAGAAGGGAGGACACAGGTTCCCAGGAGTGGACTGCCAGCGCTGTTGCAGGCTAGCTAGAAAGGCAAGCCACGGGCTGGAGATGGCTCAGCACTTAATCTTCAGAGAACCAGGGCTTGAGTCCCAGTATCCGTGTGGCTCACGACCATCTGTAACTCCAGTTCCAGTGATTCTGATGCCCTCTTCTGGCTTCCTTAAGCTCCAAGCACTCATATGGTTCACATACATGCAGGCAAAACCCTCATACACAAAATGAATATTTAAAAATCTTCTAAAAACCAGCT
>NW_008355971.1:1321641-1337959 GCF_000622305.1 Nannospalax galili
TTTTTGAGACAGGGTCTCCCTGTAGCCACAGCTGGTATAGAACTCTTGCTGTGTAGAGCAGGCTGGCCTCAATCTCACAGAACTCCACCTGCCTCTGCCTCCCAAGTGATTGCATTAAAGGTGTGTACCACCACACCTGGCTGCTTCTCCACCTCCCTCCTTTTTGAGACAGGGCTTTACTATGTAGCACTGGCTGGCCTAGAACTCACAGAGGTCAGTCTGTCTCTGCTGAATACTGGGATTAAAGGTGTGCACCACTATACCTAGCTTCAATTTGCTTTTTGAGGCTGTGTTCTCACTATGTAGCCCAGGCTAGCCTCTAACTAGTGATCCTCCTGCCTCTCTTGCCTTTCCTTCCAAGTGCCACCATGCTTGGCAAATTTTCCCCTTTACAGAAGAGAAAATAGATCCAGAGTGGTTTGCAGAACAGTGAGGGGTGAGGCTCACCTATGTCAGTGGGCTGTGTGATCTGCCATCAGCACACTCCCTGGTCAGAGGTAAACCTTACTGATTTCACCAGATGATAGCCCGAACCACTGTGAGTCACATGGCTGGGTGAGGAGCAAAGCAAACAGGTCCCCCACCCTCATGGAATTTGTTGTTTCAGGACAGACACTTTCTCTCCTATCCTGCAACGAGCTGTGCATACAGCTGTGACCACTGCTTACACCTTTCCCTTACTCATCATGACAAAGAACAAAGGTCTCTGATTTATAGGTCTCCAGCCTAACCCCACCCTGCCTTACCTGTGGACCTCTAGCTCTCCCCTCTTATTCTTCAACTCTGACTTCCTTGTAGGTCCTTGGACCCACAGAAACATTCCTACCTTAGGGCCTTTGCACCTCCGAATCCTCTTCTACCTACAACACTCTTCCTCTATATCTTTTTTAAAAAATATTTTTATTTATTTTATGTGTATGACTGTATCACCTGCACGTAAGTGCACCTGTGTCGTGCAATGCCCACAGAGCTCAGAAAAGGGTGTCGGATCCTCTGGAACTGGAGTTAAGGACGGTCATGTCATGTGGGTGCTGGGAATGGAACCTGGGTCCTCTGCAAGAGCAGCCAGTGCTTGTAACCACTGAGCCATCTTTCCAGCCTCTTCTTCCCTCTTCCTCTTTAGAGGGTTGAGCCTAAGGCCATACAAATGCTAGGCAAATGTGCTATCTCTGAGCTATACCCTCTAGCCGCCTTTTCCTTTGAGACAGGGTCTCACTAAGGTATAGATAGGCCTGACACACACTCTATAGCCCAGGCAGGCCTTGTTTTTAATTTTTGAGGCAAGGTCTCATGTAGTTCCTGCTGGCTCCCACATCAACTCCAGGCCTACAACTTGCAAAACAAAACAAGCTGGGCATAGTGGCATACCTATAATCCCAGCACTGGGGATCATCCTTGGCTACGTATGTGGGCACTCCCACACCATGGCACACATGTGGAAGTCAGATAACCTTCAAGGGTTGGGTTTTTTTTTTTTTTTTTTTTTTTTTTTTTTTTTTTTTTGGGCTGTTTGAGACATGGTCTCCCTGTAGCCCCAGCTGACCTGGAACTCACTATGTAGACCAGGCTGACCTTGAACTCAGAGATCCACCTGCCTCTGCCTCCTGAGTGCTGGGATTAAAGGCCTGTACCACCTAGCCCAGCCTGGTTCTTTCATTTCTTTAAAAAAAAAAAAAAAAAAAATGCACAGGGTTTGGAGAGATGGCTCAGTGTTTAAGAGCATGTATTGCTCTTCCAGAGGACCCGAGTTCAATTCCCCAGCACCCACATCAGGTGACTCACTATCACCCATAATTCCAGCTCCAGGGGATCTGACACTCCTGTCCTCTGTGGACCCCAGTATTAATGTGCACAGACACAGCACAAATACACAAACATATATACATGATTAAAATAATTTTTTAAAAAATTTTAAAAAGGCACGGGGGGAGGCACTGAAGCGATGACTCAGTGGTTAAGAACTTTTGCAGATGATCCAGGTTCAGTTCCCAGCACCTGTATGGTGGTTAACAAGCTTCTATTACTCCTGTTCTGGAAGATCCAATGCCCTCTGTGGGCACTGCACACACATGGTGCACTTACATATATGTAGGTAACACTTGTACATATAAAAGTAATTAAAAAACCCAACAAACTGACCAGCAAAAAAAATCTCCATTGAGGTTTTCATTGATGACTTTATTTTTTTTAAACATTTTTAAAAAATGTTATTATTAGCTGGGCATGGTGGCGCATGCCTTTAATCCCAGCACTGGGGAGGCAGAGGCAGGTGGATCTTTGTGAGTTCGAGGCCAGCCTGGTCTACATAGTGAGTTCCAGGACAGCTGGGGCTACAGGGAGACCCTGTCTCAAAAAGACAAAAAAAAAAATTATTTTTATTTTATGTGTATGCATGTATTTCCTGCATGTAGGTAAGTGCATCTGTGTTGTGCAGTACCCGTGAAGGTCAGAAAAGGCTTGTGGGATCCCCTGGAACTGGAGTTACAGACAGTTGTTAGCTGCCATGTAGGTGCTGGGATTCAAACCCGGGTCTTCTGCAAGAACAACCAATGTTCTTAACCACTGAGCTATCTCTCCAGCCCCTCATTGATGACTTTAAATCCAACCTCTCAATCCTTTAATCCCAGCACTCAGGAGGCAGAGGCAGGTGGATCTCTTGTGAGACCTAGGCCAGCCTGGTCTGCATAGTAAATTCTAGGCCAGCTGGAGCTACAGGGAAACCCTGTCAACTCCCCCCACCCCAATTCCCCACCAAAAAAAAAAAAATCCAGCCTCTCCTCAACATACTACATAATTACCTGTTCCTCTTTCCAACTGTCTTGCTTTTATTTTGGGGAGCTTTGTTTTGACTTTTGCAAACAGCCCACCAAACTGTCTTTGCTATATACTGGGTTCCAGGCCAGTCTGGGCTAAAAAAAAAAAAAAATTAGGAGGCTGGAGAGATGGCTTAGCACTTGGTGTTCTTGCAGAACCCACATCTGTTGTGTATCCCAGGCTGGCCTTGAACTTTCAATCCTTCTGCCTCAGCCTCCCCAGTATTGATTACAGTTGTGTACCACTGTGCCCATCTTGGATTTAATGTCCTGTGTCCCCCAAATTTACACGGTGAAAGAAGCCCAATCCTCATTGTGATGGTTTTAAAGTGGTTCCAATGGGAGGTAATTGGATCTTCTTGAGTGGGATTAGTGCCTTTATGAACAGAGAAGTGGTCTTACACCCAGGCGCGCATTAGAGCCAAGAAAAAAGGGGCGCAGCAGGAAGCAGGCCCTCTCCAAATAAGGAATCTGCCTACACCTGGCCTTAGGCTCTCACCCGCCAGAACTATTACTCTTAAAACCACTTGTCTAAGTTGTGTTTGCTATAGTAGCACAAATTAAGACACCTGCCTTTATCAAAACAACAAACGCAACACAGTCACAAGCACACACTCTGCAAGACACCAGTGTAGGAAGTTAACCGATCCATCCCAGGGCACAGCTTGCTAAGGCCTTCCCGCTGTTGCCATACTGCACTAGCCTGGGCTTCTGACCTAGGACACTGCTTTTTTTGTTTGTTTTAAACCAGAGAGCTGGGAACCCAAGCTTATCGGCCTCCAGAATGCACTAGGTATCACCCTTAACTTTGTGCAGTGTACACTGGAGCAGGAACGCCTGGCAAAGGTGGGCAACTGAAGTCAGGTCTCAACCCTTTCCGTGATACTACTGCCTCCTGCACCCCCAGGCTGGCGTCTACCCCCACCCCTGTTTCCCACACTGTAAAGCTGGGTGCGGCAGGGAGCGTCAGTGAGTCAGGGCCCCAGAGCTGCGGGAACAAAGGTCCAGAGGGTGGGACTCCACAGGATTCCTGAGGCGGGCAGATCCCGGGCTCCTCCCCCGGGCACTCCAGTGCAAGCCATGGAGTTCGACCTGGCCGCAGGTGTGCTCGAGGGAAGTGGTGGACCTGCTGTACCAGCGGCCGGACCCAGACCCAGGGACTTCCCACCAAAGGGGCACTTCCTGCGGCCACCGTCTAACTGTTCTCTTCTCCGCAGCTTTGGGCCCCAATTCCAAGAAGCCAGCGGGCGCAGGCCAGATGGGAGACTCCCAGCATTGTCCTCTGAAACCTCCGGACCGGCCAGAGGCCGGCGCTGCTCACAAGCCAGGGGTAAGGTTTCTCGCCACGGGGCACCGTGTCCGACAGCGCGCGGTGGGGCCCTATGGCAGTCCCTGCCCTCACTGTCACACCTCCGTCTAGGATGGCCGCCGCAGCTCTTCCGACTCCAGCAGCAGCAGCAGCAGCAGCAGCAGCTCCAGAGACTCGGAGGCGAAAGGGAAGGTAAGGGATGCCCCTTTCCCGACATGTACAGGCCCCCGGCCTGGCCACGGTCTGGGTCAGAGCGGGGCGGGCGGCTCCGGTCGGTGCACTTCCCAACGGGCCGTCTCCTCTACAGCCGAGTGCTCCGGGCTGCAAGCAGCACGAACGCGCTCCGGATAAGGCCAAGAAGCCCAAGGTGAAGAAGGAGAAGAAGAAGAAGAAAGCCCCCCACTAAGTCATTAAAGCTCCCTGCCGCCCTCCGTCCCGTCCGCCGCCCCGCTCCCCAGCGTCCCCTATCCGGCAGGCACGAAACCGAGCCCGCACCGAGCACAGCAGCTTTATTGTAAGACGTGCAGCCCGCGACGTCAGCACCTTGGCGGGAAGGGGGAGGGAGGGTCGCGGGCCCGGCGGCGAGATGAGTCTGCGGGCGAGAGGGCGGCCTTCACCGCACCAAGTGGAAAGTGAGCCAGTACATGAGTAGGGGCTGCGCCGCCGCCACCGCCATGGTCAGGTACATGCGCAGCTGGTTCCGCGCTCCGCGCACCGGCACGCCTTCGGCCGCAGCCTCTGCCAGGATCTTCAGCCGCAGCGTCCGGATCTGGGGACAAAGGGGTCAGCATGGGGGTGTGGGGTAGCCCGGGACCAATCCCTGCCCCTCTGAGGCCTCCAGCTTCGGCTCCCAGAAGGGCCTGCTGAACTTGCTCCGCCCCTGGCGTGCAAAGGAACCCTGAGGGATCCGGAGGTAATGGACGGGCAAGGCCGGAGGGAGGGGGCCGTCTCTGCGAGCCCCGCCCGAAGGGCGTGGCCCTATCTACTTTCACCCTCGCTGATGCCCTCCCCCTTGGAACCCAGGGCTTCCCACGTACAAGCTAGCGTGCTCTGCTGAGCTACACCTCCGGCCCCCAGGTGACAAGTTTTCAAGACCAACTAGAGGAGCTAGTTCCTTTTTGTTTTTGCTTGGGTTCTCCCTCTCCCTGACTCTGTTATTTAGCCCTGGCTGACCTAGCTTGGAACTCAAAATGTAGACCTCAAACTTGTGGCAATCCTGCCTCAACCTGCTCAGTGCTGGGACTACAGGCCCGAGTTATGCTTGGCCATATATATATACATATAATTTGTTTTGCTGCCGGGCGTGGTGGCACACGCCTTTAATCCCAGTACTGGGGAGGCAGAGGCAGGTGGGGCTTTGTGAGTTTGAGGCTAGCCTGGTCTACATAGTTCCAGGCCAGCTGGGGCTACAAGGAAACCCTGTCCCAAAAAGAAAAAAAAATTGTTTTGTGGGTTGGGGGCACTCAGCTGTGGTAGGGATGTCAGGACAACTTGTGGGAATCGACTCTCTCCACCATATGAGTTCCAGGAATGTCAGACTTGGTAACAAGTGCCCTTACTGGGTGAGCCATCTCACAGGCCCCCAATACTTGGCTTTTTAAATGTGTGTGTGTGTGTAGAACCAAGGACAATCTCAGTCCACCTTCTTTAAGACAGAGTCTCTCATTAGCCTGGAACTCACCAAGTAGACTAGGGAAGCAAACCAGTGAGCCCCAAGTACCACCTGTCCCCACCTCCCCAGCACTGACATTACAAATTGCCACCACACCTGCTTTTTCTTTTTTTTAGTGTGGGGGTCCAAGGATTGATCTCAGATCATCTTTACTGACTGAGCCATCTCCCCAGCAAACCTAACTTTTAAATGGTAACCTCACAGTCTAAGATTTCTGCTTGTGGATCAGATTTAAATCATAACCACCAGTGTCTGCTTCTCATTCATGCTTGCTCTAAATCCTCCATCAGCATCCTACTTTACAAAAGGGGAAACTGAGGTTTAAGCCAAGTAATTCACCCTGAATACAGGCAGCTTGGGACATGGGGACAGAAGTGAGCGTGAGTGTCCACCCGGAGTCTGCATGCTGGACAGCCCCAGCCCCTAGCAGCATGGCTGGATCTTTCTCTTCCCGAAGGACCCAGCTTGGACACCCCATCTTCCAGAAAGCCCTCCAGACCCCTAGATTTGGGTAGTCACTCTAAGCTCTCCCAGTTCATCAATGTGGCTCTGATCTGAATTTCCTGAACTGGGAAGCTCCAAAGCCCCAAGTCTGTCCAGGAGGGCTTGGCCTCAGCCTCACCCACCCTGAACCCCACTCACCATGAAGACAAAGATGGACACACAGCACCAACCAAGTACCAGATAGTAACCAATCTTCCCGCAGAGCAGGCCCATGAGGACCCCACCAATCATCCTGAGAGAGGAAGGGTGGATAAAGTTTAAAGAAGCCAATGTTGGGCTAGTGGGCAGGGTGGGAGCACTCACCCGACATATTTATAGCCCAAGAAGGCCACCAGGTCAATGGTGGTGAGGTCAGTGTTGACAGTGACTAGGTAGAGGCTGAGCAGGATGGCCAGCACCTCCAGTGTCAGCCAGGCCAGTGCCGAGCTCGCCTGCAAGCCCAGGAGGTCTGGGGAGAACCTGTCAGAAGTAACACAGAAGCTCTGTCATGGGACTGGTGGCTCAGACCCTCCTGAACATCACCTGGGCAGCCATGTTGGGGGCACTGGAGACAGAGCAGTGATGAACATGGACATAGGCCTGTCCCCAGGCAGTTGATACCCAGAGGAGTTGGGGCTGGGCTGGGTAACCTCAGAGGCCCATGAAAGGACACCAGGAGGGTGCTCCCCAGAAACGAGGAGAGCTGAGCCAAAGGCTAAAGAGTAAGGAACTGGTGGGGAAGGGCTGTGGTCTCTGTTCCCTCCCCTGAGCCTCAACAATGAGTCCACTGCTTCTAATGGCACTTCTTTTCAGTGCCACACAGGGGAAGAAATGAGCCACTGTGATAAGAGCTGGGGCCTGACTCAGTCTGGGAGTGACACTGCAGAGGAAGCCACAGTCAATGAACAGGTGCTGGGCAGCTGGACAAATGTAGGGGAGGGTCATATTTCTGAGTCAAGGGAACTGGATATGCAAGGGTCCTGGGATAGGAGCACCAGGCCTTAACAGGGTGGAAAGGGGGCCGGCACAGCAAGGAGGCAGGCAGCCAGGGGCTTGTCAAGGTACATATAGCTGGATACAAGGTGGTGGAAGGGGGCCAGGTCCACCTCTCAGATAAACCTTCCAACTGCTGTTGGAGTAAGGGATCAGCGGGTAAAGCCGAGGAGTATCTCATTGGGGGTGGAGGCCAAAAGGAAGAAAGAATGGGTTTAGAAGGTCATCCAGCACAGGCGCTGTGTTGGACTGCATGTGGGTCAGACACAGGTATGACACTGCAAGTGACAGGTCTATCCTGGGCCAACCGGCAGCAAGGTGGGGCTATTCTAAGACACAGGAACTGAGACATTCCTGATGGCTCTTGCCCCACTCCCCCTTCCCCCAGTTCCTTTCTCCATCCTTACCTATCCTGGGTCCCCAGTGCAAGGCCAGCCACCAAGACATAGGTGATGAAAGCCATCGCTGTGGGAGGCAGACAAAGAACCTTGTCAGAGGAAGGCCCATCCCTGGCATCAGGCAACCAAACCTCTACCGTAGACATGCCCAGGCAGAGGGTGAAGGCAGTGGGTGAGACCTGGAATG
Organism: Nannospalax galili; assembly: GCF_000622305.1. Lineage (NCBI taxonomy): Eukaryota > Metazoa > Chordata > Mammalia > Rodentia > Spalacidae > Nannospalax > Nannospalax galili. The sequence goes on from NW_008355971.1 coordinate 1,329,497, forward strand.
TAGAGGTCTGGAGCATTGATGTCAAAGCGGGGGGCCACTGGGGTGTCCTGCTGGTACTGTACCTCCCAGTCCTGTGGAGAGAGTTGGTGGAATAGGGGGACCCCCCACCCAGAGCAGGGCTCCTCCCACCCCACTTCCCGGCTCAGATGCTGACCCCTAGCCCCTAGCCAGTGCTGCTAACCTGGTGCAGGTAGGGAAAGACGAGCAGACCCAGCTTCTTGCCCACATACACAGTGTCCACAGCAAAGTAATACTTGAGCTTGGTGACGGGGATGAAGCGGTCAATCTGAGGAGGCAGAGCTCAAGCTGAGACCCTGTGGCCCCTGACTGCCTGCCTCCCACCCCTATCAGCCCAGCCCACTCACGTTCTTATCTACCAGCTCCTTGCCCTGTGCAGCCAAGGTGCTCCCACAGACCATGGCCATGTTGGACACAGGGTCAGCCAGGAAGGCTTCCTGAGGTGAGGAGGGGTTGGAGTAACCCATGCCACCAGGTGCCCGCTGGGCTCCATAGCCCCGGCTCTGGGCTGAACTTGTATCATCGAAAAGTTGGTGGGGATCAGCCATGACTGGCTGAGACACTGGAACTCTCCGCTTAGAGGCTGCAGGAGAAGAGGATGGGAGCTCATCAATTCTGCTGGAGTTCTGCCTCCTGTTCCAGCCACAGCTGGTTGTGACATCTGATGGGCTATGTCACCCTACCATACATCCATCAACCAGCTCTTCTTACATTTATCCATCATCCACCCATAGTCCATCTATCTAGTCCATTCATCTGTCCATCCACTCACCCAGTATCCATCTATTCATCTGTTCACAGTCCATCCATCTATCAACCAGTCCACCCAGCCACTCACCCACCATTCATCTATTCACCCATCATCCATCCATTCATCTGTCTACCAATCCATCCATCCACGCACCCACCATCCATCCATCTAGTCACCCTTATTCATATACTCATCTACCCATCATCCATCCACTCACCCACCATCCATTCATCTAGCCATCATCCAACCTTTACTCATCCACCCACCAGCTACCCACCATTCAACCACCATCTTTCACCTATCTATCCAAACGATGATTCTGCGGCTCCAGATGCAATGCTCCCTACTTTGTCCTGGGGCCTACTCTGCAAAACTCCTGTTCTAATCATTGCTGTCTTGGTTCCTATTCCTTCCATACTTTCCCTCCCTCAGTCTCCACTCCTGCACTAGCCATGCCTTGGCCTGGAATGCTTTCCCCCTCCCACTCTCAGGCCTCTGTCCTCTCTTCCTGCAGGTCTTGCTGCCTACAACTGTACTTCCCTTGGCAGCACCCACTGACCCCTGCTTCATTTATGCCCACAGCACTTAGCCCCGTTGACAGACTAGTTTTCTCTACTTTTTTTTTGTCAGCTGTCTTCCGCCTAGACTGAGGCCCCAGTGGGAACTTCACCTTGTTCACAGCTAAATGCCTCAGCCCTTAGAACAGGCTTAGATTCTGCACTCAACATGAAGAATGAATAAACTACCCCATTTAACAGATGTGTAAACCAAGACCTGGCCAGCTACATGGGTAGCCCCCTAGAGTTGGAGTTTAATAAAGATGTTTTAATACAGGTTTAACCACAAGGGTTAATGGAAAGAGAGGCTCTCAGAAAGAAATACAAGACTTGGGTTGGAGAGATGGCCCAGTGGTTAAGAGCACCTGCCACTCCTGCAGAAGACTGGGGTTTGGTTCCCAGCACCCAACTGGATGGTTCACAACCAGCTCCAGGGGATCTGATACCCTCTTTTTGGCTTCTACAGGCACTGCATGCACATGGTACACATACATACACTCAGACATGTACAGATAAAATAAATAGATCTTAGCCGTGAGTGGTGCCGCATGCCTTTAATCCCAGTACTTGGGAGGCAGACACAGGCAGACCTCTTTGAGTTTGAGCCTGGTCTACATAGAGAGTTCCCCCGCCAGGCAGGGCTACATAGTGAGACCTTGTCTCAAAACCAAAATAAAACAAAACACCAAAATAATGTCTCCACTTTACCCCCAAAGCAAGTCCAAAGAAGCTTAGTTTCAAAGTCACATAGACAGCATGAGACGGAGCCAGCTTCAAGCACTCTGCAGCCAAGCAGGAGATACACATCTGCAATTCCTGCACTCGGAAGAAGGCAGGAGTGCTGTGAGTTCAAGGCCAGCCCGGGCTAGCTGAGAAGACAAAAAACCAGCGAGGATGGTAGTGTGGGCCTCTAACTCTAACTTGGGAGGTGGAGGCTGGAGGATTAGGAGTTCAAGGCCATTTTGGCTAAGTATAGAGTTCAAGGTCAGTTGGAGCTGTATGAGACCCTGCTTCAAAAACAAACAAAAAGGCTGTGTGGATGGCTCAGTCAGTGAAGTACTTGCCACACGAGCATGAGAACCTGATCTGGACTCCCAGAACTTGCACAAAGAAGCCAGGTATGGTGGTGGCACTTGTGTGTAATCCCTACAGGCTCACTGGGCAAGCCTAGACTACCTGGTGAGTCCCAGGCTAGTTTAGGACCTTGTCTTAAAAAACTAGGTGGGCTGGGCATGATAGCACATGCCTTTAATTCCAGCACTTGGGAAGCAGAGGCAGGAGGATCTCTGAGAGGCTAGCCTGGTTTACGAGGTAAGTTCCAGGCCAGCCAGGACTACATAGTGAGATCTTGTTTCAAAAAACCCCACAAGGTAGATGGTATCTGAGGAATGAAATCTGAAGTTGACCTCACAAATACTACACACACATACACACACACACAATCTTCTCCTTTCCTCTAAAAAAATGGTACAGTGCAGGTACTGGGGTTAAATTCCCCATCATGGCATAATACAAAAACAAAACCCCACAATAATTTGTACAAATGCCATGTGGCTTCATGGGGGGAGAGGGAGACCAATTGGAAGGGCAGAGAAGGGAGGGTGGAGGCTGCTGAGCTGGGCTAGATTAGGGATCAGGGTGAAGAGGGCTGGGGTGAGGATATATAGAAAGAATCATCTAGGACATGCTGGAGGTGTGCTGAGCTGGGGTGTGGTGGAATCCCCTGTCTGAACAGACAGTGGGTGCTGTGTGGGGAGATGTGGCCTGTGAACCCAGCACTGTGGCTCTGGGGCCCCAGTTCTTGACTGCTGAGAGATGCTGTCCCAGCCGTCAATTATGGAGAGGCTCTCCTGTGCCAGGCACGGTAAGCTGTATAAGAAAGACTGCCATGGGTGGAAAAGAGGGATCAAATCGTGCATGAACAGACTCAACAGTCTGCTATCTGTCAGCCCGGCTGTCGTGATGCAAAGTGGCACTCATAAACTTCCTGGCCCCATAAAATTATTGGTACAGCTGGGCATGGTGGCTCACACCTGTAATCCCAGCATTTAGGAGGCTGAGACAGAAGGATTATGTGTACATGTTTGTGCACGTGCATGTAGAGTGCAGAGGCTGACACCAGCCTTCCTCAAACGCTCTCCACCTTATTCTTTGAGGCAGGGTCTCTCGCTGACCCTGTAGCTCACTGATTTGGTTAGACTGGCTGGCCATCAAGCCCCAGGACTCCTCCTGTCTCTACCTCCACAGCACTGAGATTACAGGCATGACTGCTACAGCCAGCTATTTATGTGGGTGCTACAGATTCAAAATCAGGTCTTCATGCTTGAACAATGAACACTTTACAGAGAGCCATTTCCCCAGCCCCTTTTTTATTATTTGAGACATGGTTTCACTATGTAGCCTAGGCTGGTTCCTGAATTCAGGGTCCTTCTGCCTCAGCCTCTCTGGAGACTGGGATTAAGGCACATACCATCATATCTAGCTCACCGGCTCACTGTTCCAACACACACACACACCCGTACAGAGATTGAAATCAGGGCCTCACACTTAATCAAGTGTTCTGTTACTAAGCTACATCCTTAGCTGTCCTCTTTTTATAAGACAAGGTCTCAGCAGGCTGATCTAGAACTCACTATGTATTAGGGGGTGACCTGGCTGTATTAGAGGGTGACTCCTTATTCTCTTGCATCAGCCCCCACCTCATCCCCAGCCCAGCCCAGCCCAGCCCAGCCCCACCCCATCCCCATCCCCACTTTCTAATCTTTCTCCTTGAGCCTAGAGGTTTCTACTCCCATGGTGTGTAGAGTACATGTGGAGGCCAGAAGGTGTTAGATCTCCTAGAACTGGAGTGGGCCAACCTGGTTTACATAGTGAGTTCCAGGCCAGCTGGGGCTACAGGGAGACCCTGCTTCAAAAAGACCCAAAAAGAAAATCTATTTAATTAAAAAAAATTTTATGTGTGCGTTTTGCTTGCATGTATTTAAGTGCACCCACAGAGGTCAGAAGGGGGCTCCAGATCCCCTGGAATTAAGAGTTACAGACAGTTGCTAGCTGCCATGTGGATGCTGGGAACCAAATACGGATCCTCTGCAAGAGCAGTTGATGCTCATAACTGGCGAGCCATCTCTTCAGCCCCTCTTTTTTTTTTTTTTTTTGAGACAAGGTCTCACTAGGTTGCCCAGGTTGGTCTTGAACCTGTGATCCTCCTGTCCCAGCCTTCCAAGTGGCTGGGATAACAGTTCTGCACCAGAGGCCAGGCTCACCGTTTCACTCTTTCTGTTTGGTTTGGTTTTTACACAGGGTGTCTCTACAGCCCCTATCAACTTGGAACTCACTATATAAAGAAGGCTTGCCTTGATCTCACAGACATTGCCTGCCTTTGCCACTGGAGTGCTGGGTTAAAGATGTGTGCCACCACACCTGGCTTCACTGATCTATTCTTATCTGACCCAAGCCCTGAGCAGCATTTGACACCACTGCCCTGGGTGCCAATCTCAAGCTCTACCTCTGATACACCATAAAGTCACATACTCCTGTCATCCGACTCCACAGACATCCATCAGCAAGGCCTGCTGTAGGCGCAGGAATGGAAAAATACCCCTGCTCCCGACTTCCTGGACCCGACACACCGACAAAGCACCCTCTCCAGCTCTCAGAAATGGGTGACCCAATTTTTACCCTTGCTCTCCTCTCTGCTTCTCACCAAGGGCAAGCTCACCCACAACCAGCTCTCACAGCCAGAGAGCCTTTGACTTCCGGGCCCCATCCCGGGCTGCCACTGGGTATCCTGGCTCCAGCCCCAGGTCTGTTTCTTGGAACTTGCCCCTGGGCTTTACCTCAAAGCCCCCTGGGTTCCTGGATCTGACATCCAGCCACCAGTCACTAGCTCTCACCCATGGCATCTCCACGTTACCCTCCCTCCTGTTCCTGCTATCTCCTATCTGACTTAAGTGTCTCACGTGGTCCCCCATCTATTCTTTCTTTTTAGTTTTTGTTGTTTTCTTTCTGAGACAGGGTTTCACTGTGTAGCCCCAGTTGGCCTGGAACTCTATATAGACCAGGCTAGCCTCGAAACTCACAGAGATCTGCCTACCTCCACCTGCCTCTGCCTCCCAAGTGCTGGGATTAAAGGTATATACCACCATGATTGGATTAATACAAGGCCTCAATATGTAGCTCTTGCTGCCCTACAACTCACTCTGTAGCCCAGGCTGGCCTTAAACTCACAGGTAATCCTCTTGCCTCCACCTTCCAAGTGCTGGGATTACATGTACATGCCACCACATCTGTCTATATTCATTCTTTTAAATGAACATGAACTGTATCATCCTCTGCCTAAAGTCAGGGACCACTATGCTTAGAATTAAACACCTCCTCAGCCCTGTATGACCCAGCCCTTGAGGACTCCACAGACTCTGAAAAACTCTTTAACATACCATATTGGAACACCTTTTCCCCATGGGCACCTGCCAATGTCATACTCAGACCTCTGTTCAAATGCTCTCCTCTCCAGACCTCCCTCAGGAGCTCCTTTTCAGATCAGGGGTCCTGTTTCCCCCCCAAATATCTATTCACACTTGTCTAGATGTTTTCTGGGCACAGGCCTCCACTGCCTTTCCCTCTCACCATGCATCTTCTAGGTAATTCTTCATCACTAAGTGTACCCTTTTCCAGGAACTTCAGATACTCCAAGCCATAGCAACTGAGCTCCACTATACTTCCAATGCCAGCCCCAGGTCCTCTGCCTGTGCCTCCCAGGCCTGTACCTCCCCCAGGCCTGTCCTGTATTTTTTTTTAAGAACTAATTGTTTTTAATTTTTTTTGTTTTTAATTTTTAAAATTACATTTATGGGGCTGGAGAGATAGCTCAGTAGTTAAGAATACTGGTTGTTCTTGCAGAAGACCCGGGTTCGAATCCCAGCACCCACATGGCAGCTAACAACTGTCCGTAACTCCAGTCCCAGGGGATCCAACAGCCTCTTCTGACCTCTGCGGGCACTGCACGACACGGGTGCACTTACCTACATACAGGCAATACACACACATAAAATTTAAAAAAAAAACCAAAAAAATTATTTAAAAAAATTACATTTATGTATGTATGTATGTATGTATGTATGTATATGTATAGGTTAGAAGACAATTTGTGGGAGTTAATTCTCTCCTTCCACCATGTGGGTCCTGCAGCTGGAACTCATGACATCTGGCTTGGCAGCAGGTGCCTCTACTCACTGAGCCACCACTCCTTCCCATCCCCCGCTTTTCTTTTTCTTTTGGTCTTTTTGAGACAGGGTCTCTCTGTAGCCCCAGCTGTCCTGGAACTATGTAGACCAGGCTAGTCTTAAACTCACGGAGATCTGCCTGCCTCTGCCTCCCCAGTGCTGGGACTAAAGGCATGTGCCACCAACGCCAGGCCCCCTTTTATATTCTTTAAAGACAGAATCACCCTGTGTTGCCCCTGAACCCACAATCCTCCTCCCTCAGTCTCCCAAGTTGCCAGGTTCCCCTGTGCGTCTATCACAGCAGCTCCATTACTTTAGGCTGCCACTGACCCCTGCTCTACTGCCAGGCACTAATGCTTAAGATCGCCAGGGAGGGGGATGGAAAGTGCGTCCTCAAGCCCTAGTCACATCCCAGACTGCTCTCTCTCCCTCTCTTATTACACCTGTTCCACTCTTTTATTTTTATTTCTTAGACAGGCTGGCCTGAAGTTCACGATGTAGACCAGGTTGGCCAGGAACTCACAGAGATCCACCTGCCTCCTGAGTGCTGGAACTAAAGGTGTGGACCAGCTCTCCTCAACTACTGTTGTTGGCCTGTTTTCTTCCCCATTAAGCATCTTTCTTCCCACTGAACTCTGAGCTCTAAGACAGCAAGAACCAGGGCTTTGGTGGTTACTAGTGGGTACCCAAATTCCAGCCCAGGGCCTGCCTGGCACGAGGTTCGCTGGGCCAAGATATGTCAGATGAATACATGAAACAAATAGGACACACAAATGGAGACTAAGAGGCACTTAAGGAGGAATTCAAATTCACAGCTGGTAAAAGGGGGTTAGAGGACGATGAGCCCTGGTACCTGTCTTAAGTGGACTAAAAAGGGCCCTATCTGCACTCAGGAGCCTCGGCGACAGCTCATGGGTATTAGGGAGCCCCTGAAAGGTGGGGAGCACAGACTGCAAATGAATGGAAGCCGCGCTCTTCCGGCCATCACGCAAAATCCCACCCTAACCTGCTTTCTCCTGAAGGCGTTCCTGGAGCACCTACTCGCTGTGCGCCTCTACCCAGACTTGGCATCCCTGCGCTGTGCAAACCTTACTCCAGATCCTCTGTCTCTTGACCTCCGACCCGCGGTGACCTCGCCAACCGCCGCCACGGCCCCACCACACCCTCGCCCGCCCGAGCGCCTCTGCCGGCCACGTACGCCACTTACGCAGCCGGGGCGTCCCCGCCGGCGCCGACAAACCTGCCGCGTGCATGTTTCACCGCCACCGCTGCCAACACCTCAGCGGTGCTTCGAAATGGGCCCGCCCGGCTCCCGTAGCCACGTCCTAGCGGCGACGCTGTGCCAATAGATCTCAGGACGAGGCCAGGAGGCCACGCCCCCTCAGGGCTGGGTGACTGGGCGGGCGCTTACGTAAGAGGAGGGGACTGGAACTCCTGACGTAAGGCCGAAGGCAGCACTTAGGGAGCAAAGGGGTGGGTCTGGTACGATCCTAAAAGTAGGTGGTGTCGCAAAAGTCTGTCGAGCACAGAGGTCGACGGGAAATGTAGTTCTTTCCTGGCAGTGCGTCCCTGAGAATGAGCCAAGAGAAGGGTGTGAGGCAAGAGAAGGGTGTGAGGCGGGAAGAGAGATGGAAGATTAGATTTACTCACGGATGTTTACCAAGGGCGAGTCTTGCATATTGAAAGGTTTTAGGGTGGGAAAAGAAGCTGAGTGTAGTGGATCACTCCTGTATTTCCAGCACTGCTGAGACTGAGACGGGAGTGTTGAGTGTTGAAAGCCAGACTGGGCCAGATAGTGAACTCCAGTAAAAGAAAATGGATTGAATTTTTTAAAAAGACTGATTTTTTTTTTTTTTTGGTCTTTTTGAGACAGGGTCTCCCTGCAGCCCCAGCTGTCCTGGAACTCACTATGTAG
>NW_008355971.1:1338304-1370132 GCF_000622305.1 Nannospalax galili
CCATGCCTGGCCTGTTTTGAATATTATATATATATATATAAATAAACTTATATATATATTATATATATGTATATGTATGTTGCCTGCTTGCATGTAAGTGCATCTGTGTCATACAATGCCTGTGGAGGCCAGAAAAGGGCATCAGATCCCCTGGAACAGAAAGGCTGTTAACAGCAGTGTGGGCAGCTAGTGCTCTAAATAGCTGGGCCATCCTATCCTTCCAGCACCATTTGTTTGTTTTAGACAGGATCTGACAGACATCTTCCTGCCCCTGCCTCCTGAGTTCTGGAATTAAAGGCATGTGTCATTACACCGGGCACTCACTGAAAACATTCTTCACGCAATCTCAGCCACTGAGGGCACAGGGTGCATGCATCTTCACGTATACAGCCCTGAAAACTAACTTTCCTCTCTCTGTCCCTCAGTGTCCCTGTTCTCTCCTCCTCAACCTGCCCCTACCCCCTTCTTTTGAGATAGGGTCTCATATAATACAGCCAGGCTTTGAACTCACTATGTAGCCAAAGATGACCTTGAACTCCTGATTTTCCTCCCAAGTTCACCAATTACAATTGTGCACACTATGCCGCATGACTGGCCCCTTTCTGCCCTTCTCTCCTTATTGAAGGCAAAGAGAATGGGTAGAAATGATTTCTGGGAAGTGATAACCCTCCAGAGAGAGGTCGGCAAGTGACCCTGTCATTTGTGGCTTCCCCTTCCTCCTCTGAACTATTGTTTCTTGGCTCCTCAGTGAGGAGCCCTACCTCAGTGCTGGTCTTTTCTTGTGAGAGACCCCATTTCTTTTCACCTCTGTGTTCAACCTCCATTTTCTCCTCCTCCTCAGCCCTACATCTTATCTAGATTCATCTCATTTGGAACAATTTTTCAGTAATAAAGCAGACATTTTTGTCTTCCTGCTGGTCTCTTATGTGAATATAGTGATTCTTAGGCATCTGTTGAAGATGGATAACCGGACTTCTGCCCAAATCCTCAAATGTTCAAGTCCTTTATATAAAAAAGTACAGCTAGGTCTATTAGTAAACATGTGTAATCCCAGCAACTTGGAAGGTGGAGGCAGGAGGACCAGGAGTTCAAGGTCATCTTCCATTACATATTAAGTTCAAGGCCATCCTGGGCTACATGAGACCCTGTCTCAAAAAAAAAAAAAAAAAAAAAAGACAAAATAAAGTGGTGTAATGTTACAGGGCATGGTGGTACCAAGCACTCCATACACTAAGGCAAGAGAATCAAGAGTTCAGGGCCCAGTTTGGGCTTCATAACATGTCTCCAAAAACAAAGTGCAGGGACTAGAGAGATGACTCAGTGGTTAAGAGCACTGTCTGCTCTTACAAAGGACCCATGTTTTGTTTCCAGCATCCACGTGGTGGTTCACAACCATTTGTACCTCCAGTTCCAAAGGATTCAACACCCTTTTCTCACCTCTGTGGGCGCTATATGCACATGGTGGACTTACACACATGTAGGCAACTCATACACATAAAATATTTTAAGTGTAGTGTTTGTATATAACATATATGCAATCTTGGGGCTGGAGAGAAGGCTCAGTGGTTAAGACTACTGGCTGTTCTTGAATCTAGGATCTAGGTTCAGTTCCCAGCACCCATATGGCAGCTAAAAACCACCCATAACTCCAGTTCCAGAAGATCCAATGCCCTCTTCTGACCTTCATGGGCATTGCACAACATGGGTGCACCTACATACATACAGACAATACACTCATACACGTAAAATAAATTTAAAAAATAAAATATTTTTAAGAACATACATGCAATCTTTCCACGTAAACTTTATTTTTATTTTATGTGTGTAAGTGTATTGCCTGCATGTGCACCCATGTCATGAGGTACCCACAGAGGTCAGAAGAGGGTGTTGGATCCCCTGAAACTGGAGTTTCAGAGAGTTGCTAGTTGTCATGTGAGTCCTGGGATTCAAACTCAGGTCTTCTGAAAGAACAGTCAGTGCTCTTAACCGCTGAACCATCTGTATAACTCCTTAGATTTATTATTTTAATTTTTTTTTGGTCTTTTTGAGACAGGGTCTCCCTGTAGCCCCAGCTGTCCTGGAACTCACTATGTAGACCAGGCTGGCCTTGAACTCATAGAGATCCGCCTGCCTCTGCCTCCCAAGTGGTGGGATTAAAGGCGTGTGCCACCCGGCCCTATTTTAATTTTTTTATGTGTATGAGTGTATTGCCTCCATGTTGGCCAATGCCAGTGGAGGCCAGAAGAGGGCTTTGGATCCCTTGAAATTGGAGTTACTGACAGTTGTTAGACACCATGTGGGTGTTGGGACTTCAACTGCAAGAGCAGCCAGTACTCTTAATCTCTGCACGAATCCTCCAGCCCCACTTTGCAGTCTAGCTTTTTTTTTGGAACAGGATCTCCCTTTAGCAGCCCCTCCTCTCCCCCCTGGCCTGGAATTTGCTATGTGCTGGCTATGTAGACCTGGCTGGCCTTAAATTTACAGAGATCTGCTTGCCTCTGCTTCGGAGTGCTGAGATTAAAGGCTTGTGCCACCATGCCCCACTGCATTCTGGTTTTTGTTTTGTTTTGTTTTGTTTTTGCAAAAAACAGTAGCCCCCGCTGGCCTGAAACTTGCTATGTAGACCAGCCTGGCCTTGATCTCACAGAAATCCACCTGTCTCTGCCTCCGGAGTTCTGTGATCAAAGGCGTGTGCCACCATGCCTGACCCTGCATTCTGTTTTTAAGCCTTAATTTTCTCATCTGTTTAATGGGAATTGTGTGGGAGGACTGAGGACTCAATGAAAATGTATGTGTCCAAGGGCCTGGTATAAACTCCGAAACCCTAGAACACTGGCTGCTACTGTTACTGTTTTTATCATTAGGCGTCTCTTCCTATAGATTATCGGCTCCAAATTGGGCTCTGTCCCAGGAAATACCAATTTTATAAATAGAACCAGTTCCACATATTTGGGTTGTGGGTCTGATGTGGTCAGAATTCTGGTCTGCTCTCCATAAGGCTGTAGGGAGGGCACTGAGGACTGTAGAGGGGAGGAAAGCAGAATTCTCTCTCTCTCTCTCTCTCTCTCTCTCTCTCTCTCTCTCTCTCTCTCTCCACATCCTCACTGTGTAGCCCTGGCTGGCATGGCCTCTGCCTCCCGAGTGCTGGAATTAAAGGTGTGCACTACCACACCCAGCTATTTATTAGCTTATTGAGGCAGGGTCTTGCTATCCCTTTCAATGACGTCCCCTCTCTAGAGATCAGTCCTTTCCAATCCTCCTTATCCCTGTGCCTCAGCGACGATCCTATTCCCTGGGGCTGGAACTCAACCAAGCACATTTAGGCAAGTACCCTCAGGCCCCATCACTCTGTAGCCCAGGCTGCCCTGGAACTCGCAGCAATCCTCCTGCCTCAGCCTCCCCAGTGATGAGAGTACCCGCACAAGCCACCACATCCGAGGAGAGTTCAGTTTCTAAGTTAGAGAGCTGCTGCTTCGGGGAGGGAGAGAAAGTTGTCAGGAAAGTCAGGCCGGGAAGAATTCTTCCCATCCAGTTGGGCTCCACCCTCCCCAGGCCGGTCCTGCACCAGGTGTTAGGGCGTGCCTCAGTTTCCCAGCGGCGGGGCGTTCCGCCAGCCCCGCTCCTCCCCTTTTTCCTCTTCCTCTTCGGGGCGTCGGTGGCAGTGCCTGGAACTCCCGGAACTGAAAGCGGACGGTGGGCCGGCGGGGGCCACGTCAGCGGGCGCTGCGGGGCAGTGCGGGGGGCGGGGCGCTGCGGGCACCATGCGGCGGGGTGCGCTCCTGGCCGGCGCCCTGGCCGCCTACGCCGTCTACCTGGTGCTGGGCGCGCTGCTGGTGGCGCGGCTGGAGGGGCCGCACGAAGCCCGGCTGCGTGCAGAGCTGGGGGTGCTGCGGGAGCAGCTGCTGCAGCGCAGCCCGTGCGTGGCGGCGCCGGTCCTGGACGCCTTCGTGGAGCGGGTGCTGGCGGCCGGACGGCTGGGCAGAGCAGTGCTAGCCAACAGGTCTGGAGCCGGCAAGGCCTCGGACCCGGCCTGGGACTTCGCTTCTGCGCTCTTCTTCGCCAGCACGCTGGTCACCACCGTGGGTACGTGAGTACTATCCCCTTCTTCCCCGAGTCCCTCACCGCATCCTCATCCCTCAAGATGCACCTTCATCCCACTTGTCCCAGGCCTGGGATCCATTCAGAACCCCCCCCCCCAAAGAAGGAAACAGGCACGCACTGGGGACGGCTGCCCCTTTTGGAGAGCCCTCATGCAAGCCCTTCCTCTTAAACAGGAAACACCCCAGCCCCTGTAGACTAGGGACTCCCTCACGGTTCCTTCCCAGCCAGCATCTGAGACCCCATCCTGTACTTTATCTTGTTTTATCCTTGAGACAGCTACCTATCTATGGAGCCCTGGCTGGCCTGGAACAGGGTACTGCCTCAGCCTCCCAAGTGCTGAGATTGTATGCGGGGCTACCATGTCCAACTCTTCTGTTCTAAACTAGGTTGAGGATTGTCATCCCAGATCAGCAAAGGCTTGGGACTATCCCGCTTACCATCCTTGGGTCTCTGGCCCTAGGCGCTGTGTCCACATTAGGGCTGATAGAACCATCCCTTCAAGCCATCCCTCCTGACTCTGGATAGGTCTTTCCGGGAACACCCCACCTCAGTTTCCTCCTGACCTTGGTGCCCCAGCAAAAGCCAAGATGCAGTGACAGGGATTGTTCTCAGGGACTCATTCCCACAACGCTGTTACAAGAGGCCTGTTGCCTTCCAGGACCTGAGACCCTTTCAGAGTTTCTCTCCCACCTGGGCACTCTCCAGCAAGGGCCCCAGGCCAAAAACACCCCATCCCTCTCCTGGCCCCATATTCCCCAGCCCTGACTCCAGCACAGGCCTCCACTCCATTCCCCTGTATTTCAGGCCTTTTCTCCCAACTGGTACATTTTTCCCCTCTAGACCTGGGGTTCCTGGATCAGCAGCTCCAACAACTCTGTGTGAAAGGGACAAACCCAGACTGCCCAGCCAGGACTCCTACCTCAAATCACCTCCAGCAAAACCTCTAGCCCTTTCCAGAGCAAGGACTTCCCAAGAGGATTTTTTTTTTTCCCCAGTCTTTTTGAGACAGGCTTCCCCTGCAGCCCCAGCCGACCTGAGCTTGCTGTGTAGACCAGGCTGGCCTTGAACTCACAGAGATCCACCTGCCTGGGCTTGCACCACCATGCTGGCCCCTAGAGGGAGGATCTTTTTAAATTCCCAGGTGAGGGTTGGGCTATAACTCAGTAGTGGAACTCTTGCCTAGCATGTGTGAGGTGCTGAGTTCAATCACCAGCACTAAAAAACCCCCCACAAAACTAAAACAACCCCCCTAAACTCATGAATGAAATAAAAATGGGGCTAGGGAGTTGGGCATGCCTTAATCCTAGCACTTGGAGGCAGAGGCAGGCAGATCTCTGTGAGTTAAAGGCCAGACTGGGCTACACAGTGAGTTCCAGGCCAGCTGGGGCTACAGGGAGACCCGATCTCAAAAAAGATTAAAAGAAAAAGAAAAAATAGAGCTAGGGAGAAGATTCAGTGGAAGCATATGTTCAAATCTGCACCCATGTAGAAGTGAGCATGTCTGTGCATACCTGTAACCCCAGTGTTGGAGGGCAGGCAGACACAGTCAGATCCTGGGAGCTTCTAGCTGAATCAGCAAGCTTTTAGTTCCGTGAGATACCCTGTCTCAAGGGAATGAGGTGAAGGGTGTTAAAGCAGGACACCAGACATCCTCCCCTGGCCTCTATGCTCATGCCCATGTTTTCACACATGTGCACACACAGGCATGCATCACACATATACACCCCGCTCCAAATAAAATAAACACCACACACATAAATATTGTGACTCCGCAGACCCCCTTCTGAGCCCCTATTCAGGTAGGAACCACCTGTACCTTCCCCACTCCACCCCTAGCCTTTAAGAACCCTGGGAAGTCCCTTCTGTTCTCACACCACAGACCTGGAAAATCCCTAGAGATCAGGGTCTACTGGTCTCCCCAGCTGTCAGGTGGTCTCTGTTGGGGACATGGAACTGGGAGGAGGTTGAACCACACTCTTTTTTAAAAAATGTTTAAAATTTATGTGTATGAGTGTTTTTCCTGCATGTATATAAGTGCAGTGTGTGTAATGCCAACAGAAGCTAGAAGAAGGTGTCAGATCCCCCTGGAAATGCAGTTACAGATGGTTGGGAGCCACCATGTGGGTGCTAGGAATCGAACCCAGATCTTCTGCAAGAGCAGCCAGTGCTCTTAACCGCTGAGCCATCTCTCCAGCCCCTGATCCACACCCTTAACTGCCTCACAGCTGGCAGCATCAGAGTAGCGTAGATGACTGTTGTCTCCCATCTGGTGCCCTAATTGTGTGTGACCAGCAAATGGAGGTCACTGGCAGTTGCTGGGTAACTTTTCTGGGAATGAATCCATCTTCCCTGGGGTTAACTTTCCCCCAAGCTTCCTGGGCTGGTCTGACCTGCTTCTGGGTTTCCCCTGGTCTCAGTTGTTTGTGTCCCTTGGTCTCTCAGATTCTCACTTCTGAGAGGACAACCCTGGTGCTGATGGTGGGATGGGTGATGGCAGTCAGACATGAGACAAGTACAGCCTGGCTTGGTGACCGACACAGCAGCACAGCAGCTGTTCCTGCCTCAACTATTAAGTGAGATCACAGCTCCCTACTTCATAGTCAGGCTGACAGAGGATTCACCACATCCAGGTTTAACTCAGTCAATACAACAGCCTTGTGAGGTATTTATCTATCTGTCTGTCTGTCTGTCTATCTCTCTATCTATCATCTATCTAGCTATCATCTATCTATCTATGAAGGCCCAGAGAAGTTGGTCAACTTACCTGTAGTCACACAGCTAGGAGATGCAGAGTTCTGTGACACACACTTGTAATCCTAGCACTCTAGAGGCAGAAGCAATAGGATTATCCATAAGTTCAAGACCATCCTGGTCTACATAGCCAGTTCCAGTCCAACCAGGGCTGCATAAGGAATGAGACTGCCTCAAAAAGCAAGGACTGGTGAGATGGCTCAGCAGGTAAAGGTGCTGGTCACCAACCCTGAGGACCTGAGGTCAATGCCCAAGACCCACACGGTAGAAGGAGAGACTGACTCCTACAAGTTGTCCTCTGACTTCCACACATATAGATGCACACATACACATATACACAGTAAATAAATAAATGAGCTAGGGTCTCCCTGTAGCCACAGCTGGCCTGGATTCACTATGGAGACCAAGCTGGCCTGGAACTCACAGAGATCTACCTGCCTCTGCCTCCACTTCCAGGGTACTGGGATTAAAGGCGTGCACCACCACGCCCAGCAAGATAGAACATTATTAAAGACTGCTGGCAAGGAGGTGGCTTAGATCTGTCTCCCTGACTGGCCAGTGGCCTAGTGCATGCCTGTTTCCTCAGCACATAAAAAGTTCTCAGCACTCAGAGGCAGGTGGATCTCTGTGAGTTCAAGACCAGCCTGGTCTACATAGTGAGTTCTAGGCCAGCTGGGGCTCCAGGGAGACCTTATCTCAAAAGGACCAAAAGAAATTCTAACCAGGAGTCTTGGTGGAACCATCTACACAGGGTACAGAGGTCTCAAGAAAACAAGGAAACTTGTAGATAGCTCTGATCCATTCTGCCACTATGGACAGCACCCCTACTTTCAAATCCAGGTCCACAAGGACCTGTTCTGTTCCTCTAAGACTTTTGGTTCCATCAAGCTGTCCGAGTCATTTTAGGTCAGTTTCTAGAGTTCTGTGTCTGGGTACTGAAAACCAGCCAGAACAGTTAATGGGAACAGGGAAGTTCCGTCTTGGGGCTTGTATGGTTTGGCATGAGAAAAGATGATGTGTCTAATCCTGAGGGTATAGGCTTGTAAGCCCAGCTATCAGGAGGCCAAGGCAGGAGGATCCCAAATTCAAGGACTGTCTGGGCAACTTAGTGAGAACTTATCTCAAAACAGGAAGTAAAAGATCTGGGGCTCAGTTGTTGAGCACCTGCCTAGAATACCAGAGAAGCTGGGTAGTTGGCTCAGTAGTAGAGCTCCTACTGAGAATTCACTAGTGAGGAGCAGGGTGGTGTGTGTGTGTGTGTGTGTGTGTGTGTGTGTGTGTGTGTGTGTGTGTATCTCAGGAGGGGAGATGGGAGAAAGGCAGGATATGGAGTGAGCGTGGTCAAAGGACAGTATAATGCTGAGCATGGTGCAATATCAGCACACAGTCTCTGAGGCAGGAGGACTGCCATGAACTCAAGACCAGACTAAGCTCCAAAATGAGACCTAGTCCTGAACAGAAACAGAAAGAAAAAAAGTATATTGTATACATGTTTGAAAATGTCATAATGAAACTCATTAGTTGATACAATTAATATAGGCTCATAAAAAGTTTACAAAAAAAAAGTTCTGGGTGTGGTATGGCATGCCTGTTTCCCCAGCACTTAAGAAGTGAGGCAGGTGGGGCTGGAGAGATGGCTCAGTGGTTAAGAACACTGGTTGTTCTTGCAGAAGACCCGGGTTCGAATCCCAGTACCCACATGACAGTTAACAACTGTCCTTAACTCCAGTCCCAGGGGATTTGACAGCCTCTTCTGACCTCTGTGGGCATTGCATAACACGGATGAACTTACCAACATGCAGGCAATACACACATACACATTAAAATTTTAAAAAGGAAGAGCTTAAGAGATATGAGGACTAGACTAGTGTCATTTGAGAAAAAGTTGCAGAAAAGTTTGTATAATCTATCGCTCCTATTTTCTCATTGTTAATCAATGACTATTTATTGATATTTACTTTCCCTTATAAACTATAAACTCGCACACGCCTTTAATCCCAGCACTCAGGAGGCAGAGGCAGGCGGATCTCTGTGAGTTCAAGGCTAGCCTGTTCTACATAGTGAGTTCCAGGACAGCTGGGGCTACAGGGAGACCCTGTCTCAAAAAGACCAAAAAAAAAAAAATTAAGAAAAAAAAGAGGTGGAGCAGGATGATCCTGAGTTTCAGTGTACTGTGGGCTATAATATTGAAGTCCAGGCCAGCTTGAAACACATCAAGACCCTGACTCAAAAAAATTATTAGGTATAGTGGCACACACCTTTAATCCCAGCACTTGGGAGGTAGAGGTAGATGGAGCTCTGTGAGTTCCAAGCCAGCCTGGTCTATGTAGCTAGTTTCAAGCCAGCCAG
This sequence comes from Nannospalax galili, assembly GCF_000622305.1. NCBI lineage: Eukaryota > Metazoa > Chordata > Mammalia > Rodentia > Spalacidae > Nannospalax > Nannospalax galili. The sequence continues at coordinate 1,347,506 of NW_008355971.1, forward strand.
AGCTACATAGTGAGACCTTGTCTCAAATGAAGAAAAAACAAATCATAAAAAAATAGATGGGCTGGTGAGATGGCCCAGCAGGTAAGGAAGGGGTTTGCTGCCCAGCCTAGTGACCTTAGTTTAATCCCTGGAACCCATACGCAATGGAAGGAGAGAACGACTTCCTCAAGTTATCTGACCTCCATGACCACATAGACACGAATAAATAAATGTAGGGCTGGTGAAATGGCTCAGCCGATAAAGACACTTGCCATTAAGTCTCACGACCTGAGCTTGATCTCCAGATCACACATGGCAGAAGGTGAGAACAGGCTCCTGCAAGTTGACTACCACATACACATCACGGCACATGTACACCCACATACTTACAGCCCCCCCAACTAAATAAATGTAATTAAAATACATGTGATTTTTAGCAATAAGGGATATAGGAATTCTTGCTAAACTTGGCTTATAAAAGTTCTCTCTGTCTTTCCCTCTCTCATGCTGGGGATGAAACCCACAGGCCCACAAGTGCTAACTACTGGGCCACACCCACACCAACAAGAGTCTTCTAGATTTGACTCGGAGTTTCATTGTATCTGATACCAGCTTCAGACTTCCAATCCTTCTGCCTTAGCTTCCTGAGTGCTGAGATTTCACTGTCTTCCCTAGGAGACTTATATAGGTTTTTTTTTTTTCCCAGATCTATTTATTTTATGTGTATGAGTGTTTTGCCTGCATATATGTAAGTGCACCTGATGCCTATGGAGGCCAGAAGAGGGAGTCAGATCCCCAGGAGCTAGAGTTACAGCTGGTTGTGAGCCATCTGATATGGGTACTGGGAATCGAACTCAGGTCCTCTGCAAGAACAGTATGTGCTCTTAACCACTGAGCCATCTTCTCCAGCCCCTAAGGACAGTTATACTTACTAAAGTCCAAGGACAAGGATGTGTAGTAGATACTCAGAGTGGAGAATGGAGATTGAGCTGATATCGCAGGTGAAGGTTTCCCTAAGATGGCCTCAGAGAGAATGGGGCTCAGAGGAGCCAGACTACAGTAGTAAAGGAGCATGAATTTATCCATGTGAAGAGCTGGTAGGGCTAATTGATATTTATGGCACCTCAGTTAGCATTATTATGGATCAAGCTAGGAGCTCTGACTGTACCTATAAAAATGGAACTGACTCATCATAAGCCCAAGGTGTTCTCTCTCTCTCTCTCTCTCTCTCTCTCTCTCTCTCTCTCTCGTGTGTGTGTGTGTGTTGTTCTCTCGTGTTTGTGTGTTGCTGATTTGGGAAGTCTTGATGCAGCTGACGCCTGGGATGGGTGATGGGAAGCAATCCTACTGGGGAAAGAGGATACAAGGGATACAGCCCTTGTAGCTGGCTGGAAGCATGACTCAGAGGAATTCCTGTCTAGAATCCACCAGTGAAGGGCTGGGGCATCGCGCTACAATACAATGCTTGCCCATCATGTACCAAGCTGGAAAAAAAAATTTTTTTTTTAAACAAGTAACTCAGCCCTGTCTGGTGATCCTAGCACTCAGGAGGTAGAGGCAGGTGGAGCTCTGTGACATCGAGGCCAGTCTGGTCTACATAGCAAGTTCCAAGCCAGCTGGGGCTACAGGGAGACCTTGTTTCAAGAAGCCAAAAAAAAAAAAAACCAAAGCAAAAAACAAAAGCCCCCAAGTAACTCAAAGCAAGAGCAATGAGTGAGTTGAGTTCAGAAGGTTTATTTGGGGCTTTACCTGGGCTTTAAAGGAAACCACTGCTCTTGGTTTGAGCCATAGGTGGATAGAACTGTCACCGCCTGGAACAGTAAGGATAGGAAAGCAATGGATGGGAAGGAGGAGCTCAGGCCACATGTTGGGGTGTGCACAGCCCACCCTGTGGAGGTCCCAATGTTCAGGAGGACTACCCTCTCCCCACAGGCTATGGCTACACGACACCACTGACAGATGCAGGCAAGGCCTTCTCCATCGCCTTCGCACTCCTGGGAGTGCCCATCACCATGTTGCTCCTGACTGCCTCGGCCCAGCGCCTATCACTGCTGCTCACCCACGCTCCCCTGTCCTGGCTGAGCTTGCATTGGGGATGGCACCCCCGACAGGCAGCCCGTTGGCACCTGGTGGCCCTACTAGTGGTCATATTGATTGTCTGCTTCCTGGTACCGGCTGCAGTCTTTGCCTACCTTGAGGAGGCCTGGAGCTTTCTGGATGCTTTCTACTTCTGTTTCATCTCTCTGTCCACCATTGGCTTGGGGGACTACGTTCCTGGGGAAGCCCCTGGTCAGCCTTACCGGGCTCTCTACAAGGTACTTGTCACAGGTAAGCTGGGTGGCTGGTTGACAGAGGGGGATCTTGTCCTAGGGGGTGCTGAGGGGGTTCCAAAAGCAACCCAACTGTCCCAGGGGAGAGGTACCTGTAGAATCATGTCCCGGGCCCAGGGCCTGAGCCCAGAGCTGACCCATTACCTCTCCCTCTACCCACCGTCCCCTCTTCATGTCTACAGCATACCTCTTCCTGGGCCTACTTGGCATGGTACTGGTCTTGCAAACTTTCCGCCGTGTGTCGGACCTCCATGGCCTGACGGAACTCATCTTGCTGCCCAATCCGGAACCCACCAACCTCAACCAGAATGAGGACGATCAGGCAGACATTCTGGACCCCCAGCCAGAACTGCACCAGCACCTCTCTGCCAGCTCCCATGCTGATTACGCCTCCATCCCCAGGTAGCTGACCAGGAACGCCCATGGATAGGTGTGTGCAAGGCACTGCTGTGACCATGCCTCCTGTTTTGTTGGGAGGCGAGGGGCCAACACTCTGCTTCCACATCCCTGGTTCCTCATCAACAACACAGTCATGTTCCCCTCCTTCCCTTTCTCTCATTTCCTCTCCTAGTCTGGCCACTTGGACTTTCAGGGTTTTTTGCTGATAGTGGTGGTTTGTCTTTTGGTGTTTTTTTTGTTTTTAGACAGGGTCTCACTATACAGCCCTAGTTGGCCTGAAACTTGCTATGTAGACTAGCCTGGCCTCTGTCTCCCAGGTGCTGAGATTAAAGGCATGTACCATCATGCCTGGCTTCTTTTTATTTTAGCACCTGGGCCTCATTTTAGTTACTAGGTCAGTAGCTCCATCTTGGCCCAGTGACTTCCCCTTTCTGAGCCTGGATATTCTCAACTCTCAGATGCAAAGAATATATGAACTCACCCAAAGCTGCCCCCTTTTTCTGTCCCTGTACTGGGGACACAGTCATAGTGGAGATGACTTAGGCCCTGCTCTTATGGGCTTCAAAGACCAGAGAGGTAGACTGAACTGTCCCTAGATAGTGACAGTCCCAAATGGACACTGAGAGAGGCAGAGTGTTCAGGGCTGAGGAATGACCCTGAAATGTCCAAGAGGAAGGGACAAGAACTAAGTTAAGACCTGGGGACTGGTCAGAAGAGGACTCTGTCCTTTTTTCTCAGGTGTCTTCAGGGCATAGCACCTGTGGGGTGAGCCAGGGGCCAGCATCTTCCTCAGCAGTTTGGCAGGCAGGGCACTGACCCAGGACTTCAGTCCAGATCTGAGCGACATGCCAGGTACTGCTTTCGGCACATCACCACAGTGGTGCTGTGCCTGTGTAGTGAGCATTAACTGCATGGCCTCCCTTGGGCTCTGGAACCAGCCTGCTTGGGCCCACCGTGCAACTGGGCCATGTCCTCCTGTGTGTTCGAACAGTTACTCTGCCTCTGTCACCGTGTCTGCCAAATAATGACCGTGGTAATACTATCCCAGAAGATGACGTCAGCCGGAACAGTAGCACATGCCTCTAATCCCAGCACTCTGGAATCTGAGGCAGGAGGCTTGAGAGTTCCAGGCCAGTCAGGGTATGTATAGCAAGAGCGAGTTATTAATAATGATAATAATAATAAATGTCTAAGAAAAGGAATATGGTGCAAGGCTAAAGGGACTCCAGAGTAGGCATCAGGAGGTGACAGGGCCCTCAGGCCTGGGCTTAGTACATTTATACATTTATATCACTTAGAAAGGATTCTGGCTGCAGGTAGCAAAACCATGATGGATACTGTCTGAAATAATAACATAGTTTCATTGCACATTGGCAGAGTCGGGGTGAGCTCCAGGCATGACACTGTCCATAGTTATGGAGGGCCTCATGGCCCCAGGTTCCCTGACTCTCTCTCTCCACTGAAGGCTTGGCTGCCACAGACCCTGAAGCAGCACAGTCACACATGACCATTTCTAGTGAAAACAATAGAAGCTTCAGTCAGTGTACTGAGAATTTTAAGGAAGGATAGCTCAGCAGTATCAAATCATGGTAAAAAGTCACACAGAAGAACTGGGCATAACAGACACTTATAATACCGGCACTGTGGAGGCTGAAGCAGGAGGATGGAGAATCCTGTGGCCAGTTGGGGCAACTTAGAAACAAACAAATAACAAGCAACAACAACAAACCCAAACAAAATTACAAATGGAGCTAGGAACGCAGCCCAGAGGTATAGCAAGTTCTTAGCTTTATCTGTTCCCCAGTACCAAATAAATAATTTAAAATTTTTCCTTAGGCATGAAGATCCAAGTTTGATCCCCAGCACTTATGTGTCAGCACTTACCTGTCATGTCAGTCCTGGGAGGCAGACACTAGAAATCCCTGGAGCTCATTGGCTGGCTAGTCTAGGCGAATCAAGAAGCTCAAGTTCAGTGAGAGACCCTGCCTCAAACAATAAGGTGGAAAGTAATTGAGAAAAACATCAAACATTGAACTCTGGCCTTCACACATGCACACACGCACAGGCATACATATGAATACAAACAAAAAAAATCTGGGTTTGCCAGGCATGGTGGCACATACCTTTAATCCCAGCACTTGGGAGGCAGAGGCAGATGGCTCTCTGAGTTCCAGGCCAGCTGGGGCTACAAGGAGAACCTGTCTCAAAAAGACCAAAAAAATCTGGGTTAGCAAGATGCTCAGTAAGCAAAAGTGCTTCCTGTGTAAGCCTGATTACCTGAATTCCATCCTTGGAACCCACAGTGGAAGGAAAAACCAACTCTTATTAGGTGTCACAAAAAGTCCCCTGACCGCAACAGGTGCACCCACACGCACATCATGCACACAGACACACCACAATAATAAGTACAATTTTAAAAAATATTTTTATTTTATGTGTATGAGTGTATTGCCTGCATATATGTGAGTGCACCCGTGTCGTGCAATGCCCCAGAGGTCAGAAGAGGGCTTCGGATTCCCCTGGAACTGGAGTTAAGGACGGTTCGTCGCTGCCATGTGGGTGCTGGGAATTGAACCCAGGTCCTCTGCAAGAGCAGTCAGTGCTCTTAACCGCTGAGCCATCTCTCCAGCCCCATAAGTACAATTTTTAAATCAATATGAAGATACTGGGAGCTGGAGAGATGGCTCAGTGGTTAAGAGCACTGGCTGCTCTTGCAGAGGATTTATGATAGCTAATCTTGGTTGTCAACTTGGCTGGATCTGGAATTAACTGAAATTCTAGAGACTTTCTTGATCAGATTATTTGAAGCCAGAAGAGCCACCCTAAATGTGGACAGCACCTTCTCATGGCAGCCTGTGTAAGAGGACATGGCAGAAGGGAGCTTCTGCTTTTTGCCTGCTTGTCTTCTCTCTTATGGGCCAGTTTATCTATCTTGTTGCTGTGGCATTCCTTCACTGATATTAGAACCAATGTAGGCTGAAGACCAGCCGCTTTCCAGGAATCTTCCTGGCCTTCAGCACCAGATTGAGACTGCTGAGGCATCCAGCCCTGTGAATTGAGAAACTACTGGATTTTCATCCTATCCAGTGTGGGACAACCATTGTTGGACTACTCAGACTCTGTCCTATAAGCCAATCTAATAAATTCCCATCTATATACACACACAAATATATATACATATATATATATATATATAAATTTTTATCAGTTCTGTTCCTTTAGAGAACCCTGGCTAATACAGGACCCAAGTTTGATTCCTAGCACCCACATGGCAGCTCATAACCACCTGTAACTCCAGTTTCAGGGGATCCAACACCTGCCCAATGGGCACTGCACATACATGGTGCACATACATCATACAGATAAATACTCATATATACAAAATAAAAATAGTCTTATTTTAAAACCTCAGGTATAAAAGATTATACGGTGGAAAGGAAATCTTTCTCCTACATTCCAACAGTGTTGACTGGTTTCCCAGGTCTCCGTCCACACATATTGTACGCATGAACAGGTAGTGTGTGCATGTGCACATGTGTCATTTTCCATCCTACTCAAAGGCACCTACTGTGGCAGGTGTTGATGGCTGCTGATTCTGGAGGCACATCCATGTGGAGAAATCTGAACCCCATCACTCCCAGCTGTGTGGTTGTTGGCAGGTGATTTCATCTGTCCCTCAGTTTGCTTATTTGTGAAATAGGATGCAAATAGCCCTACCTCATGGACTTGAACAGATAGCAGCTTAATCTCTGTGAAGCCCAGAAAACAATATCTGGAGTGCAATAAAATGTTGCCCTAGTCTCTCATTTCTTCTTTGTAGTACAAATCATGAAAAATAACAGTGCTTTGATTTTGTGTTCACATTTTTGCACCTTTAAAAATTACATTTGTGTGCTGGGAGTGGTGGTGCATGCCTGTAGTCCCAGCACTTGGGAGGCAGAGGCAGGCAGATCTCTGAGTTCGAGGCCAGCCTGGTCTACATAATGAGTTCGAGGCCAGCTGGGGCTACAGGGAGGCCCTATTTCAAAGAAAAAACAACAAAAATTACTTGTGTGTGTGATATGTGTGAGTTCGTGTGGGTGCAAGTCCCATGGTATGAGGCTGGAGGATAACTTCTAGGAGTTGGCTCTCTCCCTCTACTGTGGATTCCAGGGACAGAACGCAGGTTGTCAAGCACTTTTACCTGCTCAGCCATCCCATTGGCCCCCTTCCTCTGTATTAAAGCGGCTGGAGGAGCAGCTTTGATTACTTCTACCTCCCTCTTTCCCTCTGCTCTGTCAACTCTTCCCAAGGGTTCTGGGTTTGGGAATCCCAGGAGGGGCTATTTAGCACAGGTGTCATTTGTACTGTCCTTTATACCCCTCCCCTGCCATAAAAATGACCAACCAACACATCTCCATCCTCTCTCTCTCTCTCTCCCCACTTTTTTTCTGTCCATTCAGAGACTTGGGCAGAGAAGAGCATCTGGGGGATTTTTCTCACCTTAATTCCTCCCTTATTCAGGCAAGTTCTTTCTGGGCAGACAGCTCAAGGTTATCTTAGTGCTCGCAGCAAGGACTATGGGACCGATGCCACATCCCATAATGCTACTTCCAGGGATCTAGTCCCTCAGCCATTTCGGGGTGCACCCCATTCAACAAGGAGATATGTCACACCATATCACCAGAGGAAGATGGCAACAGCCACCCTGGGATTCTTCCCAAGAATACTTCACCTTTAGGTAAGGCAGCCTTAGTTGCATGCCTTTCCAACAGGGACAGTGCAACTGCTATTGAGCAAGAACTCAAGTCACCCCATACCGCACGGGGAAGGACGCCACATTGGAATTTTCCCTACAGATGGACCAGCCTCAGACAGCTTAGCTCATTACATCTCATCACACACAACAGAGATCATGCAAGGACTCCTCCCAAACCCATTTTTGTTTCTGTCCTATCCCACATTTGGGTACCAAGTGTTAGGTGAACTTTTTCCAAGAGGTGAACAAATGCTCATCTCAGACAAGCCACTAGTGACAGAAAGACAATCCCGCCCACGTGTAGCTTGGTGAGCCAATAAGTTTCATTGGGGCTTACAGAGCTTGAAGGAAAAAAAAACCAAAAAACAAAAACAAAAAAACAGTATTAACTCCCTGTATGCCCTCAGCGAAGGGTGGGAGCTCATGAATTTCCTCTTCCTCGCAGTGACAGAATGTTAGTGGACACAATATCATGCAGATCTTGTGCAGGTAATCACAGCAGTTGAGAGTTCAAGCGGGCAAAGACCATGTCATGCACAGAGGACAGCTGTAAGCCCAGTACTCGGGAAGTGGTGGAAGAGCAGTAGTCTCAGGCTAGTCTGGGCTCCAGAACACTGTCTCAAGGATAGAAAAAAGGAAGAGGGCTAGCTGGAGAGCTTGCTCAGAAGTTAAGAGTACTGGCTACTCTTGCAGAGAACCTGAGTTCAGTTCCCAGCACCCACATGGTGGCACCATTTGTAACTCTAGTTCCAAGAGATCTGACACCCTCTTCTGGCCTCCACAGGTACTGCATGCACATAGTACGCATAAGTGCTGGCAAAGCACTCAAACATTTTTTTTTTTTTAAAGGGAGGGATTTTATTTCCAATGTAATAAGAGAAGTCTCACCATGTGGAGGCAGGATCCAGGCCGATCTCAGTCAGTCCCCTGCATTCTCAGCCCCTATGCCAGAGGGAGGCCAGAACCCTGCACTCTCTGGCAGTCTGCTAAGATCACAGCTGCTACACTGATGGAGGTTGGAGCCAACCCTCTCAGGCTGTCTGCTAGGATCTCAGCCTTAGCCCGACACAAACTATTTTAAAAAGAGGGAAAAGACAAAATACTGCCTTCAAGAGCACACCAGTGAACTAATTCCTGCACACCTCTCACTTTCCACCACCTCCAATGATCCATTTTTTAAATTTATAATGCAGGAGCTGGAGAGATGGCTCAGCAGTTAAGAGCATTGGCTGCTCTTGCAGAGGACCTGGGTTCAGTTCCCAGCACCCACATGGCAGCTAACAACTGTCTGTAACTCCATTCCAGGGGAATCTGATGTCCTCTTCTGACCTCCACAGGCATTGCAGTACATGGGTGCACTTATATACAGGCAGGCAATACACATATACATAAAATAATTATTAAAATATAAAAAAATAAAATTTATGGGAGCGTGAGTGCGTGCGTGCGTGTGTGTGTGTGTGTGTGTGTGTGTGTGTGTGTGTGTGTTTACGGTCAAAGGACAATTAACAGGAGTTGATTCCTTTCACCGTGTGAGCCCTGGGGATCAAACCAGGTTGTCAGTTGCTTTTATTTGTTGAGCCAGCCCCTGATAATCCATTTTGTTAGAGCCCAGAAAAGGATTGATTAATCCATTGATGAGATCAGAGCACTCATGATTCAGTCGCTTCCTCAAAACCCCAACCTCTGCAGCAAGGACCAAGTCTTCAACAAACAAGTCCCACTTGGGAGATATTTCAGATTCAAACTGTAACAGTCTATGGAACACTGATAAAAACATAAAACCCAGAGAAGTTGTATGAAAGTTACTTTCCTTAGAAGTCAAAACAGAGGGGATTTACTACTAACACTGGGCTGGCTGGGGATTTGGCTATTATCTCTCACTCTGCTGATTGCTCAGAATATCAGATAAACAACTTGTGTTTAGCTTGATGGTGTAGAATTTCAGCATGAGTAACTAACTCCATCTTGCTGGCTTCTTAGACTTAGTACAAGGAATTCAATCCGAACAGTGGCCTCCTACTTATTCCATTTGGTTTTTTAAATTTTATTTATTATTTTTATTTTTATGTTTATGAGTGTATTTTCTGCATGTATGTGAGTGCACCCGTGTCGTGCAGTGCCGCGGAGGTCAGAAGAGGGCTTCGGATTCCCCTGGAACTGGAGTTAAGGACGGTTCGTAGCCGCCATGTGGATGCTGGGAATTAAAGCCGGGTCCTCTGCAAGAGTAGTCAGTGCTCTTAACCGCTGAGCCATCACTCCAGCCCATTATTTTACTTATTTTTTAAAGTCAATGAATGACATATTATTAATTTAATTTTTTTTGGTCTTTTTGAGACAGGGCTTCCCTGTAGCCCCAGCAAGAGGTACCTGTCAGAAACATTTAAATATGGGATCAATAAATATGAAAGCACTTTCCCAAAATAAATATTAAAACTCATTTGCTTTAATAACTTTTTTTTCATTTTATGTGTATGAGTGTATTGTCTGTATGTGTGTTAAGTACAGAGGTCAGAAGAGGGATTCCCCTGGAACTGGAGTTACAGACAGTTGTTAGCTGCTGGGAACCAAACCTGGGTCCTCTGCAAGAACAGCCAGTGCTCTTAACCAGTCCCTCATTCGCCATTTTTTTTTTTTTGGTCTTTTTGAGACAGGGTCTCCCTATAGCCCCAGCATTTGTCTTGAGTAATTGTTGCTGGAGCCTGAGATGTTGGTCCTTGTTAAGGTTCTAGGGAACAGAGCCACAAGTCACATCAGTGTCCTTTTTGGTAGATGCTAGAATTTGGAAGCAGCCTCAGTACTTGAACCAAGTAACTCAGTATACCAAAGATATACTTGCATATAAATGATAAGTTAGAAAAACTAAAGTTTATAAATAGAGCACTCGGGAGGCAGAGGCAGGCAGATCTCTGAGAGTTCAAGGCCAGCCTAGTCTACATAGCAAGTTCCAGGCCAGCTGGGGCTACAGGGAGACCCTATCTCAAAAAGCCAAAAAGAAAAAAAAAAGAAAAGAAAGGCAGGCAGGCAAGAAGAAAGGAATCTTAATGTTGTTGGGTTTCATCCTATGGACCTCTGTCATTCAATATGCATTTAGCTATGCATCCCCTGAGATATAACTGACACAAGTATAGAACACACACGTCTCAGCCATGTTTCAAATATGAAGAAAGGTAAACTCTCTTAATAATCTTAAAATCTCAATAATCAGACTGAACATAAAGAGAAAAAGAAGGCAGCTGAGCACAGCATCTACGTCTCTGCTTCCTGACTGCTAATGAAGTGACCTGCTGTTTCAACTCCCACTGCCGCACCTAGAGCCTCTTACTGCCACAACTTCCTTGCCATGATGGGCTGTACCCTCAAGTTGTGAACCTCCATAAACCCTTTGTTTCTTAAGTTGTTTCGTCACATATTTTGTCACAAAAATGAGAAAAGTAACTAACATTAGTTTAAATAAAATGTAATGTTAAATTTTTAATTACTTAAAAAATATGGCTACTATATGCTGGGCATGGTGGTGCATGCCTTTAATCCCAAGCCCTTGGGAGGCAGAGGCAGGCAGATCTTTGTGAGATTGAGGCCAGCCTGGTCTACATAGCAAGTACCCAGGCCAGCTGGGGCTACAGGGAGACCCTGTCTCAAAAAGCCAAAAATAGAAAGGCAGGCAGGTAGGCAGGAAGGGAAGAAGGAAGGGAAAAATATGTATATGGCTACTAGGACGTTTAAAATTATAGGTGTGAGCTTTTCCCCATGGTTTAGTCCTGGTGGCTACCTTCCCAACAACAATTTCACCTCAAACATTTAAACCAAGTAGTGACGTCGTTATTCCTGTTGGTTTAAAGATGGGGGCAGGACCCTATAGTTAGGAAAGAAGAAAGCTGGAGGGTTCTGGCTACAGATGTGTTTGCCCTAACACAAGGCCACATCTTTCTTTGCAGACATGGCTGGCTTGCTGGGTCCCAGAAACCTAGTCCACCTGTACTTTTGAGTCAGAGGATGAAGTGAATTGTAGGGCTGAGCGCTGAGCAGTGGGAATGGCCCGAGTCCTTGTTCACGTCGCTGAATGCTTTGTCAGCAAAACCTGGAGCTCACTCTTCCCGTGACCTTCCTGAAAGCTTTGAACCCTTGCTAAGTATTCTGGTTGTTTTGAAGGCTGTGCTGAGAACAAGGGGGAGGAGAACTTCCTTTTACACCTATGGCTTCAGCTGTGAGAGATGTTCCGTTTATAAGGAGTTCCCTGGCAACCGTGTTTGAACTATTTGATGTGGGGAGATACACTGAAGAAAGAGCTTGAAGGTTGGTTCATATCTTTGGTCTTTGAGTGACAAGTAGCCTACAGCTGTGCCTGAGATCACTCTATGGCAGTCAGCTTCCATCTCCTGATAAACATTGGGAGATAGATGAATTCCTTTTGGAGTATTATTTGTTGGTTCAGGTAACCCAGCCTTTGGAATGCTCCATCCTTTGCTTTTCTCTGTCTTGTCAAGATGATCTTGAAGGCTAGTAGGTGCTTTATAACCAAGTTGCAACAGGATTGCTTCTGCAGCTTTTTTTTTTTTTTTTTTTTTTTTTTTTTTTTTTTTGCTATCTTTTTATTGGGTCCTGTTTCAGTAGCAACTTCCATGCCCACCTTGACCAGCATCACAAATTCTTGACATCAAGGCATTCCTCTTCCTGAAAGCAAAACCTAATCTGGTTCTTTTTCCATTTTGGCCTGTTGAATTTGAGCCAGGCGGTTAACGGGGTTCATTCCTTGACCATATTCTCGTCCAGACTTTACGGCGTTTTTAAGAAAATAGTTTTGGCTTCTCTACCACAGAAGAGATGGGCAGTTTTTAATATTTTATTATATTTTATTTTATGTGTATGCGTGTATTGCCTGCATGTAGGTAAGTGCACCCATGTCATGCAATGTCCTCAGAGGACAGAAGAGGCTGTCGGATCCCCTGGAACTGGAGCTATGGACAGTCGTTAGCTGCCATGTGGGTTCTGGGATTTGAACCCCGGGCTTCTGCAAGAACAGTCAGTGCTCTTAACCGCTGAGCCATCTCTCCAGCCCCGAGGTGGGCATTTTTCAAGCCCCTGTAAAACGGTGAATGCACCACACTTCTTGGAGATTTTTTTGCTATTTCCCTCTCCTGCAGAGAACTCCTACTGATACCTGGGAAACAAAGCTCTTCATATGTGGTGGTCCACGCTCTTTAATAACCTCAAAACTGTCAGGCATATTTCTCTTCAGATTGATTTCACACACTAAGCTTATCTCAGATTTATTTGCATCTTCGTCGCCATCCATTTCTTTTCCAGATTCACCATTCTGAGGAGAATTTTCTGGAACAGGGTCATTCTGATGATGCTCACCCTACAACAGTTTTACTCCTTCCTGGAACATCTCCAAGAAGACCCGTGGCTGATGCCCCTCCCAGTCCCAACAGTTGAAGATCTCTCTTCTTGGCACAGACATTGCCAGGCTAATCACTTCCATCTATTCAACAGCTATCCAAAACTCTCTCAGACACTCTAGATGAAATTGTCAGTTCACCCACCACCCTTCAGAACCAGTTAGACTCCGTCACAGGAATGGTGTTACAAAATCCGGGGGCCCTCACCACCGAAAAAGAAGGCACCTGCTTTTTCCTGCAGGAGTTTGGAATGCTGTTTCTATGTCAATCAATCTGGAGTTGTCAGGGACGCAGTCAAGAGGTTTGGAGACAAAGCCTCAGAACTCCAAGTGCCCTGAAATGGGGGACTGTGGGCAGGTTTAGGACAGTGGTTACCCTGATTGCCCCTCTATTGGGACCCATACTTTCTCTTAGTAACCATTGCCTCTTGCTTAAGAAATTGTCTACAGAAACTCTTACAGGAGCACCTAAACAACTCTATTAGGTGCACCTACCGAGGACCAGATCAGGACCATGTTCTTGTTTCATTGTTCTAACCCGGCACACCAGCCCCTCATCCTGGACCCAGAAGACCACCCCCACAACTTCACCCATAATCAACAGGAAATAGTCAGAGGGCCACACTCCCACTCCTTTCTTTTCATGTCTTCGGGGTCTGGAGACAGACCTAAGGGAATTTTTCCTAATCCCTTTCCTGAGCTATACCTACTTGACCTATGATGTTAAATCTCTCTCTAACTTATCCTCCTATATATTTTAATAAGCAGTCCTCAACTGCCAGGCACAGGATACAAAGGTAAATTGTTAAATTGTTGAACATTTACTTGTCCCAGGCATTATTTCCTTTTTCTGAATCCAGGCCCTTGCACATGCTAGGTAAACACTCTACCACAGTGCTATAGCCCAAGTCATTGTTGTTGTTGTTGTTGTTGTTGTGTGTGTGTGTGTGTGTGTGTGTGTGTTTCCCCTAAGGACAAGGTCCTCTCTATGTAGCCAGGATGGTCTCAAACTCATGATTCTCCTGCCTCAGTTTCCTAAGTGCTAGGACTACATATCTGGGCGACCACACCTGACTAGCTATACCACCTCTTCAGGTAATGCCTTTTTTTGTTTTGTCTTTTTGAGACATGTTCTCCCTGTAGCCCCAGCTGGCCTGAAACTCACTGTGTAGACCAGGCTGGCCTCGAACTTACAAAGATCCATCTGCCTCTGCCTCCTGAGTGCTGGGACTAAAGGCATGCGCCACCACACCTGGTCCTCAGCTGATGTGTGGGTTTTTTTTTTTTTGGTCTTTTTGAGACAGGGTATCCCTGTAGCTCCAGCTGTCCTGGAACTCACTATGTAGACCAGGCTGGCCTTTAACTCACAGAGATCCGCCTGCTTCTGTCTCCCAAGTGCTGGGATTAAAGGCGTGCACCACCACACCTGGCTTGATGTCTTTTTTTTTTTTTAAAAAAATTATTTTATTATTTTTGTATGAGTGTATTGCCTGCATGTAAGTGCACCTGTATCATGCAGTGCTCAAGGATATCAGAAGAGGATGTTGGAGCTCCTGGAACTGGAGTTATAGACAAGTTGTTAGCTGCCATGTGGGTGCTGGGAATTGAACCCATTCCCATAACTGCCACCAAGCTCTTATTACCACCCTGGTCCTTATGACCTATAGAAGACAGGCACACTCAAGGGCACTCAAGTGACCAAAGAGACCACTGTGCAGATCTACTTTCTACCCAGACTTTATATACTATTTTCTACACTGACAGGATATGTTGAAGAGGCTAGTGGATCAGGAGTTTAAGGCCACCCTAGGCTACACCTACAGGCAAAGGAGATGACCCAGCAGGTAAAAGTACTTGCCACTCAAGTCTGATGACTAAAGTTTGATTCTCAGGACCCACGTAAAGAGCCAGTTGGACGCAGCGGCACACATCTACAAGCCCAGCAGACCTAAGATGGGAGCGAGAGACAAGAGACCTGGCCAGAAGCTCCTTGGCCAGTATGCAGTTCAACAGCAGAAACAAGAGGGACCCTACTTCCAAATAAGGCAGAAGAGAATCAACTCCCAAAAATGGTCCTATGACCTCCACATATGTCAATAAATACATTTTTTAAAAAGACGTTAAGAAATCTCTAGAATAAGCAGCTTTTCCAGAGAGACTTTGTCCTGGTTAGGTAATTGACAGGTTTGTTCTGAATCACTTTTTTTTTAGACAGGGTCTCAGTACACAGCCCTGGGCTGGCTTCTGGAACTCACTATGTAGACCAGGCTGGCCTCAAACTCACAGAGATGTGCCTGCCTATGCCTCCCAAGTGCTGGAATTAAAGGTGTGCCACCACACTCAGCTTTTTCTTTTTGAGACAGGGTCTCTTGTAGCCCAGGTTGGCCTTTGACTCCCAAGCCAATGATCACCTTGATCACTTGACTTCTGATCCTCTTGCCTCTGCCTCCAGAGTGCAGGGCTTATGGGTATGCACACTCAGTTTATGAGCTGCTGAAGATCAAAGTCAGGGCTGAGCTACATCCAGCCCAGTCTTAAAAGCTTCCTGCAAACAGCAGTCTTACAAGGCCTAGGGCTCCTAGCCAGGTTCTGGTTGTTTATCCACTCATGATGGCTTTTTGGCCAGTTCATAAAGTCAGTGATCAGAGACTTGCCCAGCAATTAAATTCCTGCTTCCCAGTCTTTGGTTTTATAGGCTGTTGACTAGGAAGGGCCCAACCTCTAAGTCTGCTAATATCTTTTTTTTATTTTATTTTGGTCCTTTTGAGACAGGGTCTCCCTGTAGCCCCAGTTGGCCTGGAACGCGATACGTAGACAAGGCTGGCCTCAAATTCACAGAGATCTAAAGGCATGCACCACCCGGTTACCTGCTAATACCTTTTAACTGTAGGAGTTCACGTCCATAACAGATTGGTTCAGTCCCACAAGGGTTCTAGAACAGTCTTTTTTCTCAGGAGACTTTTTGAACTGGAGGACAAGTAGCTACAGTGCCTATTGCGAGAAAACATTAGAAATTCCTTGATGGTCTTCTCATTTCTGCCATCCTCCCCTTGCCAAGGCTCCTGGGTGCGCAGGTGCTTAAGCTCCGCCCCTAGGCCCTGGGCGATGGTTGGGAATATGCGTTATGGTTGAAACACGCCGCGCGGAAGAGGGAAATCGGCCACCAACGTCAGAGCGGCCATTTTGAGAGCTGGCAAAAGGGGTGGAACAGGTGCTGCCAAGCAACGGTTGATCGGCTTTAACCAAGTGACTGGTATAGAGGGGCGGGGAGAAGAGGGAGGTGCCATCCTAGGGGATAAGGGGGAGAGGGTGGGGTTAAGAAGGGGAGGGGAGAAGGGACGCAAGGCAAGGCTGGAAAAGGAGCATCAAGTACCGTTGACCAGGCAGAGAAGGGAGTCAGGCGAAGGAGGGGCGGAGAAAGGGCGAGGCGCAGGCAAGGGCGTGGTAAGACTAGGAGCGGGGCGATGACTGGGGGACGTGGTCAGAAGAGGCGGGGCGTACAGCGGGCTGAGGTTTAGGGCATGGAAAGGAGGCGTGAGAATCCGTGGAGGCAAAAGGTGTCGGTGGGAACCCGGGAACCCTGAGGATCGCGAGGTCAGCCTGGGTGTGGGACGACGGGAGATCTCCCGGCAAGGGGACGGCCTGCGGCGCGGAGAGACCCCGAGATCCCGAGAGATACTGGGGCAAGGAGCGAGTTTTCCCCGAGAAGGGGCGCGGCGAGCAGACAGCCAAAGAGAAGTCTGCAGGCGAGGGCAAGGGCCAAGGCGAGGAGAGACCCCCCCAACCCCCCATGCCCGGCCAAGAGAGACCCCGAGGGGTAGAGGGACCCCGCGACCAAGTGAGGGTCCCCAAGGAGCAGGCGCCGGCCCAGGGCAGTGCCAAGTTTGAGCAGAAGGCCACCTGGTGGCGAGGGGCAGGCGAGTCTGGAGAACAAGGGGGACTGGCAGAGCGAGGGGTGTGGCAACGAGCCCGGGGGAAAGGGCGGGCCCAGGACCAGAGGAAAGGGCGGGCCCAGGAAGAGGCGGGTGGCAAGAAGAGAAAGCAGAGCGAGGAGCAGGCTTTAGGCAAGAATCACGGACTCAGGACAAAGAGCGTGGCGTGGACAAAGTCGTGGACGAGGAGCCAGAAAGGGACAAGACCAAGAATAAGAGCCAGCTCCAGAGTAGGGCGCGAGAGAAGAGAAAGGGGCGTGGCTAAGACAAGTGTGGGGGCGGGGCTGCATGTTAGGGCGGAGCCAAGAACAAGTCGGCGAGCAGGATAGGGGAAAACAAGAAAGGCTCGGTCAAAGGGAGAAACAAACACAGGGGGCCTCAGAAAAGAGCAAGGGCCGGCCGGGCGAGAGGATGGGGAGCGGCTAGGAGGCGGGGCGAAAAGAACCGCAGCGGCCGGGCCTTGACCAGGACCCTCAGTCGGGGCGGGGCCGAGAGCAAGAGGAGGGGCAGGGCGGAGGTTAAGGACAAGGGCGGGGCCGAGCGTAAGAGCGGGGACGGAGCCAAGAAGGGGCGGGGCGAAAGGCAACAACGGCGGGTTCTCAAAGGTCAGTCCCGGGAAACAGACTTGCACGCAGGACTTGACCCCTACGTTCTCCAGGTTCTAGCTACATGGTGTGCTGGCCAGCCATGTCCCCTGCCAGCCCTGTGTGGCCGAGAGAACCAGTCCAGTGGGCGTTGTGGGTACTGCTGGTACTGCTACTTGTCCCGTGGAGGTCGTGGGCGGTAGAAAATGTTCAACGGTGCAGCTGGCGGGTTGTCCTGAACAAGTTCGAGAAGGTAGGCGAATACTACTCGAAGGACCGATTCATGGATCAAGAGCCCATGGATACAGTGGACAGTGTGTTCAACACGTTGGTAGACTCGCCAATTGACCGGGGCGAGGTGAGGCAACTAGGGTTGAACGAATCCGAGGGATCTTGAGTCAGTACACCGCTTGACTGGACATTTCACCCACCTTTAATTACAGAAATACCTGGGCTTCCCTTACTACCTGAAAGTCGACTTCTCCTGTATGGGAAAGGTGAGTTTACAGTAGGCGCGGTATGGTTCTGTAAGCTCCCCCTTCCCAGTTCCCAATCATTTTAATACTCTTCCCCAGCAGTTTAACAGCAATACAACCCACCAACTCCAAGGGTCTTAAGGATTCAGTCTCTCACCAGGCACACAAGTACTCAAACTTTTGGAGATTTTTGTATTGTTTTTATTATTGCTATTATTATTATTATTTATTGGTCTTTTTGAGACAGGGTCTCCCTGTAGCCCCAGCTGGTCTGGCACTCGCTATGTACACCAGGCTGACCTTGATCTCACAGAGATCTGCCTGCCTCTGCCTCCGGAGTGCTGGGGCTAAAGGTGTGTGCCACCACACCTAGCTTTATTTTTATTATTTTTATGTGTATGAGTGTTTTGCATGCTTCTAAGTGCACCACATGCATGCAATGCCCATGGATGCCAGAAGAGGGCATCAGATCCCCCTGACAGTGGAGTTATGGACAGTTGTTAGCCACCATGTGGATGCTGGGAACTGAACTCTGGGTCCTCTGCAAGAGTAGCCAGTGCCCTTAACCCCTGAGCCATATCTTCAGCCTCTAGTTTTGTTTTTTTTTCTCCCTGTTGCCCTGGCCTAGAACTCGGTATGTAGACCAAGTTGGTCTTGAACTCACAGAGATCTGACTGCTTCTGCCTCCCAAGTGCTGGGACTAAAAGGTGTTCACCACTAAGCCCAGCTGTCTTTTGTTTTTTTTTTTGTGTTGTTTTTGGTTTTTGGCATTTTTGAGACAAGGTTTCATGAAGCCCAGGCTGACCTTAAACTTGTGTAGCAAAGGATGACCTAGAACTTCTGATCCTCCTGCTTCTACCTCCCAAGGTAGAACCACCACACCTTGTTTTGTAAGGTACTAGGGATGGAACACAGGGCCTTGTGCATGCTAGGAAAGCACTCTAACAACGCAGCTCCAGAACTTCTGTGTTTCAAAGCATGCTATGAAGAAGTGAAAAGCTCAGCCCTGGGTGGTGACTCATGCCTTAAATTCTAGCACCGAGGAGGCTGAGGCAAGAGGATCAAGAATTCGAGGCTAGCCTGGACTATATATAGGAAGAGCCTTTCTCAGAACAGTAACAAAAAGGTTTTTTAAAATCTTTTATTTATTATCTTTATTTATGTGTATGAGTGTATTGCCTGCATATATGTGAGTGCACCCGGGTTGTGCAATGCTGTGGAGGTCAGAATAGGGCTTTGGATTCCCCTGGAACTGGAGTTAAGGATGTTTGTAGCTGCCGTGTGGGTGCTGGGAATCGAACCTGGGTCTTCTGCAAGAGCAGTCAGTGCTCTCAAGCGCTGAGCTATCTCTCCAGCCCCCCCGCAAAGGTTTTAAGTTTATTCTTCACTCACCATATAATATCACAAACAGTTTGTTGTTGCTTTTGAGACAAGGTCTCATTAGGCCTGGAACTTGCTATGCAGAGCAGGCTGGCCTCGATCTCACAGAGACCCATGTGCCTCTGCCTCCCAAGTGCTGAGATTAAAGGCCTGTGCTACCTGTCTCCAGGCCATCCCCCCCCCCCTTATTTTTTGTCTTTTTGAGACAGGGTCTTCCTGTAGTTCCAGCTGACCTGAACTCACTATGTAGACCAGACTGGCCTTGAACTCACAGTGATCCACCTGCCTCTGCCTCCCGAGTGCTGGGACTAAAGGCGTGCACCACCACTCCTGGCTCCACCCTCTATTTATTTATTTGTTTATTTATTTATTTATTTTATTTTATGTGTATATGTGTACTGCCTGCATGTAGGTAAGTGCACCCATGTTGTGCAATGCCCACGGAGGACAGAAGACGCTGTCAGATCCCCTGGAACTGGAGTTAAGACAGTTGTTAGCTGCCATGTGGGTGTTGGGATTCAAACCCGGGTCTTCTGCAAGAACAACCAGTGTTCTTAACACCTGAGCCATTTCCCCAGCCCCCTACCCCCCTTTTAATACACAGAGTTAGGGGTTGGTTAAGAACACTGTTCTTGAAGAAGACACAGGTTTGAATTGCAGTACCCACATAGCAGCTAACAACTGTCTGTAACTCCAGTTCCAGGGGATCTGACAGCCTCTTCTGTCCTCCACAGGTATTGCACAACACAGGTACACTTACCTACATGTAGGCAGTACATGCATATACATAAAATAAAGATAAATAAAATATTTTTAAAAATACACCGAGTTAACTATGTAGTCCTGACTCATCTGGAACTCGCTATATAGTTAGAGCAATGTGGCCTCAAACTTGCAATGATCCTGCCTCTGTCTCTCTAATGATAGGTCAATGTCACCACACTTGGCATCTGAAAAAAAATTTTTTTTTTGAGTCAGAATCTCACAATATAGCCCAGGCTGGCTTTGAACTCACAATCCCAAGCTAGCCTTGAACTGCAGAGTCTCCTGTCTCAACCTCCAGAGTGCTGGGATAAAAAGCAGGTGCCATCACATCAGGCTCCCTAGCCCTGTTCTCTGACTGTCCCACGATGGAGAGCCTGCCCTCCCATCCAGCCCAGGAAGACACACTACTACTACAGGGAACTCCAGGCCAGAGGACCCCAAGTCTATGTTAAGGATTCACCCTCTTGCCCTTAGACTTCCGAGGACCTGATCCGAAAGGGCCACCTGATGGGGCTGAGGCCTGTGGTCCTGGTCAGCTACCAGTACCCAGTCAATTTCTACCACTGGAAGATCGAGCATCTACAGATTCAGATGGAGGCTGCCCCACTGCGCAGCACAGGTGGGCCCGCAAGCCGGTGGTGGTCGGCAGGATGGGAAGCCCCATCCTATGGAGGCCTGCGGTCACTAGTGCCTCAGTGCCCTCTCCACCTGCAGGGCCCTGCTTGGCGGAGGCCATGTGCGTCATAAACTGGTACACACCCATGCCCATCAAAAACGGCAGTGTGGTCATGCGCGTGGACGTCAAAGGCAATGGCGTGGGGCCCTTTATTGCCCCCAAAAGGTGCTGCTTCTGGGGCCTGGACCGGGGCACACTCAGAGGAATACTAACTCCCCCCGAATTCCAAAGGGCCCAGGGGGAGGCTAAAGGGAGGGGCTGGGGAAGGTGGTCTTAAGCTGTGGGGAGCCCCTGAGGTCGGATCCCTCACTGGGGCCTGCTCTTCACCTGTTCCCAGGTTTTATGTGAATATCAATGGCTTCCTGAAGAGAGATGCAACTGGGAAAATCCAATACGCCTTGGGATATGAGGTGAGGGTGCAGTCACAGAGCAGGTAGAAGGCTTGGTTATACACACACAGACTTGGAATTCCCCAAATTAGTGCAGATTCCATTTGCAGAGTACTTACGTCTCACCAGGTTCTAGGTATTTTCCTGAATATACCATGGAGACCCATCTTCACCATAGCCCTGGGAAGGGGGTGGGGCCATAGACTGTACCCCTGGTTATTTTTATTGCACCATGTGCATGCAATGCTCTCAGAGGCCAGAAGAGGGCATTGGATCCCCTGTAACTGGAGTTACAGACAGCTGCAGTGTAGGTGTTGGGAACTAAGCCCTGAGTCCCCTGCAAGAATAACCAGTACTTTTAACCACTCCTGGGGACTGAACCCAGGGCCTCATGCTTCCCACACAAACAGTGTCACAGTGATAGCCCATTCCCCTTGTTTAATCTTATTGAATATAGTGGTTTTTTAATGCATTTTAAATGTTTTGTGTGTACATGTGTGCACACATGCATCACGACATGTGTGTGGAGGTCAGAGGACAACTCTTGGGAGTTAGTCCTTTCTACCATGTGGGTCCCCAAGATCGAACTGCAGTCACCAGGCTTGGTAGGTGTCTTTACCCACCAAGCCATCTCACCCTATATAGTATTTTGTTTTGAGACAAGGTATCAGTATAACCCCAAATGGTCTCAAACATGTAGATCAGGCAAACCTTGAGCTTGTGATTGTCCTGCCTCAGCCTCCCAAGTGTTGGAATTATAAGTGTTGGGCACCAAACCTGGCCTTACATACTCATTTAAAATTTTCTATTACATTATCTATTTAGGGGGGCAGTGAGCAGTATGTGAATGAAGGTCAGAGGACAACTCGGGAGTTGATTCTCTCCTTCCGTCATGTGGGTCCTGGGGATCTAATTCAGGTCATCAGGCTTAAAGTGCCTCTTTTCCACTGAGCCATCCCACAAGCCCTGAACAGACATTTCAAAGAGGAGAAAACTGAGGTTCCAAGGGGTGGAATTATTTCTCATGGTCTCAGACCACTCTCAAAGATGGAGACTTTGAGAGCATTTCTTCATGACTCCTGTGCCCATGTTTCCATTGTATATGTACATATGTTACTGGGGTTTGAACCCAGATCCTTGCACATGCTAGGCAAGTAACTCTACCACTGAGCTAAATCCCCAGCCCTGTGTCCATATTCTGAATTCACTGTAAATTCATTCATTCAGCAGATGCTTCCCAAGTATGGGGATGTAGCTTAGTGCTTGCTAGGGTTCAATATCTTGTACCACCTGACCTCAAAAAAAAAAAAAAGTGCCAGGTGCAGTGGTGCACACCTTTAGTCCTAGCACTCAGGATGTAGAGGCAGACATCAAGGCCAGCCTGGTCTCCACAGCAAGTCCAGGCCAGCTGGGCCTACTGAGAAACCCTATCTCAAGAAAGACAAAAAAAAGTGTTGGGTATAGTGGCACATGCCACTTGGGAGGCAGAGGCAGGCAGTTCTCTATGAGTTTGAGATCAGTCTGGGCAACACAGCAAGTTCCAGGCTAGTTAGGGCTGTATGTGAGGCCCTGTCTCAA
>NW_008355971.1:1370194-1380060 GCF_000622305.1 Nannospalax galili
ATGCAAAATACAAAATAAAGATGGGGTGGCTGGGCATGGTGGTACAGAGGCAGATGGATCTCTGTGAGTTCAAGGCCAGCCTGGCCTACATAGTGAGTTCTAAGTCAGCTGGGGCTATAGGAGACCCTGTTTCAAAAAGACAAAACAAAAAATAAAGAAGGGGAAAAGAAGAGGCAGCAGCTGGTGCAAAGGCTTTGGGGAGGACTGAGTAGAGAAGAGACCCTGATGGGACTGGGCTAGAGTGAGTGAGGGGAGAGTGGTAGGAAATGTGGTCAGGGAGGCGACAACAAACCACAGGGGCTTTGTGGTCAATAGAGGACACTGGCTGGTGGCTAAGGTGGAGCTGTTGACAGGTGGGTAGGGGTGTGCTGAATGGTCCTTCCCCTCCTCCTCTGGCAGTCCTTTGATCTGAAGGCCCAGTACTTTAGGGTTAGACAATCCAGGCCCCTGTGGTATACTCAGAACCATGCGCCTGTGCTCATCCTCGGTGGCATTCCTTTCGAGAAGACCATCCTGATATCAGACACTAACTTCCGTGACTACTCTGTCGTAGAGGTGAGTAATGCTAGGGGGTTGGGGTGTCTATAGCTGGGTCTTAGGCCCTGAATGAGGCAGGGTCTGGGCTACAGAATGAGTCCCTAAAGATACACCAGTTGTCAGCAGAGCGCATTGGGAAGATTCTACTGCCAGGCAACTTAGGTTCACATCTTTGTTCTGCATGCGTGCGTGCGTGCGTGCGTGCGTGCGTGCGTGTGTGTGTGTGTGTGTGTGTGTGTGTGTGTGTGTGTGCCTGAGTGCATGTGCATGTGCACGCACACTGGGTATTGTTCCCAGGGCCTGTTGCATGCTAGGCAGGCAGTCTCCTGCTGAGTCAAGTCCCCAGGCCCTCACTGGGGCATTCTAGGCAGGTGCTCTACTGCTGAGCCTTGGCTCCAGTCTTTTACTGGTAGATTCTAGGCAACCGCTTTGCTGCCGTGCCCCCTGCTCCTCACTGGTGAGTTCAAAGCGAGTGCTCTACTGTTGAGCCATGCCCCCAGTCCCTCATTGGTGGTGGATTCTAGGCAGGTGCTCTGGTGCTGAGCCCTATCTATCCCCAGCCTGTTCTTTTATTTTTATATTTTGCAGGGGGCGGTGCTTTCTCCATGCTAGAATGTTGACTGGCTTGGCACCTTACTTAATCTTTTGTTTGTTTGTTTTTGACACAGGGTCTCTCTGTAGCCCCCCAACTGGCCTGGAACTCATATGTAGACCAGGCTGGCCTCCAACTCACAGAGATCCACCTGCCTCTGCCTCCCAGATGCTGGGATTAAAGGTGTGCACCACCATGCCTGGCACTTCATTTAATCTTAATTATCAGACAGAACTGTTAACACAAGCCTATAGTCCCAGCTCCTGGGGAAACTGAGGCAGGGGAATCATAAGTTAAATGTTAGTCTGGTTGACTCAATGAGACCTTGTATCAAAATAAAAAGTATGGGCTGGAGAGATGGCTCGGTTAAGAACACTGGTTGTTCTTGCAGCTGGGATTCGAATCCCAGCACCCACAGGGCAGCTAATAACTGTCCATAACTCCAGTCCCAGAGGATCCAACAGCCTCTTCTGACCTCCGAGAGCATTCCACGACACAGGTGCACTTACCTACATGCAGGCAATACAGGCATACACATAAAATAAAAAATAACAATTTTTTAAAAAGTTAAAAAATAAGAGGGCTGTGGGACTGGGGAGATGGTTCAGTGGTTAAGAGCTCTGGCTGCTCTTCCAGAGGACCTGACCCCCACATGATGGCTAACAACCATCCATAACTCCAGTTCCGTGTGATCTGACACCCTCTTCTGACCTCCACAGGTATTGCATGACATGGGTATACTTACATACATGCAGGCAACATACACATAAAATAAAAATAATATTTTAAAAAAAGAGGGCTGGTTGCCGTAGGTCACTGGTAGAGTACTTGCCTGGATGAGACCCTAAATTCAACCTCTAGTACTGCAAGAAAAAGAAAATAAAAACTTTATGGGGTATTGTATTAGTTATATTTCTGTTGCTGTGCTAAAACACTATGACCAAGGCAACTTACAGAAGAAAGTTTATTTGGGCTTACAGTTCCAGAGGAATCAGAGTCTATCATGGGGAGGCGTGGCAGCAAGCAGCAGGCATAGTGGGAGGGCTGGAAGCTGAGCCTTTACATCTTTAGTCATACACAGGAAGCAGAGAGCAAAACTGGAAGTGGGTCAAGGCTGTGAACTCTCAAAGCCCACCCCAATGACCTGCTTCTTCCAGCAAGGTCACACCTTCTAGATTCCATGACCCTCCCAAATAGCCACCAAATGACCAAAAATACTTGAGCCTATGGGGAACATTTCGCATTCAAACCACCACAGGTATGGTGGCACAAGTCTGTGATCCCAGCATTTGGGAGATAAGAGGCAGGAGTTCAAGGCTAGCCTGAGCTATATAGTGAGTTCCATCCTTGACTATATGAGACCCTCCTCTCAAAAATACAAAACAAGCTGGGCATGGTGGCACATACTTTTAACCCCATAACTTGGGAGGCAGAGGCAGGTAGATCTCTGTGAGTGGAGGCCAGCCTGGTCTATATAGCAATTCCAGGACAGCTTGGGCTATAGGGAGACACTGTCTCTAAGTAAATAAATAAATAAATAAAATACAAAACAAGTCAGGCATGGTAGCACATGCCTTTAATCCCAGAACTAAGGAGGCAGCGCAGATGGGTCACTGTGAGATCAAGGCCAGCCTGGTCTACATAGCAACTCATAGGCCATCTGGGACTACATAGTGAGGCCCTGTCTCAAAAATATTTTTTCCCCCTAAGGGCTATCTCCAAATACAGTCATGGACTTGGAGGACACACCAGCCTGTATCACTCTATCTTGCCTCTAAGATGCTAGTTAGCAACAGAAACTTGATTTAGATTCCCTCTTTAGGGGGCTGGAGAGATGGCTCAGCAGTTAAAAGCACTGGCTGCTCTTGCAGAGGACCCAGGTTCAGTTCCCAGCACACACATGGAGGCTAACAACAGTCTGTAACTCCAGTTCCACAGGATCCAATACCCTCTTCTGACCTCTGAGAGCACTGCAATAACATGGGTGCAACTACATGCATGGAAGGAATACACAAATACCCATAAAATAAAAATAATAAATAAATAAAAATGAACTTACAAAGAGAAAATAGGATGCAGCCGCAATGATTTCAGCATTTTTATGTCTCTTTGTATTTACTTTTAGTGATTATCTAATGTAAACTTCATTTTTATCTTTTTTGCCTTGAGATGAACATAGAGAAGGAAATGTCTAGAAGACATGTCTGCATCCAAGTCTAGAGGACCCAGGTTCAGTTCCCAGCACACACATGGAGGCTAACAACCATTTGTAACTTCAGTTCCAGGGGATCTAACACCCTCTTTTGACCTCCAAGGGCACTGCATGACATGGGTGCACTTACGTGCAGCAATACACTCATAGACATTAAATAAAAATAATAAGTAAAATATTTTAGATCCTTCTTTTAGACAAGCCCTTTTCACTAGTGATACCTTCCCCGTTAGTGGCGGTGCAGTTATGAACAGACTACTGGGCTTAGGTCATGTTCATCCGGCCACCAAGAGTATTCAAGGCAGACTAGAACTGTTCAAATGTGTCTTGAACCAAACATTGGAATTCTATCCATGTGAGCACAACTCCAACACGGGCACACGGAGTGGTGAGCACATTGTGCGTTGCAACTCTGAACTGCAGACAAAGCCCAAGCTGACTTAGGCCTGTCCTCTGCTTCCCCGGGTCATGATGAGGGCCATCTAAGCAATCAGTGCGGTAGCCATACCTCAGACAAAGCGTGGAGGCTGAGGCCACAGTTGCCAGCTTACCCCTGCTCTGTTCCCCCACAGCTGAGCATTGACAGTTGCTGGGTTGGCTCCTACTACTGTCCACTGGCTGTCTTCTCGGCCACCATCCACGATGCCATTTCCACTGAGAGCACACTCTTCATCCGGCAGAACCAGCTGGTCTACTATTTTACAGGCACCTACTCCACGCTCTTCGAGAGATCCCACAGCAGCAGTGAGAGGGCTGGGCTGGGGACAGGGAGGAGTGGGGGGGGGGCAGTGTGAGAGAGAGGTGAAACCAAGGATATTAACCAGAAAGGAAAAAGAAGCTCGGCATGGTGGCACACACCTGCAATCCCAGCACTTAGGAAGCTGAGGCAGGAGGCTCTCTAGTTTGAGGCCAGCCCGGGTTACATAGCAAATTCCAGCCAGCCTGGGAAGCTTATTGAGAACTGTCTCAAATTCCCTCCACCCCCTGAAAAAAAAAGTGGGGTATGACTGTTTTATGGCTTACCTGACTGAGGAGAAGTCCATGAGCATGCTGGCTTCAGGCACAGGTGGATCCAGGGACTCACTGGAGACTGTCACCATTAGTTGTCTCCTTGCTGACCCACCCATAGCAATTCCTACCTGCACCCAGCAACTGACCATTTTTCTGTTCCTCAATAGCCCCCAGGAAAGCACATTTCTTTGTTAGTAGCCAGAACTTGGAAGTCTATAGCAGGAGGCTGGCCAGTTGAGACTCAAGCCTGGGCTTACCTAGTAAGTTTGAAACCAGCCAGGATTGTAGCATGAGATGCTCAGAAAACCAAAAACAGTAATAAAATAGAGCTGGGGCTAGGACATGGCTCTGCAGCTAAGAACACTGGCTGCTTTTGCAGAGGACTTGACTTCGATTCTGTTAGATAAAAGCCAGGCAGGGAACAGCCACAGGAAACATAGGATTCCAGTAAAGAAAAGTTGATTTCTTAGGCTGATTGGTGGCTGGCAGCTCAGCTGGGGAGAGAAAGGCAACCAGCAGCCTTGTGACTGCTGAGGAAGTTCTTATAAGGGGGTTGGGGAATGTGGAAGGTGGCAAAAATAATCTTTAGTTTCAAGGGAAGTAGATTGAACTGAAACAGTTCTTACATCAGTGGGTCTGGGTGCAGGGTCCTGTTTATCTTCTAAAATTATCTGGGGAACAGCTTTGTGCTGAGACAGCTCTAAATGTAGCTGTCTGGCCAGTTCCTGTTTTGCAAGGGGGCCCTCATGGCCTGTTTGATGAGGCTTTTCTACGCTGGGAGAGGGTCATCTGCAGACCCGGACTCTAACAGGTTCCCAGCACCCACATGGCAGCTAACAGTCTGAAAATCCAGTTCCAGGGCATCCAACACCCTGTTCTGGCCTCTGTGGACATCGTACACACATGGCACACCTATATACATGCTGGCAAAACACTCCTACACATACAATAAATAAATTAAAATTTCAAAACCAAAAGCAAATTGGAGCTAAAGGACAGAAGATGAATAAGGGGACGTTTCTTAAAGGCAGCATGTGCTACTCCTAGAGACTTTCTGATGGAAAACCTTGCTGACTAGGTGTGTCAAACTAAGAGAACAGGTAACAGGTTCTGTAAGGCCAGGAGGAAGAGGATGGAGGGGACCAGGCACCAGATCTGACCACCTGGCCCTGAGGCCCCTTGCTTGCCCACTAGGCAACTGGGTCCGTGTCCTGCCCAGCGAGTGCATTAAGAAGCTGTGCCCAGTATTCCTCAATGGCAATGGTTCCGAATATGTCCTGGCTCTTACCACTGGCAAGAACGAGGGTTATGTTCACCTTGGGACTATTACAGGTAAGAGTGGGTGTCTTCTGGAAGCTCAGGAGCTTGGTCCTCCCTAGGACCCCCATTCCTCATTGTGTGTCCTTGGGAGAGGTTGCAGGCTGCAGGTTGTCCTTATGTATGGGGGGGCGGAGCTGTATACATCTGTAGAGAGAAGGCTTGGACTGTGTGAGGTACCTGTTTGGTGTTAGATGGTAGAAACCATTTTTTTTTTTTTTTTTGGTCTTTTTGAGACAGGGTCTCCCTGTAGCCCCAGCTGTCCTGGAACTCACTTTGTAGACCAGGCTGGACTTGAACTCACAGAGATCCGCCTGCCTCTGCCTCCTGAGTGCTGGGATTAAAGGCATGCACCACCACGCTCAGCTAAAAAAAATTTTTTTTTTTCATTTTTAAAACTATGTAAGCAGAGCTGGGCATGAAGGTGCTCACTTCTAACTGTTTTTTTTTTTTTTTTTTTTTCCTTCGGTTTTTTTGAGACAGGGTCTCTCTACAGCCCCAGCTGGCCTGGAACTCACTATGTAGACCAGGCAGGCCTTGAACTCACAGAGATCCACCTGCCTCTGCCTCCCAAGTGCTGGGACTACAGGTGTGCGCCACCACACCCGGCGAAGGTGCTCACTTGTAATCCCAACAGCAGGCTAGGTGGCCCGAGAGTTTCCTGGGGTTCCCCCCATCTCTGCTTCCCATCTCCTGACGTCCAGGAGCACTGGAATTACACACGCTCAAGCTAGGCTTCCAGCTTTTATGTGGATTCTGAGGCTGTGAACTTAGGTCCTGACACTTCTATGGCAAGCACTTTTCCGCAGAGCCATCTCTTCCACAAATCTAAATTTGTGTGTGTGTGTGTGTGTAGTATATGCGTGTGAGTACCTGTTTGTGTTTTGGGAAGCCTAGAGGTCAACATTGACATCAGGTTCTTCCTCAGTCACCCTCTCTACCTTATTTGTGTGTGTGTGTGTGTGTGTGTGTGTGTGTGTGTATGTGTGTGTGTGAGAGAGAGAGAGAGAAACATGTATGCCATAATATATATGTGTGTGAAGAATACATGATGCCATAGCGCATGTGAGAGAATATGTGCATGCCACAGTGTGCATCTGTGTTTGTGTGAGAATGAGCATGCCACAGTGTGTGTGTGTGTGTGTGTGTGTGTGTGAGAGAGAGAGAGAGAGAATACATGCATGCCATGGTGTTTGAGAGAAAGAATATTTGCATGCCAGTGTGTGTGTGTGTGTATGTGTGTGGTTAGAAGACAGCTTGTGCAAGTGGGTTTTCTCTACCATGTGGGTCCTGGAGGATTGAACACAGAATGTCAGGCTCAGCAGCGAATGCCTTTACTTGGTGAGCCATCTGGCTGGTCTTCCATCCTTTTATTTTTAGGGGCTGGAGAGATGGCTCAGCAGTTAAGAGCACTGACTGCTCTTGCATAGGACCCAGGGTTCGATTCCCAGCACCCACATGGCGACTATGAACTCCAGTTCCAGGAGAATCCAAAGCCCTCTTCTGACCTCCGTGGCATTGCACAACATGGGTGCACTCACTTATATGAAGGCCGTACACTCATACACATAAATAAAGAAAAATAATAAAATTTTAAAATTTTAAATTTATTTTTAGAGTTTATCTTATATGTGTATGAGTGTTTTGCCTGCATATATGTAAGTGTACCACGTGCATGCAATACCCAAAGAAGCCGGATGAAGGCATTCAATCACCTAGAATTGGAACTGGAGTTACAGATGTTGTTAGCTGTCATATGGCTGTTGATAGTGAACCTGAGTCCTTTGCAAAAACAGTCAGTGCTCTTAACCACTGAGCCATCTCTCCAGCCTTCCATTTTATTTTTTGAGATAAGGTCTCTCACTGAAATTGGAGTTCACAGTTTACGAAAGGCTGGCTGGCCAGCCAGCTCCTAGAATCTGACTATCTCCACCTTCCTGAGGGATCTACACTCAGATCCTAATGCTTGTGTGGCAAGCACTTTATGTACTGAGCCATCTCACCGACTCCTCATCAAGTTTTAGACACTCTTTAAGTTATTGGTTAGAGATGATTCAGCGGTTACGAGGATTTGTGGTTGAACCATGTGTGGTAGTAAAGTCCTGTAATCCTAGCATTTAGGAAGTTGAGGCTTCCTAAGTCCAGAGTTCAAGGTCATCCTGGACTATGTCTCAAAAAGCCAAAAGGAAGGTGGGCCAAAGCCTGGTTCAGCATTAGAGAGCTTGCCTAGAATCCAGCCCCAATGGGGGACTGGGGTGTGGTTCAGTGGTAAAGCACTTTGCTGCCTAGTATGCACAAAGCTTAGGGTTCTATTCTCAGAATGGGGGGGGGGCAACACCAGCAACACAACCAAAGAAATCTGATGGAAAGATGGAATGAAATGGTTCTCCTATTCCTGATTTTGTTGTTTTTTTTTTTAAACAAGTACTTATGTAGACTAGGCTGGCCTTGAACTTCTAACCGTCCTGCCTTCACCAAGGCCGGCACTGGGATTACAAGTGTGCACCCCCACACAGTTCCATTGGTTCTACCATCAACCCCAGAATGCACTCTGATTGGCCCTTTACTGGTCACATCTCCAGATCTGAGCACCCTTCTATGATCCCAGGCCAGGTATAGAGATGGGAAAGTGAGAGGGTAGACCCAGACCCTGGAATCCCTGGACTAAGAGCTGCAGGTGTGGGAAGCCCAGTGCTGTTTGGGTAGGCTGCCTTCCAGATGCTGGTGAGGTAGACAGAGCCTAAGTGTGGGACCTGACTTCTTCCACAGATGGCATCGTGTCCTTCAAGATGGTACCAGAGAGCTGGTCGGTGTGCGAAAAGTTAATGGGTACTCATCTTCCAGTGGGGTCTGGTGTGAGAGGGTGGGAGGCCTCTGGGAAAGGATGTGTGGGTTAGGGGGAAGAACATGGCCATGGCCCTGGGGGAGAGGTGGGGTTCTAGGCTGCTCTAGACTCTGTTCTTCCCTCACAGTGGTCAACTGCTCCATCACCTGGGCTACCTTAATCCCTGATGAAAGTACCCTCCTGTTACTGGTGGAAGGCCTGGGCCTTACCATACCCACGAAGACCTTTTACCTGGTTTACTATAACCTAGGTAATCAGGGTAACTGGAGGTTGGGTAGAAACAAGCAGAAACCTGGACTGTGGGCTGTGTGCCCACCCCAAGCATACTGCTCTTAGATAAGGGGCAGACTGGAGAAGTGCAGTGGACTGGGAAGGATGGACGGGGAGATTGAAGAGGTGCACTCTGGAAGCCAGATCTAGAAAGGCCTGTGGCACACAAGGACCTTTAATTTTAATTTACTTGCTATGAGAACAAAGCTACCAGACACTGTTGTAGAAGCTGTGCACTGTGAAAATACCCCTAGCTAAGAGGTCAAAGGCAAGTCCCATTCCCTAACAGGACTGCATTCTTTTACAGGGGCACCTTTTTTTTTTGAGATTTTTTAAAATTAATTAATTAATTAATTTTTTGGTCTTTTTGAGACAGGGTCTCCCTGTAGCCCTAGCTGGCCTGGAACTCACTATGTAGACGAGGCTGGCCTTGAACTCACGGAGATCCACTTGCCTCTGCCTCCCAAGTGCTAGGATTAAAGGGGCACGACAACAAGCCCGGCTACAAGCTAGATTGAAACGCATGTGTGTGTTTATACCTATGTGTGTGTGCCACATGAGTGAGGGTGCCCAAGAGGGTGCTGGATCCTCCGGAGCTAAAGTTATAGACGGTTGTGAGCTGCAAATTGAACTCAGGGACTCTGGAAGAGTGGCAAGTACTCTTAACAACTGAGCCCATCCCTCCAGCCACTTTTTTCATACCCCTTCAGAGGCAGTACTTTTTAAATAATTGACATCAAGAAATCCTGTTCTAATAGCTGGAGAGATGGTTCAGCAGATAAAGGGGCTTGTTGCCAAGCCTGATGACCTAAGTTTGATCCCTGGCATCCATGTGGGAAAAAGGGACCAATTACTACTACTTGTCCTCTGACTTCCACAAGTGAATCCATACCCCCCACTAAATAAATCATTATAAAAATGATTGCTTTAGCCAGGCTTTGTGGTACATGCCTTTAATCTCAGCACTTGGGAGGCAGAGGCAGGCGGATCCCTCTGTGAGTTTGAGGCCAGCTTGGTCTACAGAGCGAGTTCCAGGCAGCTGGAGCTACAGGGAGACCCTGTCTCAAAAAGACCGAAAAAAA
>NW_008355971.1:1380279-1411672 GCF_000622305.1 Nannospalax galili
AAAAAAAAACAACAAAAACCCCCCAACATTGTTTTGAGATAGGGTTTCCCTGTAGCCCCAGTTGGTATGGAACTTGCTGTGTACACTAAGCTGGCTGAAATCTCAGAGATCCACCTGCCTCTGCCTCCCAAGTGCTGAACTAAGTGTATGTTACCATACCTGGCAACTTTTTCTTTCTTTTCTTTTGTGACAGTATATCACTGTGTAGTTCCAGCTGGCCTGGAACTCCCTGTGTTGATCAGGCTAGCCTTGAACTCAAGAGATCTACCTGCCTCTGCCTGTTTTTTGTTTTTGTCTTCTTGAGACAGGGTCTCCCTGTAGCTCCAGCTTGCCTGGAACTTTGCTATGCAGACCAGGCTGGCCATCGACCCACAGAGATCTGCCTGCCTCTGCCTCCCGAGTCCTGGGATTAAAGGCATGTGCCACCACACCTGGCTCAACAGCCCTTTTTAAAAGTTTCTTTTTGTTCTTTATTTTATGTGTATGAGTGTATTGCTTGCATATATGTAAGTGCACCCATGTCATACAGTACCTGTAGAGGTCACAAGAGGGCATCAGATTCCCTGGAACTGGAGTTACGGACAATTGACAGATGGTTGTTAGCCACCATGTGGGTGCTGGGAAGTGAACCAGGGTCCTCTAGAAGAGCAGCCAGTGCTCTTAACCACTGAGCCACCTCTCCAGCCCCCTCTGCCAACAGTCTTATGTGAGGGTTGGGGAGCTGATACCTTGCTCTAATTTGAGACATTAAGAGCTCAGGGTTTCAGGAGATTTTGCTGTCTTCCCACTGCAGCCTCCCAGGCACTGGACATCCTCTACACGCTGCCACAATTCATTCCCGAAGGTAGGGACAGAGGTAGAGGCGGAGCAGCCTCTGGGGTGGGCAGGGGTCAGGAAGCCCAGGTGACACTGCCTCTCTATTGTATTTCTTCCTCCTTTGCTGTGGTCAGCTCAGGGCTTGGATTTCCTGGTGCTCCTCGGGTCAGAGACTGCTACCACCACTGCCATGACACCCAAGGGCTTGTTCTTCAACACGTACAACAATATACTGTATATCTGGGGTAACTTCCTCATGCAGAGGTAGGCACAAACCATCCCCCTGAGGACCCACACATATATTTTCTCTTGAGACAGCGTCTCACTCTGTAACCCAGGCTGCCCTGGAACTCACTCTGTATTCCAGGCTGGCCTTGAGCTCACAGAGATCTGCCTTTGCCTCCCAAGTGCTAGGATTGAAAGCATGTGCCACCACACCTGGCAAAGATTGTTTTTAATATGTATGTGCGAGTATGTGCATGTGAGTGCAGGTGTCTGTGGAGGCAGAGGATATCAGATTTCCCTGGAGCTAGAGTTACAGGTGGTTGTAAGCCACTTGACATGGGTGTTAGAAACTGAATTCAGGTGCTCTGCAAGAGGAATAAGCACTTTTTATTTAATTTTAATTTTATGTGTATGAGTGTATTGCCTGGATATATGTGAGTGCACCCATGTCGTGCAATGCCACGGAGGTCAGAAAAGGGCTTCAGATTCCCCTGGAACTGGAGTTAAGGATGGTTCGTAGCCTCCATGTGGGTGCTGGGACTCAAACCTTGGGTCCTCTGCAAGAGCAGTCAGTGCTCTTAACCTCTGAGCCATCTCTCCAGCCCCTAGGAGCGCTTCCTTAAAATGAAACTTTGTGGACTGGACACATGAGCAATAGAAGGCCATTTTCTGGGGACACTCTAGGACTCTTCCCACCCCTCAGGAACCCATGCCACCCTCATGGGCAATTGGCAAACTGCTCCCTCATGACACATTTGGTTTCAAAAGAAGACATTCAATTAAAAAATCATTTAAGCAGGCTGGGCATGGTGGCACATGCCTTTAATCCCAGCACTCAGGAGGCAGAGGCAAGCAGATTTCCTCAAGTTGCAGGCTAGACAAGGCTACATGGTGAGACCCTGTCTCAACACACACCCCCCCTGCCCCGTGAAATCATTTAAACAAAGAATCAATTGACTTATATATAGAAAAATCAAGTTCCAGCTTCAGGCATAGTTGGATCCAGGGGCTCAAAGAGCGTATCATTAGCACTTCATTTCTAGGACAATATCCTTACTGGGGTTTTGGGCCAAAAAATCAGGGATGGGGATATGGGGACTCAAAAGGTACAAGTTCACTCCAGTGTATGGGGTGGGAGCTGAAGCTAGGATGACAGAGTCCCCTTGTTTACAAGGTCATTAAAGGAACAGAGGCAGTTGGTCTTATACTGTATTAGGGTAGGAGTGGGAGAAACAGGTGTTCAGAACACCAGGCTGTCTCCATGCTCAGAGATCCCTATCTCTGTCCTGCAGCTACAATAGGGTACACTTCATCTATCTGGCAGACTTCCCCAACACTTCCATCATCAAATACATGGTCAACTCCTACCAAGGACACATGGCTCTTGTCACAGAGAAAGATGAGGTAGGCTACCCTGTTCCTTTCTCCATGCACTCCCTGCTCACCCTGAAACCCTCTTCCCTGTCAGGGTAAACACCTTTAGGGACCCCCTAAGATAGGGGCAGTAGAATTCCTACCTATAACAGAATCCTGCAGTTCAAAGAGGATAGGAGACACTGTGGGGTGGGGGATGAGGGGATGGAAGGTGGAGGGAGTAGGGGATTGGGTGTGATGTTCCCCCCATAGCCTGGAGCATCAGCTCCTGCACTCACACAGTACTGCTGGATCCCCAGATCTGGTATTTCCTGGAGGGTGGCTATAACGTGTACAGGCTATTCCCATCCAAAGGCTGGAACATCCATGTCAGCTTGCAAATGATGCAACAGTCTTCCCTCTACAATAAGGAAGAGGTCATGGTCAGCCTCTTCTATGAGGATGGCCAGCTGTACCAGGTACCAGGTGGGGTTGGTGGGGTAGGAGGAGACAGATACAGGAGCCACAGGAAGGTAGCCACCAGCTCGCCTGCCTGCCCCTCTACCCCAGTTGATCTATCTTCCGGAGCCCCCCCCAAGCGGACGCCTGGTCAAGAGGCTTGTGCCAGTGGAAAAGTTGCTGATGTATGAACAACACAACATTTACTCATTAGAGCAGAAAGGGTGAGAAGATGGGCCCACAAAGCTGTTCTGGAGCTCCCAGCCCAGGACTGGGACCTGGTGACCCCTAAGGATACATAGAACTGAGGGAAGGTCAAAGGAAGCCTAGCACAGCTGCGGGGGGGGGCGCATCAGGGAGGGCTCCAAGAAGGAGGGGAGCTGTGACCTGAGAGGAGGAATTAGTCAAGGGAAGAGGTGGGAAAGGGTGTTGAGATAGAAGAACCACACTTGGTAAAGTGCAGAGGAAAGATTGGCAGTTCAGGGACTGACAGACTCCCCAGGTGGTGGTGCATGTCTGCAATCCCAGAACTTGGGAGAAGGCAGGAAAATCTTGGGTTCAAGGCCAGCATGGGTTACATAGGCATTGTGGCACATACCTTTAATCCCAGCACTCAGGAGGCAGAGGCAGGCAGATCTGTGAGACCAGCCTGATCTACATAGCAAGCTTCAGGTCAGCATAGCAAGTTCCAGGTCAGCTGGGACTACAGGGAGCTGCTGCCCAAAACAAAACAAAACAAACTGGCCACCTGGGTGCAACCCAGGAAGGCAGCAGGAGGTGGAGGCGGGGCAACAGACATGGGTGGGGGGGGTGGGGTGCTGCCAAGTAGACAGCAAATGGAGATTGGTAGTGGTGGCCAGCGAGCACTGGCCTGAGGGACAGTCAACAGGATGTGACCACAGGCCTCTGAGCACAAGGCAGGGGGCTGAGCTGAATCTAATATATGTGTTAGATTTGGGAAGCCAGCACTGCGAAGAGGGGAACTGAGGGCTTTGGAGCTCCTGATAACCCAGGAGTGAAAGAGTCCACATCACCCCACCCCATCCCCCTGCTTCCAGGGCCTACAAGACACTCTCCTTCATCAACCTCTGCCCATTTTCCCTGATGCGCCTCCGAGACCTGCCCAAACTACAAGCCTACTCACGCCAGGAACGCTACCAAGCTCGGCCACCGCTGGTCACGAATTCCTTGGGCTTCCACAGCAATAACTCACTTGCTGTCTACCAAGGCCTGGTCTACTACCTGCTGTGGCTGCACACCAAGTATGACAAGGTGGGTGTCTGGTGGAACTGAGGACTGGAACTGCTTCCCTGGGGCCACTGCCAGTGAGGAGCAAAGCCGGACTGGGGTCGAGATTCAAGGATGTGGAGCAGGGCTGGGCATGGTGGTGCACACTCGAGAGACAGAGGCTGGCAGATCTCTATGAGGCCTGCCTGGTCTACATAGTGAGTTCAGGCCAGCCAGGGGCCTATACGGAGACCCTGTCTGAAAAAAAAAGAACGGGCTAGGTGTGGTGGTGAAACACTTTAATCTCAGCACGTGGGAGGCAGAGGCAGGTGGATCGCTGTGAATTTGAGACAGCTTAATCTACAGCCAGGGCTACATAGTGAGACCCTGTCTGAAAACAAAACAAAAACCGAACACTCCCCCCCGCCAAAAAAAAAAACCACAAGAGGCTGAGGTGATGACTCAGTCATAAAGTGCTTGATGTGCAAAGCATGAGAACCTGAGTTCGAATCTTAGCACCCACGGAAAAAGCTGAGTGATGGCGTGGGACTGTAATCTCAGCGCTGGCAGGCAGGGACAGGCGGATCCGTGCCAGCCTAGCCTCAACTCCAGGATTCAGTGAGGGCTCCCTGGACGGTGGACCTCTGGCCTCCAGAAGCACACACAGGGACCCACATGGCCGGGGTGGAGGAGGGGGCTGCGTTGTGTGTCTCCTGCTTGAGGCTTTGAGCTCGTGTCCTGCCGTCCCGCAGCCCTACGCGGACCCGGTGCACGATCCCACGTGGCGCTGGTGGCAAAACAAAAAACAAGACCGGGTACGTGGGCAGGTGGGGGTCGGCGGACGGGTGGCACCCCACACCCGCCCAGGTCCCCAGCGTGCTCGCTGACCCCGCCCTGCGCATCCAGGATTACTACTTCTACCTGTCGAGCAACTGTAAGACCCCGGACGGCGTGTACATCGACATGAACAGCTACAAGAAGATCTACAACCTCACATCCGAATCCCGGCTGCCCGACACCATCTTTCTGGACAAAGGCAACAGCTACCGCTTCAGCGTCTTCCTGACTGCGCGGGAGAACCTCGGTCTGTGGGCGGGGCCCAACTGGAGGCCGGGGCGGGGCCTGGGTTTCCAGGGCGGGGCTATGCCTTAGCCCCTCCCTCCTCCCGGGCAGGCTCCTCCTCGCAGGTGGAGACCAAGCTGTCAGTGGCCGCGACGGTGGCGGATCCCAGGTGCGTTGAGGCCTCAGTGCAGGAGGAGGTCCTAATTAACCGCAACTCGATGCTATACAGGGTGAGCCCCGGAGAAGAGGGGCTGCCAAGGTTGGCGCCGAGGTACCCGGCGGTGGTGGCTTTGAGTCTATTCCTCTGCACAGCCGATGGAAGGCTATCGATCGATCTTCTGCTAGCCCCCACTCGGCCCCAGTTATTGAGCCTTTGAACCTTCTCTTGATCGACGGACAGATCTGGATATCCCTTTGCCTCTTCCTTTCCTCCACTTCAGATTACACTTCTGGATAAGATGGTCTGCTATGACCAGGGCATCAGTGGACATAACCTCAAGAAGACGTCCATGACAGTCAATGTATGGTCCAAGCTTAGGGGGAGGGGTACTACGGGATGAGGGGAAAAAAAGGTCCTTGGGAATCCCCATCATCACCTATTCCTACCCTCAGGTGTTGGGGTCTTCCGGGAAGTGCTTCCAGAATACATACCTTGGAACACGAATGCAAGTACTGGAGCTGGGGTACTGGGTCCCGGTACTGGCAGGTGGAGGGGTGGGTTAAGTGTCTACGGGGATGATTTCTAGAACTGTTCTGGGAATCCCACTAATGTCATTCATAATTTTTCCTTCTCCTTTTTCTTCCTCATTCACCACCCCCCCGCATTCAATTGGAGGATTTCAGAAAGGGCACCTTCACACCTCTGTAGTTGTACACAAGTTTATAGGCGCCTTGGATTTTTTTTTCCTTTATAGGGAAGGTTTGAAGGCTTCTTTATCCAGCTGGTACACAGCATCACATGGTGAACTCAGCCACCCCTTCCACACACTGCTTTCCTTTTTCTTTTTACATTTTTTCCAGCACTGGGGATTGAACATGCTGGGCAAGCACTGTACCACTAAGCTACATCCCCCAACCCTCACAGTGTCTCTCACTCATCCACTCACACTGTTCTTTGCTCTCTCCTTTGGGTTCTTGGTTCTTCTTTTGCTTATGCAGGAACATTTCCCCTTGCATGCAGTTAGCCACTGAGGTCCCAGGAGATGCAGACTAACCCAGAGGGCTTATAAGTGGTGGAGAAGGGGGTCAATCTAGAGTGCTTGTTCTTGGTGACTTCCCTGCCCACCTATCTGCAAACCTACCCTAGGTCTCCTCCCCCTTGGTTTGGAATGACTGGGGCAGTGAATATTGTTATCAGCACAGGCTCCCTGGATGACAGGCTAAAGTAACAACAGGAGCAAGCCTGATTGAGTCAGGATGAGTCAGGAGGGAAGTGGAGAGACTGGCTATCCTTCACAGTGGGTTGTACGCTGAGGACAGATGAAGGGTGTGTGTGTGTGTGTGTGTGTGTGTGTGTTCCAGAAATGTCAGGGAAGACACAAATGTAGAGGCAGAAGAGCTGAGGTTTGGGGGAGAAAAATAGGTGGATTCTTGGTCTGGTCTTGTCTTCCTTACATGTTAAAATTTTAATTTTTTAAAAAACTTTATTATTTTTTGTCTTTTTGAGACAGGGTCTCCCTGCAGCCCCAGCTGTCCTGGAACTCACTATGTAGACCAGGTTGGCCTTGAACTCACAGAGATCCACCTGCCTTTGCCTCCCGAGTGCTGGGATTAAAGGCGTGGGCCACCACTCCCGGCTAAGACTTCATTCTTAAGACACTGTCATGGGGACTCCCTGACCCCTGGTACTCATTCTGGGTCCCAAGTATGCCCTATTTTAGAGACGGCAAGCACCTATCATCCCAGTACTGGGGAGGCAGAGGCAGGAGGATCTGCAGTCTGAGGCCAGCCTGGGGTATACAGCAAGATCTTGTCTCAGAGAGCAACACTAACAAAATTGGATGGCAACAATGAGGCAGAGCCAACTTGGCTGTTGGCATTTAGAAAGCTGAGGGAAGAAGAGTTTAAGGCGGGTCTGGGATATATAGTGAGTTCAGGCCAGCCAGTTACAGACAGACCCTGTCTGAAAAAAAGGAGTAAAGGGGCTGGAGAGATGGCTTAACGGCTAAGAGCACTGGGTGTCCTTTTAGAAGACTGGGATTTGAGTTCCAGCACCCACATTGTGGCTAACAACAGATGTAAATCCTGTTCCAGGGGATCCGCCACCTTCTTCTGACCTCCACAGGCATTGCATGACACGGTTGTACTTACAGGCAATACACTCATACACATAAAATTTTAAAATAATAAAGTATTTTTTTTTTTAAGTAAAAATTCAGTCTACAACCAGTTAATTCCAGCATGGCCTTTCTGGTTGTTCCTGTTTTATAAGTGAAGCAAATGAACCATTAAATAATGAAAATGGCTAAAAACAAGTGTGTCTTGTTCAAAAAAATTTGTTGACTTTTTGAAAAATAAATGCAACTGTGCAAATAAAAAAAAAGTAAAAATTAATAGCCAGGCATGGTGGCACACGCCTTTAATCCCAGCACTCGGGAGGCAGAGGCAGGCGGATTTCTGTGAGTTCAAGGCCAGCCTGGTCTACATAGTGAGTTCCAGGACAGCTGGGGCTACAGGGAGACCCTGTCTCAAAAAGACAAAAAAAAAAAAAAAAGAATTGCATTGCCGATACTTCTTCAAGGTGATCTGGCCGGCCCCCCCAGCAGGAGCTTTTTCTTTTTATGCTGTGCCCAGGGCAACCTGATGGTGCCAGTATTAATCGGCTGTCCCCCGGGAAAGCGCCTGGCCTTCGATGTCACCTACACCATTGATCAGTCCCGGCGGCTGAACAAACACTACTTTGACTGTGTGGTGGTGAACCCCGAGATGCCCTGCTTTCTCTTCCGTGACCGTGTGTTGGAGCCCTTCTCCCTCCTTCACTGCCCTCTTGTTCCCACCACTTCGCCCTCTCTCCCTCATTCCCAACACCCCACCACCTCCTGCTGGAACCCCGGGGTCCTCCGTCCTCTCCCCTCCCGCTCCTCGAGTCTTCCATCCCCTTTTTGAACCAAGCTCATTTCTTCTGCTCTCCACTCCTTTCGAATCCAGTGT
Source organism: Nannospalax galili (assembly GCF_000622305.1). Classification (NCBI taxonomy): domain Eukaryota; kingdom Metazoa; phylum Chordata; class Mammalia; order Rodentia; family Spalacidae; genus Nannospalax; species Nannospalax galili. The sequence continues at coordinate 1,388,572 of NW_008355971.1, forward strand.
TCCAACCCTTCTTCTTGATTCAAGATTTGGTGACGGGAGCCTCCGGCAGCTTTAAGGGCAGGTAAAAAGCAAGGCCGGCGCTGCCCGGGCTTGGCAAATGGGATGCAGAATTCGAGACCCCAGTGCAGAATTCGAGACCCCAGTGCATGCGTGCCTGTGCTCTCTGCAGTTACGTTCTGAAGGTGGTGGGCGGCGGGTACACACTGGACACCATCAGGGACTTCACAGAAGAGGAAATCTACCGCTACAACAGCCCGCTGGACAAGTAATCCCTGTGGGACTGGTCCACCATCAGCCTGCCTGGCCTGCGGGCCCTAGTCCTCCCTCCCCCACCCCCCACCCCTGGCCCCCGCCAGCCCTCCCTGCAAACGCCACCCACACCACGGCCCCGCCCACCAGGGCCCCCGCCACCACGCAGGTAGCCAGTCTTGGCGCTGGCAGCAGTGTAGCTAGCTGGCTGCCCACCCTGACATTACACCATCCGGCACAGGACCAATAGCCTCATCTGGAAAACTAAGACAGAAAAGACTACCAATGACATGGCGTTTCACATCATGTCCTACCAGAGCCCGGGCATCGAGTGAGTGTTCAAGCACCGCCCTCTTTTTTAAAATATTTTATTTTTATTTTATGTATATGAATATATTGCCCACAAGTATGTAAGTGCACCCATGCCGTGCAATGCCCCTGGAAGTCTGAAGGGGGTGTTGGAGTCCCCTGGAACTGGACTTACTGAGAGGTGTTAGTCAGCATGTGGGTGCTGGGAATCAAATCCAGGTCCTGCAGCCAGTGTTCTTAACTGCTGAGCCATCTCTCCAGCCCAGCTCTTTTTTATTTTTTTAAATCATAGGGTCCCAGGTATCCAGGCTGGCCTTGAATTTGCTTTGTAGCTGAGGATGACCTTGTGTTTCTGATCCTCCTGCCTCCACCTCCTGACTGCTGGGATGATAGGCATGCACCATCACAAGTGAGAGACAGGTGGCCTTGTCCCCTGTTTCTCTGGTGCTGGGTACCGAACCTAGGGCTTGGTGTGTGCTAGGCAAACTCTCCCAACTGAGCTACATCCCCAGGACCCCAGACCCTGTTTTTTTCTTACACAGATTCCCAGTACTCAGCCTGGCCTCAAACTTAAATGATTCTCCTAGTTAGATTCCTGAGCACTAGGACATGGGCTGGGATTACAGACATGTGCTTTACACAAGTCCCCTTGACACCTATCTGGCCCCTTGGGGAGACTTCTAGATATTGCAGCCACATTGTGTTTCCCACGGGGCAGCTAACCTTTGTATAGAGATGCCTTTCCTTTGGAACTCTGGGCCCTCCCATTATGTCTTTAGGCCTTAGCTGGTAGATTACTTCCTCCAGGAGGGCTTAGCCCACTATTTCAAGATGGGCAGGTATGGTGGTGTAACCATATTAATCCCAACACTTGAGAGGCAGAGGCAGGTGGATCTCTGTGAGTTTGAGGCCAGCCAGGGCTGCAGAGGGCAGTGGACTCCTCTGGGCACTCCACGACCTTTGCTTGCAGCTCCCCATCCCATCCCATCCCTTACCCTAGCCTGCATCTTTATCACATCTTGGCCCTGACCACTCTGAGCTGTCACTGTCTTCTGTGGGATCTGGCCCTGGCCACCCCCTATAGTGCACAGTTCTTGAATAGACTCAGCAGAGAATTTTTTTGAATGAACAAAGTAATTCATAGTCAGCATTCACTGACAGTTTAATGGAGATATTAATGAATGAAAACAGTAGAGAAGCTCATTACTATGTAGGGGCTCAATAACCATTTTTTATTCAATGAAAGGAAGGAAAGGATACCATAAGCAGTGACTGAATGAACAAACCAGGTTCTCTCAGTCAGGTTTTATTGAATAATGACTAGGAGATAGTGAGAAATGATGTGATTTTGGACTTAGAGTGTGTTCAAACTGTACTTGTGGGATGAAGACAGCAGGAAATAGGGGAGTTGGCACATGATAGGCACTTAATCCAACATCTAGGTGAACTGACAGATGGAGGCAGGGAGGCAGCAGGAAATGAGTGAACAAAGAGCCTGTTCCATGGCAGGTACCTGGGCAGCACTGCTGTATGAATTACTAGACAAGAAGAGGTAGAGACTATGAGCTGGGGACGTGGCTCAGTGTTAGAGCAGTTGCCTAGAATCCCCCAGTTGGGGGCTGTGAGCATGGCTCAGCGGTGGAACACTTTCCTAGAATCCCCCAGTGAGGGGCTGGGGTGTGGCTCAGTGGTAGAGCTCCTGCCTAGAATCCCCCAGTGTGGGGCTGGGGGTGTGGCTCAGTGGTAGAGCACCTGCCTAGAATCCCCCAGTGAGGGGCTGGGGGGGTGGCTCCGTGGTAGAGCCCCTGCCTAGAATCCCCCAGGTGGTGGCTGTGAGCATGGCTCAGCGGTGGAACACTTTCCTACAATCCCCCAGTGAGGGGCTGGGGGGGTGGCTCCGTGGTAGAGCCCCTGCCTAGAATCCCCCAGTGAGGGGCTGGGGGGGTGGCTCAGTGGTAGAGCACCTGCCTAGAATCCCCCAGTGAGGGGCTGGGGTGTGACTCAGTGGTAGAACACCTGCTTAGAGTCCCCCAGTGAGGGGCTGTAGCTGTGGTTCAGTGTTAGAGCAGTTGCCTAGAATCCCCCAGTTAGGGGCTGTGAGTGTGGCTCAGTGATAGAACACTTTCCTAGAATCTTCCAGTGAGGGGCTGGGGGTATGGCTCAGTGGTAGAGAAGTTGCTTAGAATCCACCAGTGAGGGACTGGAAGTGTGGCTCAATGGTAGAGCACCTGCCTAAAATCCAGCAGTGAGGTGCTAGGCATGGCTCAGCAGTAGATCTCTTGCCTAGTTTGAATGAGTCCTGAATTCAGTCCCCAGCACCAGTTAGAACAGGAAGAAGCAGAGAGAATTGAGAAGGTGGAGACTGCATCTATCTGGTGCTACCTGGAGTGTAAGTGCTACAAGTGCCTGAACTTGAACTCCTAGATGGCTGTGTTTGGAGAACTCCCCGTGCCATGACATCTTGCCCCACAACATCTTTGCCCCTGAATTCTACTTTAAGGTGTTGGTGAGCAATAGGTGAGGCAGGCATGTGGCCTAGGTGGGTGGGGGTTGAGGGTGCCCCTTGTGATGCCACACTCACTCCCCCAACCCCTGACGCCATCGTCCACTAGAGGTGTAGACACAAGCACGTACTGTGATTACCAGCTCATCTTCATGCTGCACATGCATGGCTTCCCGCTCAGCGGCAAGCGCTCACTCTTCATCGTCATTGTGAGTGGCAGTTCAGGGGCTGCCCTACTGGGTGGGCAGTGTGCCACCCAGCACTGTGTACCCATGGTGGCTATACCTTGCTTGTAGGTGTCAGCCAGCGTGCTGATGGGCTTAGTGATCTTTTACATCCTGTTCTGTCTCCTGTGGCCCCATATTGTGAAGGCCTGGACCATGCTGCGCTGGAAGATTACCAATATCATGGCCTCTGAGTCTTAACACACCTATGCCACCTAAGCCTTCAGCTTCCAGTCTCAGCCAAGCTTCAGGCAGAGCACCACCATGATGCAGGAGAAGGCTGATGCTGAGCCAGCAGAGAAGGCGACCACCTGAGTCTGTTGTCCTATCCCACATCTACCCTCAGGCCTCTTCTATTTGAAATATAGCCTGCCACTTACCCAGGCTTTTCTGTTTTGCTAGAATGTTCATGTCTGGTACAGACCCAAATAAAGCCTCACTTCAGGACCAATCATGAGCCCTCCTGTTCATTTGGTTTGTACTGGTACAGCTGTAGTTGTCATTAAAATATCAGAGTCTAGGTCTTTGCAATGGCTAAGTGGGTAGAACACTCACTGTCAAGTCTGACAATCTGAGTTTCATACCTGGGATCCATATAGGAAAGAAGAGAACTGACCGCACCTTGTCTTCTGGCCTCCACATGTGCACACACACACACACACACACACACACACACACACACACACAATAATGTAATACAATAAAAAAATCAAGCTAGGAGTGCTGGTGAACACCTTTAATCCAAGCACGCAGGAAGCAGAAGCAGGCAGATCTCTGGGTTAGAAGCCTGGTCTACATATCAAGTTCCAGACAGGCCAGTGCTGCAAAGGGAGGCCCCCATCTCAAAAAAAAATCAAGTCTAAACCAGGTGTAGTAGTCCACACATGTAATCCTAGAACTAGAGAGATGATGGTAGGAGGACCAGGAATTCAAGGTTATCTGTGGCTATATGGTGAATTCAAGGCTCACCCAGGTATTATGTGACACTATTCCTGGGAGATGTGAACATCTACTCACCCCAGATAGGGAACCAACCAAAGTGAGGCTATCACCACAGTCCAACTTGGTGAGCTAATGAATTTACTGAGTATGGATGAGGGGTTAAAGAAATGGCTCACAGACAGCAGCATCACCAAAGCCCATCCCAGCATGGGTGACAGCTCCTGAAAGTGGGAAACCTGGAGTGCACTGCGCAACCTGCAGGCAGGAGAGTGTTAGAAAATGGTCTTTCCAGGTAGCTTACCTGGTTTCTGCCTCTACCAGGCAGCTGGACTGATCTGAGAGTGCCTATATGCCATCCTTTGGGTTTATATGCTTGGGGACAGAGAGGCCTAGTGAATCTGGTCAGTTTCTGGGACTTCCTGAAGCTATTGACTTGTTCATTTCCTGAGTGCTGGGACTAAAGGTGTGCACCACCATGCTGGGCAAGAGCAGTCAATGCTCTTAACTGCTGAGCCATCTCTCCAGCCCCTCAAGATGGAAGGTTTTATCTCAGAGGAAATTGCTACACAGCACTGGGCTACATGAGACCTGTGTCAAAAAAAAAAAAGGTACCCACAGTGGCTCATGCCTATACTATGGCAGCTGTGAGAGTTTGAGGCTGGGGCTGGAGAGATGGCTCAGTGGTTAAGAACAGTGGTTGTTCTTGCAGAAGACCTGGGTTTGAATCCTAGCACCCACATGGCAGCTAACAACTGTCTGTAACTCCAGTCCCAGGGGATCCAACAGCCTCTTCTGACCTCTGCGGGCATTGCATGACACGGGTGCACTTACCTACATGCAGGCAATACATACATACACATAAAATAAAAATAATAAGGCTGGACATGGTGGTGCACACCTTTAATCCCAGCTCTCGGGAGGCAGAGGCAGGCGGATCTCTGTGAGTTCGAGGCCAGCCTGGTTTATGTAGGACAGCTGGGGCTACAGGGAGGCCCTGTCTCAAAAAGACCAAAATAATAATAATAATAATAATAATAATAATAATAATAAATTCAATTTAAAAAAAGAAAGTTTGAGGCAAGCATGGGTTACATAGTGAAACCCTGTGTCAAAAAACAGAATAATAAACCAAAAAGATGGCAAGTGTTATGGCTCACAACTATAATCCCAGCACTTAGGAGCCTGAGAGAGAAGCAACCCCCTGAGTTTGAGGTCAGTCTGGGTTACATAGTGAGTTCCAAGCTAGCTTGGGTTACAAGAGAAAGACACAATAAACAAATAATTTAGAAGTCAGGCACATTCCTGGTACTGATGCCAGGGGCAATAGCAAAGTTCTACATTCCAAACCTTTCTAATGGTTTGATTCTGTTGAGAAACTATTCAGGCTAATGGTGGACCATGGGGGGTACAGGTGACCAGAGCTACTCAGGAACAATCCTGGCTGTCATTTTTCAAGATGGCTGCACTCAGGTCCAGTTGAATACCTACACTTTCACCCCAGCCCCTCCCTCCCCAAGGTGTCCTAGGCTTCCCTCCAATGCAATGGAGTCCTCCACCATCGAGGCTGATCTGTGGCCTGCATCATGTTCTGGTTATCTGATGTTCTGGTTGTAATAGCCAGTACATGTTTTGAATGTCAAAGTCTATCTAGTGGCTTACAGAGAGAACACTGTAAGGTTAAGGTGTTTATTTTAGTTAACAAATAGTAAAAATTTCATTTAAGTAGTCTATATGGAAGTGGTAATTTGTGGGGGTTTATGGTTGTTTGAGGTTTTTTTTATTATGTTCATTTATTCTGTGCATATGTGTGTGGGCACACACATTCCACGACGTGCATGTGCAGGTAGAAAACAACTTGGGGGTGGACTTTCTCCTTCCAGTGTGGGTCCTGGAAATCAAACTCAGATCCTCAGGCTTAGCAGCCTTTTACCCACTGAGCCATCTTGATGGCCCATTTTTTTCTCCCGTTTTTGAGACAGGGTCTCCCTATGTAACAAATATGGCCAGAATTCACTAGATAGATTAGGCTGGGTTTAAACTTGCATGTGTTCTCCTGTCTCTGCCTCGTGAGTGCTGGGATTACAGGTGTGCATCACTGAGTCTGGCTTTTGGTTTTTATTTTGTTTTTCCCCACATAACCCAGACTAGTTTGAACTAGTTATGTAACCAAAGATGATCTTTTTTTGAAAAATATTTTCTTTATTATTTTTATTTTATGTGTATGAGTGTATTGCCTGCATGTATGTGAGTGCACCTGTGTCGTGCAATGCCGTGGAGGTCAGAAGAGGGCTTCAGATTCCCCTGGGACTGGATTAAGGGCAGTTTTTAGCTACCATGTGGGTGCTGGGAATTGAACCCGGGTCCTCTGCAAGAGCAGTCAGTGCTCTTAACCACTGAGCCATCTCTCCAGCCCTCCAAAGATGATCTTGAACCCCTGATCCTTCTGCCTCCACGTGCCAGGTTCTGGTGAAGAGGAAATATCATGCATTTAATGTTACTTTTGTGTGCATCTGATATTGCTCTTATAACATTTTATACCTCAGGACAAATACTATATACTCATAATAAAAGTCTGCTAAAAGTTGTGCTGAAAGAGGAAATAAAACTAAAATAGGGCCACAGGGCCACAAGTGCTATTTTGGAAAATGGTTGTTATTTGAAAACTGCTGTTATCTGGTAAAACATGCTGTTTGCTAAGACGCCCTCAATTATCCTGTAAATTAAAATATGTTTTAACTTCTGCCCTCAATATCTGTTTTTTTGTAAGCCTGCTTGCCTGTTTAACTTCAATGGAATTTTCCACATAACAGCCCCAGACATGTAGATATCTGTGCTAGAAATCATGTAGCCACAGTTTATACCCACCAATGGTATTATGACTGTTGGAAAATCACATGAAAAACCTTATAAAACATATGTATTTCTGCAGCTCAGAGCCCAGAACGTCAAAGCATTAGCTCATTTGGGCCCCTGGCATAAAAAAAAAAAGTGAGTTTTCCAAGTCTCTGAGAGCTTGGTTTCTCAGCTGCCTGATTTCTATAACACTGGAATTACAGGTTTTCTGACCATGCCCCCCCTCAGAGGTTTGTTAGCAAAGGCATCAGATACAGTTTGATCCAGAAGCTCTTAGTGGCTGCAGAATTCTAGCTCAGTTTCTTTGTAGCTTCCCCTCTCTGAGTGGACTCTGACCTCAAGGTCCATCTTCACCACCAAAGACTATACCTCCACATGTCATATTGTCCAGTGGAAGAAGAAACTGGGGTCCAGCACACTCCATCAAAAGTCATCTCAGGCTCTCTGATTATAAGATTTGGATCATAAGGTCATGACTGTACCAATCACATGGTGGAAGGGATGGGAGCCCCAACTGGTTTAGGTCAATCACACCCTGCTCCTGATGGTGGTTAATCCCAACCTAAGGTTTTGCTTGAGTGGGGGGCAGGGCAATTCTAAAGAAATTGGGTTTTCAGAAAAGGAAAAAGGGGGGCTGGAGAGATGGCTCAGCAGTTAAAAGCACTGGCTATTCTTCAGGGGACCCAGGTTCAATTTCCAGCATCCACATGGCAGCTGTCTATAATTCCAGTTCCAGGGGAATCCAATGCCCTCTTCTGACCTCCTTGAGCATTGCACAACAGGGGTGTACTTACACACATGCAGGCAAAACACTCAGATACATAAAATGAAAATACAAAAGCAATGTGCTGATCCTATTCTGTTTTTTGGACACTGAGTAGTGTTCCCATGACCACCCACCTACCCTCAGTGAGTGGAGGCCTGGGGGATATTAGGGCAGACAGATCACCATGTCTTTTTTTTTTTTTTTTTCAGTGCTAGTAATCAAAATCAATATCTGGTGGGCAAATATTCTACTACTGAGGCCCATCCCTAGCCTTTTGTTTTTTTTTTTAGCACTTTATTTATTTTATTTTATTTATTTTACTTTAAATAAATTTCTACTACTGAGGCTCATCCTTAGTCCTTTGCCTTTTTTTTTTTTTTTTTAGGGATTGAATGTAGGGCCTAGTGCATGCTAGAATAGCACTCTACCATTGGACTGTGTCCCCAGCACTCTACTTTTATTAACCTGCCCAGGCTGGCTTCAAAGTCTCTCTGTAGCCCAGGCTAACCTTGAACCTGTGATCCTCTTGCCTTGTCCTCCTGAATAGCTAGGATTACAGACCTTTGCCATCATCCTGGCCTTTTTGTTTTGTTTTTTGAGACAAGGTTGACCTTGAACTTCCTTAGTAGCTGGGATTACAGACCCATGCCACTAGGCCCTTCAGTGTTCTGGGGAAATAGTTTTTATTTATTTATTTATTTATTCACTTATTATTTTGACACTTTTTTGTACACCCAGGGAAAAGGCTCTTAAAATGTGTAGACCAAGCTGGCCTCGAACTCACAGAGATCTGCCTGCCTCTGCCTCCCAAATGCTGGGATTAAAGGCGTGCTCCACCACACCTGGCCTTGTGTTTTATTTTTATCACATTGATTTGAGGGAGGGTGTGTGCCATGGCCAAAATGTGGAAGTCAGAGGACAACTTGTAGGAGTCAGTTCTCTCCTTTCACTGTGTAGGTCCCAAGGATCAAGCTTAGGTTGTCAGTCTTGGTGGCATATGCCTTTTACAGCTAAGCAATCTCGCCAGCCCAATGTTGTGGAAATTAAGGGAATCAGGGCTGTATGAAGGCATGAGGCCAAAGGATTTACCAGATTTACCAGATGGCTCTGGCCATCTTTCTTTAAGTTGTACTTTGTATTTAGAATGTCCCCCAAAGGCCCATGTGTTAAAAACTGGTTCCTTAGCTTAGCATGATTGAGATTATAAAAAATTTAATAAGTCAGGTTGTGGCTGTAGTCCTAGTACTTAAAGGGCTGAAGTGGAGGATTATTGTGAGCTCAAGGGCAACCTGGGCTACATAGAGTCCCAGGCCAACCTGGGCTATATAATGAAACCCTTTCTATAAATAAATAACAAAAGAAGTAGTGTCTAGTGGAGGCATTAAACCTTGCAAGAGATTCTTAAAGAAGATAGTGGGACCCCAGCCTTTTCCTCTTTCATTTTTTCATTTCCTAGCCATGAATTGAAGAAAGTGTTGTTACACAGCAGATGTCCCACAGTAATGTGCTACTCACCTTCACCAGAGGTCATAAAACAACAGGTCTGCCAATCACCAACTGAAACCTCCAAAACTGTGAGTCAAAATGAAGCTGCTGGGGCTAGAGAGATGGCTCAGTGGTTAAGAACACTGGTTATTCTTGCAGAAGACCAGGGTTTGAATCCCAGAACCCACATGGCAGCTAACAACTTTCTGTAACTCCAGTCCCAGGGGATCCGACAGCCTCTTCTGACCTCTGCCAGCATTGCATGACATAGGTGCACTTACCTACATGCAGGCAATACACTCATATACATAAAATAAAAATAGATAAAATATTTAAAAACACCTTTGATCCCAGCACTAAGGAGGCACAGGTAGGTGAATCTTTGTGAGATAGAGGTCATCCTGGTCTACATAGAGTTCCAGGTCAGCTGGAGCTACAGGGAGACCCTGTCTCAAAGAAAAAAAGAAAAAAAAAAAAAAAAAAAAAAAAAAAAGAAAAAGCAAACAAACAAAGAAAAAAAGATTTATTTGTGGGCTGCAGGGATGGCTCAACTGTTAAGAGCACTGGTTGCTCTTGCAGAAGACCTGGGCTTGGTTCCCAGCACCCACATGGCAGCTAACAAACCTCTATAACTCCAGTTCTAGAAGCTCTGATGCCCCCTTCTGGCCTCCATGGGCATTGCACAACATGGGTGCACTTATATATGTGCAGGCAAAATACTCATACACATAAAATCAAAATCAAAATAATTTTTATTTTATTTTTTTGAGCCAGGGTCTCCCTGTAGTCCCACTGGGCCTGAAACTCACAGAGATCCGCCTGCCTTTGCCTCTGGAATGTTGAGATTAAAGCATGTGCCACCATGCCCAGCTGTAAATCAAAATAATTTTTTTAAAAGATCTATTTTACTTTTATTTATGTAGGTATGTGTGTGTGTGTGTGTGTGTGTGTGTGTGTGTGTGTGTCCATGTGCAGGTGCCCAAGGGGGTCAGAAGAGGGCATCAGATCCCTTGGACATGGAGTTACAGGCTGTTGTGACATGTGTGATGTAGGTGCTGGGAGCTAAACTCCTTTCCACTGAAAGAACAGCAAGATCTCTTAACTGCAGAGTTAACTCTGCAATCTCTTGAGATAGGATTTTGATATATATCCCAGGCTGACCTTGAACTCACTAGGTAGCCCAGACTGACCTAGAACTTGAAGCAACCCTTCTGCTTCAGCCTCTTTGAATACTAGGGCTATAGTGTACACCACTATATCCAGCTTTCTTTTAGAACTTTTCTTCTTAAGTTGATTTATTTCAGTGATTTATTACAGTAATGGAAAGCTAACACAATATATAACCCTAATAACTAAAAACAAGTACACAAATAATTACATGTACTTTCATGGTCGTAGTAGCACCCTTCTATTCAAAATAGTCAAAAGGTAAACAGCCCAGATGTTCACCAATGGATATATTGATAAATTCAAAGACACATAATAGAATATCAACACTAAAAGGAACAAAGTGCTGTTGCATGCTGCAATGTCTATGAACTTGAAAAACATACTGCATGCTGGGTGTGATGGGACATACCTGTAATCTTAGCCCTTGGGAGGCAGAGGCAGGAGGATCAGGAGTTCCAGGCCATCCTGGCCTACATAATGACTCTGAGGCTTCCTTAAGGCCCTGTCTCAAAATATAAAAAAACATTTTAAAAAACTGCACCCCCCCCCGGAGGTTGTGTGTGTGTGTGTGTGTTTGTGTTTGTGTGTGTGTGTGTGTGCTTACTTTCTGAATATTGGGGGGTGGGGTAGGAGGGGGTATTTATGTACTAATGGAGGAAGTAGGCATGGGGATAAAAAAATTGGGAAATCGGGCCAGCGAGATGGCTCAGGCAGGTAATAAGCTGAGGTGCTTATTACCAAGCCAGACGACCTGGTTTTGATCCCCAGAACCTGCATGATGCAAAGGGGGAACTGACTTTCACAAGTTGACATCAATGCTCCAGCACCCTCCCTCCCTCCTTCTCCCCCCAAATATATTTTTTTAAAATATGGGACTCCTCTCCTTTAATGTCACATATGACATTTAAAGCCGTAGGCTTGTATGATTTTTGTAAATATTTTATACATATTGGCAGAAACTTGGATAAAAATGTGGAGGGAAGCCAGGCATGGTGGCGCACGCCTTTAATAGCAGCACTCGGGAGGCAGAGGCAGGCGGATATCTGTGAGTTCAAGGCCAGCCTGGTCTACATAGTGAGTTCCAGGACAGCTGGGGCTACAGGGAGACCCTGTCTCAAAAAGAAAAAAAAAAAAAGAAAAAGAATAAAAAAGAGAACTTTTAAGGTGAGTGTGGAGGCACAGATCTGTAAAACCAGCATTTAAGAGGTAGAGGCAGGAGGATCAGGAGTTCAAGATCATCCTAGACCACATAGTGCGTTCAAGACCAGCCTGGGATACATGAGTCCCTGTCTAGAATATTGGGCTCAAGTTCCCAGTGGGTTCAAGGCCAGGCTGGGATACAGTGTGAGATCCTGTCTCGAAATATCATGAAACAAAAACAAAACCCAAAAAAGAAAAAGAACTTTTACTTAGAGTGTAAATGAAAAAACCAGATCGCTGGGCGTGGTGACGCACGCCTTTAATCCCAGCACTCGGGAGGCAGAGGCAGGCGGATAGCTCTGAGTTGAAGGCCAGCCTGGTCTACATAGTGAGTTCCCACGCCACTGGGGCTTCAAGGAAACCCTGGCTCAAAAAGACCAAAAAAAAAAAAAAAGTGGAGGGATAATGCACTGAGAACCTAGAGCGACCTAACTTTAAATCCACCTGCTAGTCCTTTGGTGGTTTACTCAGCCTCCCTCTCGATGCCTGCCTTTGGAAACTTGAAAGTTTCCAAATGGCTCCACATCGCCACCTCTTGGCACGAAGACGCTACCCTGAAGACAGATGTTCCACAGCCTGAAGCTAGGGCGGCCATATTGACTACGGGAGTGGGCGGGGGGCTTGTGGCTGTCATTGTCAGTTAAAGCAAACGGACTTTCGGTCTCCATTTTGAGTGGCAGCAGAGGTGGAGCTCTGACATGTTCATTAGGGGCCGAGCTGGGAAGGCACCTCCGGGCCAGCGGCGGCGCTCCAACCGCCGCGGGCAGCGGCCGGCAGTCGTAGCCCCGCCTCCGGCCTTGGGCTCCACCTCCCGGCCTCACTTCCGCCGGGAGGCCATTTGTAGACGTCGCGGCCGTAAATCAGGCCCGCGGTTTGCCGCATCACGAAAGATGGCTGCGGCGGCTGCGGCGGCGGTGAACGGGGCGCACTGCGTTTCGAGCTCTGGGCCCGCGGCCACCTCCGGCGCTGTCCTGCAGACCGCGGCGGGCATGTACGAGCAGCTCAAGGACGAGTGGAACCGGAAGAGCCCGAACCTTAGCAAATGCGGAGAAGAGCTGGGCCGCCTGAAGGTAGGAGTCGGCGAGCCCGGGATGCCTGCTGCCTGCGGGAGGCGGCGCGCGCGCGGTCACCTCGCCGGGCCCACGGGCAATTCGAGAACGCGAGGTTGGGCAAGCAAGGGCCTGCCTGGAGGGCTCTGGAGCGGAGCAGACCAGACGCAGCCCCTGGGGTGGCGGGGAGGGAGTGATGGAAAGACTGATCGTGGCGGAACCGACCGCGTTAGGAGAATACTGGGGGACTGGTACCAAACACGACCAAGTGGAGAACGAGGGGGTGGTAGAAAAAAAAGATGTGTGGTTAAGACCAGGGAAAAGTTAGATTGTGAGCGCTGAGGTTAAGGACGCATCTGAGTAAAGAGAAACCTAGAACATGGGGTTCAGGATGTAAACACATTCAAGTGTTTACTAGGGAGGAAGCCTAAATATACTAAGTCAACTGAGCTTACACCAAGGAATCGTGTCTGGGCTGAACTGGGGGGATAGATTCGTGCCCCACACGACTTGATGTAAATTACCTCTACTCAGTTACCCCTGCTCAGGCAGAGTGTGGGGAAGGTCTTAAAACTCAGTATTCTGACTGGGCATGGTGGCCCACACCTGTAATGCCAGCACTTGGAAGGCTGATACAACAGGATATCGTTGGAGGCCAGCCTGAGCTACACAGTGAGATCCAAACAAAGATCCAAAATCATACCAACCAAAAATAACAACAGAAAGGACTCTGAGAGTGGCTGTGTTTCCCTGCCTCGTGATTTCTTTGGGTCAGGTACTGAGTGTCTCCTGTTTCCCAGTGGGGCTATTAATAATTGTAAGATGAGGTAATCCTAAATGAGCACTCACTGAGTGCTTCCTTGAGACTGATCCCTTTAATTCTCTAAGTTTTATGAGTTAGGGATGCTGGTTATCGCTATTTCCAAAGTAGGAACATTGAAGTCTAGAAGAAAGTAACTTGTGTTTGAAGTCTCATCTTCCTTCCCTCAGCTGGTTCTGCTGGAGCTCAATTTCCTGCCCACCACAGGGACCAAACTGACCAAGCAGCAGCTCATCCTGGCCCGTGAGTGTCACTGGGGGTTGGTGGAGGGTGATGGGCTGGAGGTTGTGGTAGGAATGGTGGCAGTGGTGATCCCAGGAGGGAGTCAAGTCACCACCTGAGAGCCCACCCTGTTACAGGTGACATACTGGAGATCGGGGCCCAGTGGAGCATCCTATGCAAGGACATCCCCTCCTTCGAGCGCTACATGGCTCAACTCAAATGCTACTACTTTGATTATAAGTGAGTCTGGGCCCTGCCCTGAACTGGAGTGGGGATGGTTACTCGATTCATTTATTTCTGGTTCAGGTTGACTTCCTTCACCTGGGAACCACTGCTCACTTAGCTCTGTCAACAGAGGTGGTAGGGGCAGAGGGTTGGCTTGGAGGTCCTGAGATGGGGTTATATGGTCCATTTTATGTAAGTCTCTAATCTGTCTCCCTTATCTATTCTGAAACTACATTCCCTTTTCCCAGGGTCGCTGCTATCACCACCCTTCACCTGCCCTGGCTCTACCCTTGTCCCCTCTGACTCACAAATCCTTAGCAACCAATAGGATCTTGCTTTGTTTTGGTTTTTATTTATTTTATTTTTGGTTTATTTTATTTTATTTTGTTTTGTTCAAGATGGGGGTCTTTTGTAGTCCTGGCTGGTCTTGAACTCAGTATGTAGCCCAGGATGGACTTCTGGTTGAGCCTCGGAATTACAGATGGTGCCTCCCTCTGCTGGTTTTGTGTGTGTGTGTGTGTGTGTATGTGTTGTTTTTGTTTTTTGGTGAATTTTGTTTTTGAAAGAAGAGTCCTGCTATATAGTTCAGACTGGCCTCAGATGAATGGTCCTCCCTTCTCTACCTCCCAGAGTGTGAGATTATAGGTGTGTGCCACTATAATTGGCCCAATAGGATTTTCTTTTTGAGACTGGGTACCCCAAATTGGCTAAGAACTCAATATGTAGCTAAGGATGACCTTGAACTTCTGATCCTCCTGCCTCTACCTTCTACATGTTGGAATTACAGGTGTGTACTACAGAGTCTTGTTAATACAGGGCTTTGTGCATGCTAGGCAAATAGTCTTCCTACTGAGCTACATCTTAAGCCCCTGGATTCTTATGACTTTACCTTGCTTAGGCCATTTAATTCACTTAACACTCATTCACTAAACCTATCTCTATGAAGTGGATACTGTAGTGACAGCTGTTTACCAGTTGGAGAAACAGGCTGAGTCACCCTGAAGTGAGATCACTTCCTTGGTCCATATGACTTGTGACTTGTTTTGCCTCTCTGGGCCTTACTTGTCTGAATTCCTAGAACCAGTTGTCAGGCTTTTGGAGACTGGATGAGGCACTTGGTAGGTCCCAAGACCTACTGACCTTGATCTCTCCCCTCCCTGGTCCGTAGGGAACAGCTCCCCGAGTCCGCCTATATGCATCAGCTCCTGGGCCTCAACCTCCTCTTCCTGCTCTCCCAGAACCGCGTGGCTGAGTTCCACACAGAATTAGAGCGGCTGCCTGCCAAGGACATCCAGACCAATGTTTATATCAAGCACCCTGTGTCCCTTGAGCAAGTGAGGCTGGGCAGGGGACGGGAGGACCGCTGAGGTGGCTGGTCCCAGGTCAGAACTTGGGGAGGATTTCTGGAAGAGTGATCAGCATTCAGCCAGTCTCAACCCACCAACTCTTCCACTTGTTCAGCCAGGAAATAGCAAGCTGTTGCTGTGTGCCAGGCACTGGAGTAGGTTTTCATACTGCAATGAAGTAAAAAGATAAAGATCTCTGATTTTGAGACAGTGAGGGGAAGAGGCTGACAGACCAAAAGAATGAGTGACTTGTGTGGTGTGTGAGGTGTGAAATGCGGTGGGGACCTGGGGGCTGGGAGGGGCCCAGAGAGGACCCAAAAGAGGGCCATGTGGATATCTAAGGAAAGGCAGTCTGTGTCCTAGGCTGAGACCTGCCTAATATCTGAGGGTCAGCAAAGAAGACAGGATCTCTGGAACAAGAGGAGCAGGTTAGGAAGTTGTACCTGGTGCTGAGGCATCTGGATGGTTTAACTGTGAGGAGGGATGACAGCTGCAAGTATGGCAGCAGTTTAGGCCAATATGAGTAGGAGCTGGGGTTGATAAAGCTTCATCTCCCCCTGTAACTGGAGAAGAGGTGGTTAGATGCCAGCCCACAGTAAGCTGAGAAGGTGTTTGTGTAAACAAGGGAGGGCTTCCTGGAAGAGGAGGAACCTAGTCTACTGGGAATGAATGGGCTGTGTAGCAAAGGGGTTTCTGGCTGAGCAGGGATTGGGGGCAGTAAGGGGAGGGAGACCCCTGTGCTCCTCTTCACCTTCTCTGTCCTCGGCCTTGGCAGTACCTGATGGAAGGCAGCTACAACAAGGTGTTCCTGGCCAAGGGGAACATCCCTGCTGAGAGCTATACCTTCTTCATCGACATCCTGCTGGATACTATCAGGTGCTTTTCCCCAGGCCCTGCCCTGCCCCTATGATTTTGATGCCTTGCTCCTTTTGTACTTGATTTTTTTGTGTTTTTTTGCCTTTGTGTTTTGTTCTGATGGTTCTGGGTCTTGAACCAGGACCTTGTGCAAGCCAAACAAGCACTCTACTGCTGAGCTGCAGTGTGCTATTGAGGAAGGGTTTTTCAACATGTAGCTGAGGTTGGCCATGAACTCACTAGGTATCTGAGGCTGGCTCTGAACTCTTGTTCCCCCTGCCTCTACCTTTCAAGTGCTAGGATTACAGGTATGTACCACTGCACCTGGTTTTATGTGGTGCTGGGGATTGAACCCAGTGTTCCATGTATGCTGGACAAGCACTCCACCAATTGAGCTACATCCCTAGTTCCTCATGATGACTCTTCATGATCTAAGACCCTCCTCCAGATCTCTGAAGTAGGGTGCAATGCTCTTGTCAAGGTTGTAAAGAGATTCTATGTGAATTTCAAGGCAGGTTTCACATAACCTGAAATCCATCTCCTTTTTTGTTTTGGCTTGGTTTTTTGAGACAGTGCTTCCTGTAGCCCAGGCTGGCCTGGAATTCACAGCAATCCTGTCTCAGCTTGAAATCCTTGTGTCTAGAGGTGGGATTCAGATGGGCCTGTAGTTGATTCCACAGTCTTAATAGTTACAGAGACTGGGCTGTGGGTCCCCTCTGGCCCTTGCCTGCTTTGTGACTCTGGTTAAGTTAGTTCTCTAAGCCTCTGCCAGTAAACTAGGGCAGAAATGTATTCAGCCATCAGTGCTGAGCAGAGGGCAGGGTCTGGGGGTTATCTGCTTAGTAGTGAGAACTACATCATCTCCTCACAGGGATGAGATCGCAGGATGCATTGAGAAGGCCTACGAGAAAATCCTTTTTGCAGAGGCCACCCGGATCCTCTTCTTCAACACACCCAAAAAGATGACAGAATATGCCAAGAAGGTGGCTGGGGTGTGGGACAAGGGGGTCAGAAGGGAGGGATGTGCCCTGTCACAACAGTGCTAGTGCGTAGTGGGTTGTCAGGAGGGACATTAGGGGAGTAACGCTGCCTAGGATCAAATCCAGCTGTGAGACCTCAGGACCTCAGGCAAGTTGCTCAGCCTCTTGGAGCCTGTTTGCCTTTCCAGAGAAGGGAGCTAGAGTTTGACGCATGGCTTTGGGGGGGCGGGGTGCGATGCTCTGCATGTTGGATTTTACCCGTGGCAGAATTCCTTAGAAGCAGTTTGTCCCATAAGAGTTATTTGGTATAGAGCATTTGAGTGGTTGCGGTGCCCCAGGAGATGCTGACTCATGGTGCATGGTGACCCTGGTTTCCCTGGAGGCAGGAGGAGAGTCAAGAGCAGATGATCAGAGGGGTGAAATTGACTGAGTAATGGCGACAGCTATAGTTACTTACTCTGGGCCAAATACTATTTTCATTGCTCCAGAAGTTTTTTGATTGAGTCCTTGCAGTAGACCCAGACAGGAGCATTATTAGGGTACCCATCTTGAACATGGAGAAACTGAAGCACAGAGCAGATTTTCTTGCCTTGAGATGTTTGGGTGGCAGTGATCAGTGAAGAAAGGAGCAGCCATGGCATATGGGAAATGGCTTCATGGGGTTGGGGGGGTAGCCTTTTGGTCACACACCCATTTCTGATTTCTCCCTACAGCGAGGTTGGGTCCTAGGCCCCAACAACTACTACAGCTTTGCCAGCCAGCAGCAGAAGCCAGAAGACACCACCATCCCTTCCACTGAGCTGGCCAAACAGGTCATCGAGTATGCCCGGCAGCTGGAGATGATTGTCTGAGCCTTGGCGGGGTGGGCAGGCTTGGCTATCCAACAAACCCAGTTTAGGCTGGCCTCCAATAAAGATGGATTATAACTTCTTATGGGCCCTAGTCTTCCCCAGTGGGATGGAAGGAGACAGTTATCCCTGGAGAATTTGGGAGTTTGGGGCCCTGGGGGAGTTTCAGACAACCACCCTCCTCGGTGTTATCCAGTGGCTGTCACTCTGGGTTTCAAGCATAGATGCCCAGTGGTCCATGGGAGAACACAAGCCCAGGTAGAGGGCTCTTCTAGCCATCTGTGGACACATTGTGGCTCTGGGCCAGGGCACCAGATTTCATTGAAGAGTGTGTCTCAGTTTTTAAAAAATGTTGGCAATGAATTAAATAACTTTAAAGTGACACATATAATTGACTTTGTGAGCTTCCAGTGTGATCCCTCTGGGACAAAAGGTATGGGCCCAGCCAGACACTGGCATGCTCTAGTCTCCTTCCTAAGCCAACTCTGACTTGGACCCTTGTGGCCCACTAGTCTGTTTCCTGCTTTAAAATTCTTGGGAAGCTGCCTAATGGGCCAAGTTTAAGCCTGGCTGAGCCATCCTTGGGGTTTGGGGTTTTCAAGAAAGTCCAGTCATTGTCCTTACTGTAAACCATGAAGGATTGTACTTCTTCAATATGGTCTCTGACCTTGGGGCCTGCAGTGTGTAGGATTTGTTTTGATGGGGCCTGGCCTTCCCAGCTGTGCTCCTCAGCCCCCAGTGGTGATAGGCAGCTAGGCAAGCTGTGTAGACTGGGTACTTTATTGGCAAGGGAGGTGAGGCAGAGGGCATTGGGCAGACTGCACTCAGTTGGAATGAGTGGCCTGCAAGTCGTAGTGTTCCAGTCCAGCTACTAAGGAGCCAGCCAACTTGATGGTGGCAACCCAGGGTGGCTCGCTCAGGTGGTTGGTAGGTGTTCTCAGCCTGGGAAGGAAGAATTCGACAGGCTCTGCTATGTATCCTTTCTGGGGC
Organism: Nannospalax galili; assembly: GCF_000622305.1. Classification (NCBI taxonomy): domain Eukaryota; kingdom Metazoa; phylum Chordata; class Mammalia; order Rodentia; family Spalacidae; genus Nannospalax; species Nannospalax galili. The sequence goes on from NW_008355971.1 coordinate 1,407,608, forward strand.
TTCTTTATCCTACAGGCATAACGACAACCCAGAAAGCTGTCCGAAGAGCCCAAGGGCAGTTTAGGGTATGGGGATGTCTACACAGAATAGGAAAGAGGGTGATGGTTGGTGATAGGGCTCCAGGGCAGAGTGGGAAGCCATAGGAAACCAGGGTTAGATCTGGCAACCCTATCCTGAAGCTTGGTATAGGGAGTGGAGGCTTGGGGGCTGGGGAGTATAGCTTTTGCACCCCCAAGACCCAGGCCTCTGCCCTCTAGTGGCCAAAGCCTTGGGTCCCAGAGTGGGAAGGAAGCATTTCCAAAGGCTGGGGATTCCTAGTCCAGGAAAGTTGGGGCCCTCTACCCCACCCCTGAGTTCATAAAGATAGTCTTCTATCCCCTATGTGTGAAGAACATGGTTCTTGGTGCCCTGAGGAACCTGTTGAAGGCAGGAACCAGCTTTCTTTCCTCATGGCTACAAGAGAGCAAGAAGCTGGGCTAAGGGCCAGTATGGGGTCAAGGCTCCTGGAGCCTTGAATGACTAGAGCTCAGCTAGGTGGAGAAGTAGATAGGAAAGTCAAGGGTCAAGTTGTCAAGGGAAATTGGGTACAGATGCCCTCTGCTCCCTACCAGGCAGACACGTTGCGTGGCAGGCGACGATGGTCTGGCTGATGATGGCAGTAGCACTTGCAGGGACAAGAATTAAGCACCTCGAAAGGTGGCCAGTGGCACACTGAGCCCTTGTTGGCTGCCCGTGTGGTAGAGGGTCTGCTGGCTCCACCTCCTCCACTGTCGCTGTTAGGCACGGTAGTTGTAGTCGGTACTTGTGGACCATCTCCCGGAGTCCTGTCTTCACGGGTCACACCCCGGGCTGCGCGCTGACCCTTGTTCCTGCGTGTACGAGTCTTGATGGGCTGAGGCGCAGGCACGGACTGCTCAGCGGTGGTGGTTGCTGGAGCTGGGGATGCGGCTGGGGCTGGTGAGGGGGCCGGCTCTGCAGCCAAAGTCGGGGGCAGAGTAGGGGGAGGGGCGGGAGCCAAGGCTGACTGCACTTGGCCACGGCCTGGGGTAGGCGGGCGGGCCACCAGCAGCAGCGTCTGGGGTACCGCTGGCGGCTGGGATGTGGGCGGCGGTGCTGGCGGTGGCGTAGCTGGTGGCGGTGGCAACGGAGGTATCGGCTGTTGCGGACGCACAGGCTCACCATTGGTGGGCGCCGGAAAGATGAACATAGGTGGCGCCAGCAAGGCAGGTGCAGGCTTTTGGGGCCCAGGAGCTGGATGCATTGGCCCAGACCTGGGTGGAGGGGATCCACAGGGCCCAGAGAGCCCGGCCGCACGCCGTCGGGGCGCCCCAATTCCCCCAGCAGCCCCGTTAAAACGGAAGTGGCGTTCGGTGCCATCGGGAGGGCTCACCCAGTCGAATTTGGGCTTTGAGCCTGGGAAGGTGGTGTAGGGGGGCGGTAGAGGCCTGGCGTGGGGCGCAGGCGCCGAAGGGGGACCAGAACACCCTTCACCATCTCCATCACCGCCCTCGGTTTCCTGTGCCGTACAAGGGACCTCTCCCAGGGGACGAGTGGCTCCAGGAGGTTGGGGTCCCTGCTTCAGGACCTCAGCATAAGAGAAACCACCCGAGGCAGCGAACAGTCCTCCACTTCCACTGCCCCCAAGCGTGGCTTTGGCCCCTAAGGACCCCGAGGCTGCCGCTGGGGATACGTGGGGCCCCGACTCGAAGGTGACTTTACACAGCAGGCTCAGGCCGGACTCAGAAGTAGCAGACCGGGCCATTTCGCCTCCTCCGGCTTGGGGAGGTGCTTCTGCGCGGGCTCCCCCTGCTGCCGGACCCTCGCTGCTGTGTCTGACCTGGCTTTCTACCCGGCTTGTGGTGGATGCAGCCAGAGTGATTCTGCGGCTCGGGGGCTTCGGGTCAGGAGGTGGTGGAGGCAGCGGCTTCCGTGGCTCCAGGGGCGTCGGAAGTGGAGCTGGGGCCCTCGGGACTGGATCTTTTTCGGGCAGTTGCCTGGGCAGCGGTGGCAGCGGGTGGAGGCTCGGAGGGTCCCCCTGACCGTGATGGCTCGCTTCCAACAGGCCGCGGATCCGAGGTACCGCGGTGCCCGTGGGTTTTCGCCACTTAGACGGCGCGGGCAGCAGGGTCCCCACGGGAGGCGGGGGTGGTGTGGAGACCGAAGCCGCAGCCGCCTCCTCTGGAAGGGGTGGTGTCCCTGGCGAGGGCAGTTCTAAGGTCAGGGGCAGGGGCGAGGATGAGGCCTGGGACTCCGGAGGTATCAGGAGTCCCGGGGGCCCGGAACTGCCAGGAGACCAGACGCCCAGCCCTCGAGCCAAGCGCACGGCTGGGGAGGAGGGGGTCACCTCAGGCTCCACCAGAGACATCCTGCGGGAGTTGGAGGCGCGGTCTGAGGCCTGCTCTTTTCGGGAGCCCCCGCCCGCGGACGACTCCGACTGCACGTTCCCCATTTTCGACGGAGGTCGAGGACTGTAGTTAAAAAAATAAAACTTGCACCAGTCAGTCGGCAGGTACTGCAGGGACCCCACGTCTCAGGCTTTTCTGGACGTATTAGCTGCATTGGTCTGTCCCCGCCGCCCAATATCTTCTAAGCCCTTGTCTCAAGTCGCCTGTTCCGAGTCTTCAAGGTGACGCCCACTTTCCCATGGCTCCTTCAAGCTGCGGTTCTTATTTTTTAGAATCCAACTTCTTAATGTCCTAACCAACCGTGACCCCCAAGGCTGTTTAGATTACATGCCCAACACTTCGGCCACGCCCAGGATCTCCAGGTTTTAAGGGTCAGTTCTTTCCAGCTTTTCTATTAGTGTCAAGTCACACCGATAATGATGGTTGTGCCCTAGTAGCTAACAAGGAATTCAGGCTTCTTTCCCTACACTCTAACCCGGACCCTGAACCTTAGGCCCCGCCCCATCCTCTGGTCCCACAGCCAATAGGGAATCTGTCCTCATCCATTCCCTTCTCCACCCAGGTCAGGCCCGCCCCTCCCCAACAAAGAACAGGTACTGTGGTGGTCAAGCTGGTCCATTAGACCCTCAGTCCTAACCCTCCGATCATCCAACCTCTCTCTTTGTCGATCATTTGGTCCCTCCCTCTTCTCAGGCAGCAGCAAATCCTCAAGCCTAAACTTTTCCCGCTCGGCTTCTAACACGGGTCTCAGCACTTAGGCTCCACCCCTTTCTTCAAGCTCCGCCCGGGCTCCTCCTCTCAGAAGACCCCACTCACCAATTCCTCCAGCCGACCAAAGTTCAGACCGCGGCCCCGTGGGCCCAGGGCAGGGCGGGGAACTGCTGTAGCAGAAAATAACCGAAAAGAACGGGGGCGCGGGTGAAGGCAAGTGGGCGAGACAGCGAGGGCGACCCCCGAGATCCTGGCCCCGCCCAGAGCTCGAGGCCCCACCCTTCTTTGAGTTAGCTTGAGCGCGGCCTGGCGAACCTGGCATCTCCCCTTGGAATCTACTCCGGGTGCTCTTCTCCCGTCCGGAGTACTTCGACCTAAGCCCCACCCCTTTCGAACTGTCTCTGAGGCCACGCCCGTTGACAATGCTCCGCCCTCTCCATTAAGCCCCTCCCTCATCCCCGCCCATTGCGAACCCAGCTATGTAGCTCCTCCCTTTGAGTGTCTCCTCTGCCTTGCCTCTAAAGAAATGTATCTCTCAGCTCCTCCGGCTTGGGTCCTGGCAGCATCTCTTTCCAAGACCCTGTCTGTCCTCCGAAGTCCCAGCCACCTGTACTTACCGTAATGCATCCTATCGGTTCCTCCAATATCCAAACCTCCTCCTTACTCAGGCTCTCAGACCCCGCTCCCTCGCAAACGCTTCCTTCTCGCCCCACCCCTTTTCGAACCCTGCCGGGCACCCAGCCCCTCCCATTTGGAGCCCAAACCTTGGACCACCTTCTCTTTAGAACCCGGAGACCAGGTCCTATCCCTGTTCCCTCTTCACATCATCAGAGACCAACAGCTCAGATCAAAAGTGGGGGATCCCCCTCTGAATCCTGAAAAAATGGGGTCTAGAGGGGGCGATCAGTGGAGCCAGTGCCGGGCTCTAGGACCCAGCGGGCAAGTACGC
>NW_008355971.1:1412666-1427606 GCF_000622305.1 Nannospalax galili
TTGAAGGGAGGAAGAGCTTGTAAATGCTTTATGAATGTGAATCTATTTTTTTCCAGCTTGGAGAAAAGACACTTTTGAGTTTTGGATTATGTAACAATTACACTAAATGTGTACTAAAATGTGTGTCAGAAGCAATGGGAACACCAATTGCTTCAGGCTTTCCTTGACTGCTCAGCAACTATTACTTCAGAAATCTAAAGTGTTCTGAGCATGCCAATTTCCTTCTCTTGGGAAACATTGAGGATTTCTGCTTACACTTTGATAGATTAGCTCCTACCGTGCTTCTGTCATGGTTAGGATATGAAATTGCCCCTTCCTTAACAGGCTTATGTATTTGAAAACCTGGTCCCCAACTGACGGTACTATTTTGCAGGTTAGAGACCTTAGGGACGTAAGGTTTGGCTGGCACGTAGATGTAGGGCCCGACAGTGATTCCCATCCTGTTTCCTGCTTCCTGATTGGCTATCATGTTGTAACCAGCTGCCACGTGCTCCTGCCACCATGGAGCCACTCCATCATGCCCTCTCTACTATAAGCCAAAATAAATCCTTCCTCCCATAAATTATGTATGTCAGGTATTTTGTTACATTCTTTTAAAAAGTAACTAATATCCTTTCCACTGACAAAATAGCCAGGCAAATCCAATCATTGGTTTACAGATAATGAAGAAGAAGCCAGCCCAGCCCCTGATCTCTGAAAGGAAGCAAACCAGTGAGGACAGTGCTGTGAGGGCCTGGCTTTCTGACTTAAAGCACTAAGCAGACTGTAACCTGTGGGTAACCAAAGAGAGTGGGTCTGCCCAGCTGAAGATACAGAGGATGTCATTCATGGAGGGTGAAGATGCTGCTGAAGGTTCTATGGCACATCACTAGAGAGAAAGGACCTACTTGAAGACAGAGTAGAAAGAAAATCTGCATAGGGGTGGGGTTGGGGAGATAGCTCAGTGGAGAAAGTGCTTGCAGCAAAACAGTGAGGACCTGAGTTTATATCATAATATTCCTGTAAAATTGGGCAAGGCGGCACGTGCCTTAACCCTAGTGCTCCCTAGGCGGGGAGGTGAAGACAGGATCTTGATGGGCTGGCCCATCAATCAGTCTTGCCAAAACAAAAAACTTCAGGCTCAGGGAGAAACCCAAGTCAATAAATAAGATGGAAAACCTGAAGTCAACCTCTGAGCTCCACATGCCCACACTCAAGTGAGTGCACATGCATACATATACCACACACAGAAGTGAGGGAGGAAGAGGAAGAGGAGAAGGGGGGAGGAGCAGGGGGAGGAGAGGAGGAAGAGGAGGAGGAGGAGGGGAGGAGGAGGAGAGGAGGAGGAAGGAGGAGGAGGAGGCCGCGTCGCCGCCGCTTGGAGCCCGGCCGGAGCCTCCCAGGCAGGTGCCCAGGGCGGCGAGGGGGCGGGGGGCTGACAGACCGACTGCCCCAGCGAGGGGGCGGCCAGGACCGCAGCTGCACCTTCTGCCCACTGGTGCACCCCGCGGACACCAGCTGGAAGGACAAGAGGGGTGGGGGCCCCTAAACTACGCGGTAGCCATTTGGGGTAACTGTCTCCATTTGGGGGTCCTGGACTTCGTTCGAGGATGCCCCATTCACAAAATTCCGTTGTGGACCCTCGCCATTGAGGAATTCTGAGGATCTTTCTCCCCGGGAAAATAAATGTGTGGGGACGTAGGACACCCCGAGATCCCAGTGCCCCATTCCAGCTAGGCCCTTGAGGGGGACCCCTGCCCTCTTTCCCTGCTTCACCTGTTGTCGGGGGAGGCGGGCGGACAAAGAAAGCAGCGTCACGTGACTTCTCATTCACAAAATCCCATCCCATTGAGAAAAGGGGGCTGGGGGCGCTGTGGCCGCCCCTTCCCCTCCCGAAGGGCTGGGGAAACCCAGCCGCCTGCAGGTGGGGGAGGGGGCTAGAGCTTGTTGCCGGGGTCCCTTAGGTTGGGCGCCAGGGTCCCTCAGCTGGGGGGCAGTGGGGCTGAATTCTGATGACTAGGCGGAGGGCTACAGTCCCTGAGCTGGGGGCGGGGTAAAATGTTTCTGAAGGATGCTTGGGGGGGTGCGGGGAGGGAACAGTACCCCCCCACACACACACACACAACTCTCCCCTTTGGCTTCCCTCGATGGAGACCAAAGGGAGCAGCCCTGATTTTTGTGAATGAAGTGCTCCTTGGCTCTCTCGCTTCGGTCGTCGGTTACTGGCTTCCTCTGCCTCCATCTCTTTCTCGGCCTCTCTTTCTGGCCATTTCTGGTTCTCTCCCTGCTCCCTGCCCATCTCCCCGTTGCTGGGTGACTCAGTGAGCTTTGCATCCGGTCTCATTCATAAATCCGGGAAGGGGTGGGGGGAAGAGAGCCAGGGTTTCTCACCTAGCTAGTGGCCTGGGTGAAAGGGGGTGCTGAGGCAATGTTGAGGAGACTGGAGCTGAGTTGATGGGCCCAGAGAAAATACATATGCGCAGGAACCCAGCTGTGAGGGGGACAATGGGTGGGGCTGTGGGTTTGTGCTGAGAGGGAAGGAGGGCTGAGTTGAGGGGATAAGCAGGGGGTGGGGAGGGGAAGTGGCAAACCTAGACTGCGGGGATGGGGTTGGGGGAAGATGCAGAAAAGGTGGGTATTGTGAGAAAAGGTAGATGCGGGGAAGGTAAGGTGGGAGAGATGTCACTAAGAAAGAAGCCATGCTGAAGAAACTGGGCAGTGGGTGGGAGGTGGTGGATATTAGTGGCTTGAGGGTGAGGTAAATCCCTATGTAAGATAGAGAGGAGAGGAGGGTTGGGGACTAATTCAGGGAGGAGCAGGAATTGCGTTCATGGCCTGTGTTGTCCTTGTCCCCCCCTCCACCTCCTCCAGGTACATGGTGCGGGTCCGAGCCGTGGTGATGGCCCGAGATGACTCCAGTGGGGGCTGGCTGCCTGTGGGGGGCGGGGGCCTCAGCCAGGTGAGCGTTTGTCGGGTCCGAGGGGCCAGACCCGAGGGGGGGACCCGCCAGGGGCACTACGTCATCCACGGGGAGCGCCTACGGGACCAGAAAGTGAGCCACCCTGGGGTGTGGGGGTGGGATGGGATCCTGGGAGGCAGGGATGGGGCTGGGGAGGGGGGGACAAGGAAAAGGGGGACAAGGAGAGGTCAAGCTGTCCCTCCATCCCTAGGGGATGTGGGATGGAGTTTGGAAATTAATATCTGGATTATGGAAAAGGGAATTTGTGGGCTATTTGAGGGTATTAGGGAGGTCCCATCCACTGCTTCTCTGGCTAATCTGTCACAGCAACCCCTTACTGGTCTCCCTGCTGGGTTCCTGCTCCTTCTCCAACCCTGGTCTGTTCCACAAGGGCCCTGCTCACACCCAACTCATATCATGCCCCTTTTCTGCTCAGTACTCTCCTCTGGCTCCATCTTGCTCAAAGATGCTCACCAGGATGCCCTCCACCAACTGGCCCATGTCTGCCCTAAGTATCTGGAGGCATTTATGGGGGTCTGTTTGAAAGTGTCACATACAACTGATAATTCTATGTCACATGTTTATAATCCCAGCCCTGGGACAGTGAGGCAGGAGGATGGGAGGCGGAGGCAGGAGGATTATGAGTTGGAGGCCAGCCTGTGCTACATAGTGAGACCTTATTTCAAGAGAAAAGCAAAGCTTGGGGAAAAGGTGGCATTTCCAGAGCAGGGGATTTGGAATGGTGTGGAAGAAGTGGGGATATTAGACAAGGACATAGAGGGAACATCTAGGGAGGGGGTTGGCTAGATTGAGGGGGGATGTGTAGAAGTTTAGTATCTTCCTAGGTAAATTTTCAGAAAATGATTGAGGCATCAAAAGGAAATTGACTGTAGGATTTGATATGTTCAGTAAAGTGTGACAAAGACTTATTCTTCAGTCAGAAGGGGTTAATTTTTTAAATGTTTAATAAGATTTGAGGTTCCTGTTGGGGCATCAGAGGAAGCAATTAGGTAAATACAGAAATCAAAAGATTGAAGGAATATTGGGGTCTCAGAAGTATGTCCTCTAAAATTGGGGTATGTTAGGGTGTGTTTCAGGAATCAGTACACCTGGGATTGGAAATGAGGTTGATTGATCCTGGAGAAGGGCTGGGGGTCAGGAGAGAGTCACAGGTATGGCTAGAGTTGTCTGACCTGCCCCCTCCTACCCCTCAGACCACTTTGGAGTGTACCCTGAGACCAGGCTTGGTTTACAACAAAGTGAACCCTATCTTCCACCACTGGAGCCTAGGCGACTGCAAGTTTGGGCTGACATTTCAGAGTCCTGCAGAAGCTGATGAGTTCCAGAAGAGTCTGCTGGCTGCGCTGGCCGCACTCAGCCGTGGTGAGTGGTGCAGGTGCAGGGACCCAGGCTGTGAGGGTAGGTGTAGGAAAAGCTGGGGCCTAGAGACTCACTTCTGCCTCTTTCCCTGCTCCAGGCTCGCTCACCCCCTCCTCTTCCTCTTCCTCCTCCTCTCCTTCCCAGGACACTGCAGAGACACCCTGCCCTCTGACGGTGAGTCTTGGGGCCCCTCTCCTATGGAAGGCAAGGGATTGGTGCTAGTCTACAAATATTTCTGAATACCTGTTGTGTAGCAGGCACCAGGCTACATGCTAAGGACACAAAATCTGGTCAAAACTGATAATGACTATTCTATCCTGGTTATTCTAATTTTTCTGTATTTATTTATCTATCTATCAATCAATCCATCTGTTTTTGAGACAGGGTCTCACGTAGCCCAGGCCAGCCTTGAACTTGATATATAGCTGAAGATGACCTTGAATTTAGGTCCTCCTGCCTCTCCCTCTCAAGTGCTAGGATTATAGGTATATGTCACCATGCCTGACTTTATTTTCTTGCCTTTTTTTTTTTCCTTTTTTTGAGGCAGGGTCTCACTGTGCAGCTTAGGCTAGCCTGTAGCTTTCCATCCTCTTCCGTGGTGGGATTACTGTATTTTACCATCATACCCCACTTAGTTTTTCTGTTCTGTAGTGATTCATGCATTTGTTCAAGGGTATGTACCAAGCACCTTCTGTGTACCAGACAGTGTTTTAGGCACTGGGGATACATCAGTAAGCAAAACAAATTTCCTTTATCCGTAGAGCTTTAGTTCAGTGGAGAAGGCAGGAAAAAAAAAAAAGATAAAATATAAAAATGAATAAAGCTGGGTGTGGTGGCACATGCCTTTAGTCCCAGCACTCTGGAGGCAGAGGCAGGCCAGTCTCTGTTGAGTCAAGACCAGCCTGGTCTACATAGTGAATTCCAGGTCAGCTAGGGCTACAGGGAGACTCTGCCTCAGAAAGACTCCCCTCCCAAAATATATATAAATGAATAAATATTTAAAGTATATGGATGAACAAATGCATTGATAAGTCCATGTTTCAGTTGTTGCTCAGGCTGTAGACTTGCAAACCTTGGAGTTGTCCTTGATTGACAGAACCTCCCCCCCTTTTTTTGAGACAAGATCTTACTACATAGCACAGGCTGTGTGACCCAGGAACCAGATGGTATGGGATCTTAGATGTCATTGTAAGGGCTATATTTTCAAATTGTAAGTGTAGTTTCCCCTGGAGGCCAGAGGCATCAGATCTCTCTGGAACTAGAGTTACAGCCATTGTGAATCACCCAGTGTGGATGCTGGGAATTGAACTTGGGTCCTCTGCAAGAGCAATGCACATTTTTAGCCACTGAGCCATCTCTCCAGCCTCTATTGTACCCTTTACCTTGCACGACAGAGCACAGAGGGCTCTGAGTGAGGGAATACAGTCACTTTGGCTATGTGGGAGGAACTGATGATAGGAGCCAGGAGAGAGGTGATAGAAGCTGTGGTGATAGTTCAGTTAGGAGATGAGGTTGGCCTAGAACCCACGATCCTCCCACCTCAGCCTCCCAAGTGTGGAGCTTCATGTGTACACCACCACGCCTGGCTAGCTCTTTTTGTTTTTCATGCTTCTCATTGAATTTGTCACAAATATTGATTCCACTTTCTTTTCTTTTTTTTCTTTTTTTTGAAACTGGGTCTCACTATGTAGCTTTGGCTAGCCTGGAACTCACTGTGTAAACAAGGCTGGCCTGGAACTCATAGAGATATACCTGCCTCTGTCTCCAAAGTGCTGGGATTAAAGGTGTGTGTTACCACACCTGGCCTTTCTTTTTTTTTCAGTGCTGGGACTCAAACCCAGGGTCCCACACATGCTAGGCAAGTACTCTACTACTGAGCTACAGCCCCAGCTCAGATTCTTCTTTGAAAATGATTAGAACCGGCTACCTTCCTGGTAACTGTCCAACCTCATCTCCCAACTGAATCATCTCCACAGCTTCTCCTTGACCCCCTCTCTCCTGACTCCTAACTCGAGTTTCCTATACATAGCAGAGGGCTCCTATTGATGATGGCTGAGTCAGATCAGGCCCTTTTCCTGCACTCAGAACTTTCCCAAGGCTCCATCACTCAAGGTAAAGAACAAAGTCTTATCATGACACATAGGATTCTGTGGTCTCTGGCCCTGGGGTTCTCTTCCCCTTCACCCTGCTCCAGCCCCAACTGAACTGAAGTCCCCACTCTTATCCCAATACTGTTGACATTCCTGTCCTGGGACGCTCGCATTGACTACACCTTCAGATTGCCACATGACTGATTCTCTTCTTTTCGAAGTTTTGAAGTTTTATACTTCTTCTTAGTGACTTCATTGAGCAAGTGAAAAGTGGAAAGTGAAATTGCATTCTTGAGCTAGGGATGTGGCTCAGGTAATGGAATGCTTGTCTAGTGTATGTATAAAGCTGTGGCTTAGAGCCCCATCATACATCTGCAATCCCAGCATTTGGGAGGTGAAGGCAGAAGGGTCTTTGAGGTCATTCTAGGGCTACACAGCAAGCTTGAGGCCAGCCCAGGATACATGAACGTCTGTCTCAAAAAAAAAAAAAGAAAAAGGAAAAAAAGAAAAAAAAATTGCAATCTCTCACTATCCCTTTTCTGGTTTTAATTGCCCTCCACATTCCAAGATGTTTTCCTTTCTGAAAAGATAGTTTTCTTATCTGTTAGCTTAGTGTCCATCTTCTATGCTAGCATGTCAGTTTCCAGAGGGCAAGTATCTTTTACTGGTTCCTTGCTTCACCTCCAGTTCCTAAAACATTGCCTGGCACCTAGTAAGTGCTCAGTAAATGGCTTGAATAAATTGAAAATAAATGAGGCACATAATGTCTGGATGCATTTTGCCTCAGAAAAGTTGTGAGGACACAACAAACAACCAAACTAGTTCCTTGGGCAGAAAAGGAGAGAATCTCCAGGTCATGGGGCATGAGGTTGGCATGAGAAACTACAGACAGTTTCTGTCTATGGAACTGCTACTCAAAGCTGAACCCTGCAGTGGCTTTTGTGTCTGGTACACTGTGGTGCTCAGTGAATGTAGACTGAAGGTAGTGAACAAATGAGGTGGGAATTATGTCCAAGTTACAGAAAGGGAGCAGAGGGTCTGGTCTGAGAGGTTATGCTTTAGCTAGTAAAGTACAGAGCCTGGTTTGGATGTAGGGTGTCTGAGTGTGGGGAAATGCTCCATTGAGGTAGAGTGGTGAGAATGAGGCAGGAAGGTGCTGCTATCCAAGGGAAAGGGCTTCCAAGAAGTGAGAGGATGGTTTGATGACCTGCCGGTTTTTTTTGGTTTTTTTTTTTGGTCTTTTTGAGAAAGTGTCTCCCTGTAGCCCCAGCTATCCTGGAACTCACTATGTAGACCAGGCTGGCCTTGAACTCACAGAGATCCACCTGCCTCTGCCTCCCAAGTTTTTTTTAAAATTAATACATTTTTATTTTATGTGTATGAGTGTTATGCCTGCATGTGTATAAGTGTACCCCTATGGTACAGTGCCCTCAGAGAGAGTCAGATACCCTAGAACTGGAGTTACACGTGGTTGTTAGCCACCATGTGGGTGCTGGGATTCAAACCCAGGTCTTCTGTAAGAACAACCAGTGCTCTTAACCACTGAGCCATCTCTGCAGCCACCTTTGTTTTTTTGAGCAGGGTTTCCCTGTAGCCCCAGCTGGCTTGGAACTTGCTATGTAGATCAGGCTGGCCTCAAACTCATAGAAATGCCCCTGCCTCTGCCTCCTGAGTGCTATGACTAAAGGCCTGTACCACCTCCCATGGCAATCCCAGCTACTCTTGAGAGAAGGCACTCTGAGTTTGAGGCCAGTTTAGGTTAAGTGAGACTCCTCAAAAAACCAGATATGACTCAGCAGTAGATGGTAGGCATAGAATCCACCAGTGAGGGGCTAATGGAGAGACTCAGTGGCAGGGTGCTTGCCTAGAATCCACCAGCAAGGGTCTGGGAGATGAGGCTGGGGGTGGAGCTGTTACCTGGAATCCACCAGTAAGGGATGGTGGTATGACTCAGTAGCAGAGCCCTGAGTACTTCAGGAAGGTGTTGTGCCCTTGACAGTGACCTAACTACATCATTATGAATAGGTACAATGCTGACCCTCATTTTACAGAGAAGGACACTAAGGCTCAGAGGTGAGCTCACTTGTGGCTGGTCCCCACAGCCAATCAGTGGCAGAGCGAGGGTTTGAATACAGAGCCATTGCTCTAAGTGGGTGGGAGGTCTATGTGGAAGGGGGAACTCCCTGCCCTGAGGCTTCCAATGTCCCCCAGTCCCACGTGGACAGCGACTCCTCCTCCAGTCACAGCCGCCAGGAGACGCCTCCCACCTCGGCTGCGGCTCCTATTGTCACCGTGGAGTCAGCTTCCCTCTTCACCTCGGCCTCTCCGCCCCAGCGCCGCCGCTCCTCGGCTCAGGTACGACCTCCGCCCCCCAGCGGTAGTTTGGGTAGAAAAGGGCAGCCCTAGAGACCCTAAGCAGTGTGAAGCTGAAGCACAGAAAGGACACAGATCCCAAGAAATGGCTGACCTCACTACTGAGCTGCGTGGGGTGGTGGAATAGGAAGAGGCTGAGGCTAGGGATGTAGCTCAGTAGTAGAGCGCTTGCCTAGTATATGGAAAGTGCCGGATTCCCAGGCCTGGGCTCCTGAGGGCTGGGTGCCAGCTTCCATAATCTCTAGCTCTCTTGGAGATTTGAGGGCCGTCTAATTTTATGCTGGGGGATGACATGGAGAGATGTTTGAGTATGTCAGACGATGACTACCAGGTCATGAGAGGACTCCTTAAGACTGCTTCTTTTATACTGGCTGGGGATGCGGACCACCGTACCTTGAAAGTGGCAGAACTGGGAAGCTTTAAGCCACCAGGTCCTGAAGGGGTATGCATTCCTCTGCGAGCTGAGGGGACTTGGGATTCAAATAGGCCTGGGGTCTTGCAAGTCTAAACTCTGAACCCAGGAGAGTTTTAGAGGGTAGGGTCCTTGATGTCTGATGCCTGTGGCTGTGTCTTGGCGTTCTTGGGTCTTCTGCGCCTGGGTAGCCTGTTGGGGTGAGTGAGTCATAGATGTTGCTAACCTATGTCCTTGTCCCTTGGCTCTGCAGAGCTACCCTCCGCTTCTACCGTTCACTGGGATACCGGAGCCTCCAGAGACCCTAGCCGGGGCAGGGAGCCAGGGCTGGTGTGGCCGTGGCTATGAGGATTACCGGCGATCTGGACTACCGGCACCTCTCGCCCAGTCTACCTGCGTCGTGAGCTTCCCCAAGACTGGTGCATTGAGGGGTGCAGCCCTAGGACCCCCAGTATCCCTACCTACCCCTCTCACCGAAGCTGCACCCCCAGCACCTCCAGCTCGTCCACCCCCGGGCCCGGGCCCCACCCCTGCTCCAGCCAAGGCCTCCCCAGAGGCCGAGGAGGCAGCGCGCTGTGTGCACTGCAGAGCGCTCTTTCGTCGTCGTGCGGATGGCCGTGGAGGTCGCTGTGCGGAGGCCCCGGACCCAGGTCGCCTCCTGGTGCGCAGGCTCAGCTGCCTGTGGTGCGCTGAGAGCTTGCTCTACCATTGCCTGTCGGACGCTGAGGGCGACTTCTCGGACCCGTGCGCCTGCGAGCCGGGCCATCCGCGCCCTGCTGCGCGCTGGGCCGCGCTGGCCGCTCTCTCCCTGGCAGTGCCCTGCCTCTGCTGCTATGCGCCCTTGCGTGCGTGTCACTGGGTCGCAGCACGATGTGGCTGCGCAGGCTGCGGGGGTCGTCACGAGGAGGCTGCGCGGTGAGGACCGGGTGCTGGGTCCGGAAGGCTGAGGATCCAAACTGGAGGGTCCAGGATCCTGAACTCCTTGTGAACCTGAAACCCAAACCTAGGCACATCCGGAACTTGGAGCTAGAGTTTGGATTGAGAGATACCAGATCTGGTACCTGGACCGGAAACCTAGAACTGAGATCCCAGACCCAGCTTCATCAGGATGGCCGTCGAGGGGACCCAGGTGTCCTGAATTCTGGATTCTTTTTCCCTGTTCCTCACTGAGGAGACTACAGACATCTCCAAACTCTGTATCTCAGAGGGCCCAGGAGCACACACATCCCTGAGACTCAAGGAACTTGGACCCTGGCTTTGTCTAAATGCCCATCCCAGACCTGGGTCATATCTGACACCATAAACACTCTGATTCCATATCTCCCCCTACCCCTGAGTTAGTCAGGAGTTGCTAATACCTGACCCTTCCTAATCAAATGAGTCCCTAGGTCTTGAGACCAGGGGACCCAGAATCACCCCCAATATGGTCCTTGAATTTTCACCTACGACCTGGTGTACCCACATCTGGGATAGTCTCGTGGCCCCAGTCTACCCACTCCTGAGTATCCACAGATCTGACCTTCAGTTGATATCCAAGTGACTTCAGGTTTAAGATGCACCAAGCCCTTAGATATGATCAAAGATGAGGTGTTCTCCAACCAAAATGATTTGGAAAGCCCTTTCCAGAGCTTAGCAAGCTCCAGATAATAGACACCAAGATGCTCTGGGATCCAGGGTTCCAAGACCTCCTTAGACTCACCTGCCCCTCAAGCCACTGTTATTGGAAATATTGGGTCTTACATATGGGCTCTGAGGTGCCTAGGCCACCAGCACTTTGGGCCCAATATGCTGGTCTAAGTACTCGGATAGCCCTATTTCAGTTTCCCTTGGACCTGGATTTTAAGACCCAAAATGTTCTGGAATTTTTGGCTTCCTTCTACCCACATTCCCTGATCCCCTAAAGTCTGGGTAGGAGTCTAGCTCAGAAGATGGGGTAGTCATGGTAACCCAAGCCTCTCATCCCTTGGCCCCCAGCTCTTGAGCAACTCCAAGGTACTTTAAGAGCACTGGGTCTGAGACTCAAAGGTATCATTGACTCAGGTGCAGGATTCAAGCCCCCACAACCTTGGGCTTGTTCCAGACCCAAGACCTTGGTCCCTGCATACCAGAAACACTCAGATCTGAGATGCCCTAGGACCTTAGATTTCAGATTTCCTTGAATTCAATGCTGTTCTAGATTGATGAAGCCCCCAGATGCCTCTCACCGGATTCCACAGATCCTGCTTGTGCCACCTCCTTGGGGACTGTTGCCCTATGGATTCTGCCATCCATAGGCCCATGGAACCCAGAAGTCCCCATGATCCCGGGACTTACCCCTTTATCCCAGGGGGGCACTCGCACTAGTGAGAACTCAGATTTCTGGAAAACCAGCACCTCCCAGCAGCTCTGCTGTCCCACCTTTAGGGCCTGGCATGGCCACAGAGAATTGTGGAAGCTGACGGCTAATCAAAGGCAGGCAGCTGCATGAGTATGCACACCTGGACTCATGCCAATCTGCTGGTCAGGGTGGCCCATCAAAGGCAGGCCTGCCCTTCTCTGATTTGCACAACAGTACCTTTTGGGCTGACTATTGCCCTTTGGGAGTCCCTATCACCCCTCAACCTTGCAGACTCTTCTTCCAAGCCCATCCTGCCATTAACCTTTTCCATTTCAGTTGGGAGTTGCTTTAGAAAGCTCAAAGCCTGTTTCATGGCTCTATCCCCACATTTTTCTTCTGGAGAGGAGAGTGCCATGATCTTTTTGCCTCAAGGAGAAAGTGGTGTCCAGTGTACCTAAGATCTGGTGTCCTAGATTGGGGGATCAAGGTCTCAGAGCCAAGACATTCTCCCATATTTTGTGGGCTTGTGACTTGCATCTGGCCCTAAGTTCCTGGGCCTGTGCACTTACTTTCCTCATTACACAGCCTTGGGTGGCCTTGTGGAGGTTCAAGGGATCAATACTTGTGCCACTCCCTTTAAATTATTAACTATTGCATCCGGAACCTGTGAGATTCAGCTCTCCCAACCAGACCCTGGGATGGGTGAGAGAAAATGGGGAATGGGGGTGTCCCTCCCATCCCCACTTTGCCCAGCTCTCATCACTGTCAGACCCACCAGAGCTGAGGGCGGAGGGACTGGGGGCTGGGGCAGCCTGGGTCCCCATTCCCCTCTCTGTGCCTCGGTCTCCCCCCTTCTGTGGTGGGCGGGGGGAAGCTCCATTCTTAACCTACCTCGTTTTAAGGAGGGGTGGGATGGGGGACCAGAGTGCTGTACGGTGCTGTGAGATCTTCAGATTAAGCAGTGGGGACCGGGGAAGGTTCCCCAGTCCCCATCTCCCAGTACTGCCTCTCCCAGGTCCCCCAGCCCTGTTCCCTGCTGATACCCACCTCTGATCCATGATTACCTTTCATCACCCCCACATCCGGGGTGCTTGGAGGGCTGAACCCTGAGATCCAGGAAGACCTCAGATCCTGGAGCCCCCAGGCCCAATTTCCCAGCTGCTTGCCCCTAGATTGGATGCTTGGCCCCCAGATTAGGAGGAGGCGCCCCAACATTTATCTTCCTGATCTTGATTCCAAGCCAGTCTATGACCTCAACATCATCATTGTCAGTGCAGGCTGAAGTGGTAGGAGGATGGGGGCCAAAGACCCAGCCTTGTCATCAGGGGAGGGGGGCTTGAGATCTGCTCCAAGAAATGTCTGTGACAAAGTCTTAGTCTGTGTTCTTTATTTGTGTTGGTGCGCCCTGTCCACTTGCTTCCCTGAAGTGCCAGGTGTCAAGTATTCTACAATTCTTTCCCTCCACATTCTTTAGTCCCAAGCAGACCATCTGAGTTTTATACATCTAGTCATTCAACGAATCTATTTACTGAACACCTATCATGTGCTAAACCTGGCAGCTGGCACCACCAATGATAAATTGGACAACAAACATTTGAATAAAGCCCTGCAGAAGGTGAGGGGGTTCTGTTGGTGTGCAGAGGGTGCAGCCAGTGTGAGTTACTAAGGTTGGAGTGTACCTGGAAGAGTTTGAACAACAGTTGAGAACCATAGCGCCTGAAGGGGAGGAAGCAGGGAGAATTCTGGGAGAGGTGACAGGGCATCTGCTTGGCTTAGCAAGACACTGAATGGACTTTGTTACCTTGAGAGAGATGGGGCCACACAAAGGCACTATTCAGATGATCCCTGTAGCTATGTGGGAGGGGCACTCTGACAGAAGGCTTCTGTGATAGTCCCTCCAGAGGTAATGGACAGGACCAGGGTGAGGGTACTGTATGTGCCTATGAGGGAGGATATGGATGTTTTGAAAGAAGAGTCCATAGATTTTGATGCGGAGTTTGAAAGAATCAAGGCTGGGGATGTAGCTTAGTGGTAGAACAGGTGCTTAGCATAGGCAAGGGCCTATAGTTCAATCCCCAGCACCAAAGGAAAAACAGTATAAGGGAGGAGTTAAGGTTACTAGTCCAGGTTTGTGGACTGTTTTGGTTTTTTTTTTGGTCTTTTGGAGACAGGGTCTCCTCAGTAGTCCCAGCTGGCCTGAAACTCACTATGTAGATCAGGCTGGCCTTGAACTCATAGAGATCTGCCTGCTTCTGCCTCCTGAGAGCTGGAATTAAAGGCATGCGCCACCACGCCTAGCTCCAGAATAAGTTTTTTTATATTTTATTTTATGTGTATGAGTGTATTGCCTGCATGTATGTGTGTGCACCCGTGTCATGCAGTGCCGCGGAGGTCAGAAGAGGGCTTTGGTTTCCCCTGGAACTGGAGTTAAGGACGGTTCGTAGCTGCCATGTGGGTGCTGGGAATTGAACCTGGGTCCTCTGCAAGAGCAGTCAGTGCTCTTAACCGCTGAGACATCTCTCCAGCCCCCCAGAATAAGTTTTTAAAAATATTTATGTGTATGTATGTGGAAGTCAGAGGACAACTTGTGGGAGTCCATTCTCTCCTTTGGCCATGTGTATTCCAGGGATCAAAAAGGTTATCAGGCTTGGTGACAAGCACCCTCTACCACTTGAGCCATCTTGCAGGTCCTTTTTAAATTTTCTTAAAATTTTTTTATTCTTATAGGCTGGGTGTGGTGGCATACATCTTTAATCCCAGCACTTGGGAGGCAAAGGCAGGTGGATCTCTGTGAGTTTGAGGCCAGCCTGGTCTATATAGTGTGTTCCAAGCTAGCCAGGGCTACATAGACTCTGGCTCAAAAAAGAAAAAAAATTATTTCTTTTTCTTGTGTATGATATATATATATGGCCTGAGAAATTTTTTAAAATGTCTTATTTAGATCAACAAATTTCCTTGGGTCTGTCCTGCCTTAGAGCAGGGCAGGTGTAAGAGCAGAAAAGGCAAAGACACTCGGGAGTCTTGAGTCTCCCACATTACCTCCTCTCAGCAGAAAGAATAGTCGGGAAGAGATTACAATGATTTTATTGATTGACTGACTGGCTGAGACAGAGCCTCACTTTGTAGCAATCTTCCTGCTTCAGTCTCTAGCCTGCTGAGATGCAGGTGTAAGCTACCAGGCCTGTCTTCAGAACAATGATTTGTAATGCAAAACAGCAGCAGCAAGAGCAGCAGCAACAGAAATAGGGCCAGGGGTTAAAAAGGAATGGAACTGGGCTGGAGAGATGGCTCAGCGGTTAAGAGCACTGACTGCCCTTGCAGAGGACCTGGGTTCAATTCCCAGCACTCACACGGTGGCTACAAACTGTCCTTAACTCCAGTTCCAGGGGAATCTGAAGCCCTCTTCTGACCTCTGCGGCATTGCACGACA
>NW_008355971.1:1427698-1556444 GCF_000622305.1 Nannospalax galili
TAAATAAATAAATAAATAAATAAATGAAGCAGTGTTTTTTAAGAAGTAATTTCATTTTTATTAAGAAATCTCAAGTCAATATGCTATGGAAAAAATCAAAACCAATTCCTGACAGAAGGAAAGACAAGTGTAAAAATGCCATATTGGGGACTGGAGAGATGACTTAGCAGTTAAGAACACTTGCTGTTCTTCCAGAGGATCTGGGTTCTATTCCCAGTACATGGCAGCTAACAACTGCTTATAACTCCAGTTCCAGGGGATCTGACACCCTCTTCTGGCCTCTGCATTGCATTGCACATGTGTGGTACGCTTACATACATGCAGGCAATACACTCATATGCATAAACTAAAAATAATAAAAAAAATATTAAAAAGGCATGGAATTATGGGATTTAGAATTAGACTGTAACTACAATTAGATCATAGTACTGCCCTGAATTCATTCTGACTTACTCTTTGTCCCAAGCATGTATGTAATCACAGTACTTGGGGGATGGAGGCAGGAGGATCTGGATTTCAAGGTCATCCTCAGCTACATTTTGAGTTTGAGGCCAGCCTGTGCTACAAGAGACCCTGTCTCATACAAAATCAAACCAAACCACCACCACCAAAAAACTTGCCCTTTGGCCAGGCATAGTGGTACAGGCCTTTAATCTCAGCACTTGGATGGTAGAGGCATCTCTATGAGTTCCGGGGCAGCCTGGTCTATATAGCAAGTTTCAGGCCAACCATGGCTACACAGTGAGATCTTGCAGCCTGGTCTATATTAGCATGTTCCAGTCTAGCCAGGGTTACACAGTGAGACCCTGTCTTTAAAAAAAAGTGGGTACTTGAAGGAAAGGTAAAGTGTGGCACAAGCCTGTGATCAGAACTGGGTAGGCAGAGGGATTTCAGCTGCAGACTAGCCTGGAATACATAGTGAACCCACTTAAAAATAAAAGTATATATGTATATATTATTATCCTCTTATCCCCCTGTATAGATGGAAAACGAATTTGGCAGGAACATGCTGGTTAAGTCAAGCCCTAGTCCTATCTGCCTGCCTCCCTCCTACTGTGCAGTTTCACATTCTGGGATGGCACATGGCGCCTGCTTCCGCTCTACATGGTCTAGAGAGGCAGAGGGATGGGCTGCACAGGGAACCCATTGTGATGGAAGGGAAGGAGGACCTAGCTGTGTGGGAGAGTGGGTGTGAGGGTGTGCAGACATAATTCCAACTGTAGGGTGGAAAAAGGAACAGGCTGGATTTCGTACAAGGCTGGACGAACATTTGATCCGGGGTGCACTGAGAACAAAGGGCAGCCAGGCGCGGTGGCACACGTCTTTAATCAAGCACTGGGGAAGGAGGAGGCAGGAGGACTGAGAGTCCAGCCTGAGCTACAAAAGCGTTATAGGGAGACCTTGTCACGCACACAAAAAAGGAGCAGAAGCTGAGGAAAAGGAAACCGAACTTGCATTTATGTCTCCATAGTAGGGGCACTCACAGGCCTTCCACGATCTCCAGGATCCTAATTATGGCACGCTGTAAAATTTACAACCCTTGATAGGTTACCTGCAGGGCGGCAGGGGCGGAGCCTCCTGAGCCAATGGGAATGCCGAAGCGCCTTCGCACCAGGACGTGATTGGTCAGAGGCTGCAGGGGGGCGGAACCTGTCCCAGCCGGAAGGAGGCGCGTTCCCCCAGGCCCCAGGAGAAGCTTCCATGGAGGGGGCAGAGGCGGCGGCGTGGGAGGGGACCGCAGTGGCCCTGGACTTGCTAGCTCTCGGGTAAAGGGGCTCGAGGGTGTGACAGCGGGTGCGGAAGCGCGGGCTCGCGGGGATACACACTGACGCCCGCCCCGCCGCAGGTATGGGGCTCTCCCGGAGGTGGCGTCGCGTGGCCCCGGGTGTCCAGCCTTCAGGCTGCTGTGCGCGCGGCTGGCGGCCGAGCTGGAGACTCTGGGAGCTCTGGAGCAGCGAGCGGAGGGCTCCGGAGTGCTGAGCGCCGGCCAGGGTGCGTGTGCGGCGGGATGGGCTGAGGGTGGAGCCGCGGGGTCCGCCGCGCCCTGATGCCTCCCTCCTTCCGTAGGTCCCGGCGCGGAGGACGCGTTCCTGCGACAGTTGGCCGGCCTGCTGCGGGCCTTGCACTGCCCTGATCGCGCGCTCTGCGGGCGAGACTACGCGGTGGTGTTGCGGGAGCCCGGCGGCGGCCTGCGCCTGCTGCGTGAGCCTCGGCTGCCCTGGGAGGCGGAAGTGGGAGGGGCCTCGAGGCTGGGGCGGGCTCGGAATATTGAAGAGGCTGGGCTTCCCGAAGGGGCGTTGTCCGGAGGGTCCGAGGTGGGTGGAGTCAGGACTGCGGCGGACCTAGCGTTCTGATGAAAGATTCTGAAAGCTTGATCAAGTGGGTTGAGTTAGATGGACATGTCAGGTGTATGTGAAGTGGGTAGCAGGAGGAGGGACAAGCCTCACAGTGGGTGAGGCTCTCTCTGGGGGCTGGGGGCGGGGCCCGGGTTATGGGTGCGCAGGAATAGTGGGGTAGCCATTCTTCACAGTGGTGCCTGTAAGGAAGGATCTGTTCCTATTTTTAGGCTTTCTTTGCTCCGAGCTCCACGCTGCCCGTCTCTTGCATCTGCAGCTCCGACTACGTTCTGGTCCTGTGCTTCCCGTTGGAGAAGGGACAAAAGAAAATGGCATGGTCCAGGAACTGATGCTGATTCTTCAAGCTCTAGGACTCCCTAAACCCATGCCTGGAACCCTAGCCAGCCAGCTACTTCGGGAGTTTCATGGCAAGGTGGAGAGTCCTCACTTGAGCTACCTTGCCTGGGGGAGTGAATCTTTGTCTTCAAAAGCAGCTCTAGCAAGATTGTCCAACCACAGGGATGGTTTTAGAGCTCTGGCCAGCACTCTTGCTTCTGGAAGGATCTGGGTTCACAGGACTGAAGGGAACTAGGGTCCACAAAGAGAGTCCACCCTGTTTGTGCCTCAGTTGGCCTCTGACTTCTCCCATCAGATCTCGGAGCTGTTGCCTTCCCTGCCCCCAGATTCCATGCAGCCTCTCCTTAGCTCCCCACTGGATGCATCACGATGGGTAAGAGTGTATATAGACTGCTGTGAACTTTGTCCTCATCAGAGATGGGACCTCTGCCATGACTGAGAACTCTCCTCCTAGGAAGCGCTGGAGTCTCTGTCCCAACGCCTCACAGAACAGTATTGCTGCCGCCGCTGCCTCCTTCTCAAGCGTCTGGATCTGACAACATCGGCTTTCCATTGGAGTGATCGAGCAGAGGTGTGAGCAGAGGATCTTAACAAGAGTAGGCAGGGCCAGCATGGGAACCACAGCTGCAGGGGAGAGGAAGGAGGACTAGGAATATTACCCTCTGGGAAGTTCTAAGGCCCAGGCCACTTTAAAAATCTTATAAAGTTCAGGGGTTCTAGACTCTCAGGACCTCAAGCGCATTCCCAGCTCTTCCCAGCTCTCAGCTGGCAGTGTCCTCAGATCTACTGTTATATACCAAAGTGGGCTTGTAAGACTATCTCAGTCTGTTTATGTTGCCACAACAAAATACCTGAGGCTGGGTACTTCATAATGAAAGTAAGTTTGTTTTGGTTTATGGTTTTAGAGGCTGAAAAACTCAAGCTTTGGCAGCCAAATCTAGCAAGTATTCCATACTGTATCACAGTACCATGGTGGGTAGCACTACACTGTGGAAAGATGGTTAAGGAATTGGGAGTGGAAAACAAGTCGTCATAGCTCATGCCTCTAATCCCAGCATTCAAGAGGCTGTGAGATTGAGGCCAGCCTGGTCTACACAGCTAGCTGGGGCTACAGGGAGACCCTGTCTCAAAAAAACAAAAACCAAACAAAATCAAGGCCAGTGAGATGACTCTCTTGGTAATGAATCCAGTCCAGTGAGATTTAATCCACTTCTGATAAACTTGCATTAATCCCTTCCAAGGGTGGTATCCCCTATGAAGTGCTTACCTTCACCTAGGCTCTCTACCTTTTAGAGGTTTTACCACTTCTTTTTAAATTTTTAATTAAATGTTTTAAGACTGGGTCTCATGTAGCCCAGGCTGGCCTCATATGTTGCTGTGTAGCTTACAATAACCTTGAACTCCTGATCCTTCAGCCTCTGCTTCCCAAATACTAGGATTACAGCCCTGCACCACCATACCCAGCTTTCCACCATAGCGCCTGTGCCTTTCGGGAACAAATCACATCCAAGATGCTTTCCACCTGGGATGAGTTCTTGGACAGCTCCTCCATGTGCTCCCCTCCTACTCCAGGCCCAAGGAGAAGCCATGAAGACAGTGCTGTTTCCAATCCGAGAGGTTCTGACTCCAGAATCAGATGTCTCCATTGCGCACATTCTGGCTGCCCGAGCTGACCTTTCTCGTCTGGTCCCAGCCACCAGTGTGGCTGCCCGCCAAGGGACTTGCTGTGCCATCAACAAGGTAGGCACACGTGGGCTAGGGGAGGGCCCCAGCATCTATGGCCTTCCCCTAGTCCAAGCTTGCCCTCTTCCTCCTGGATTCCTACTCCAGTGCAGTTCCTGGTTTCTGACCTCTGGGCTCACTAGCTCCAAACTACTCCCTTCAAATGACAGCTAGAAGGACTTTTCTCTTTCAGCTAGGGTCTAGTAGAGTCCAGGCTGGCCTTCAACTTACTGTATAGCTGAGGTTGACCTTGAACCCCTAATCTTCCTTCCTCCACCTCCCTAGTACTGGGATGATGGTGTACCAGCGTGCCTAGTTCTTTTTTCTTCCATTTGAAACTTATCTAATCAATTCTCAGGTGCTTATGGGTGATGTGCCAGACCGTGGGGGCCGCCCTGGTGAACTGGAGGCTCCTATGCCTATCTGGAAGAACCGAAGAGAAGATGGAGGTGGGGGAAAGGCTGGTGGCCAGCACTGGGGTCGTAGGAAGAAGAAAAAGTAAAGAAGAATGGCGGGGGAGTCAGTAGAGGGTGTCCTCTGTGAGGTGCTGATGCCACTGGTAATCCTTGGGGAATCGCTTTTGAAAATATCTCCTAGTGCCCAAGCCTTAGATGTCCTACCCCTGTCTAACACTCAACAGTAAAAACCATGTTTTCTGAAAAATAAATTTGTTTTTCATGGTTATAGGATGTTTCTATGGGGACCAGGTCAGGGATGAGGGTTTGTGGAGGGGCAGGGGGTGTCTCTGCCGCCCTGCACCCTCTCCATCTGGGCAAGTCCTTTGCTCTTAGGCAACATGTCTTTACCTTCTTGTAGGTGTGTGGAGCATATGGCAAACACTTTACATATTCCTGCCTGGTGCCAATCCTGTGCTAGGCATGGAGACACAGTAAGAATAGGCACAGATCGATATTTGTGTGACATATCTGACGTCAGGAGGCAGCACCAAGGGGATGCCACTTGAACAAAATCCCAGAGCACTATATGGAACTCAGGTGAAGGGCATTCTGAGAAAGGGAACAGCCAATGCAAAGGCCCTGACATAGGAGTATTTGGGGGCGTGTTCTAGAAACATGGAGGCCAGCATAGCTGGAACAAGATGAAATAAGGAGGTGGGAGGGGAAGTGGAGGCAGATCCTTTGGAGCTTTGTGAACCATAGAACTGGGATTTCCCTTGAGTGAGTTGCTGTGGGAGGGCTCTGAGCAGAGAAAGGATGTTTCCTATCACTGGTTAGGACTCTCTCCCCTCCATGCCTACAGCCTCCTGACTCATGCTAAGTGTCCTTGTGATCCATTGGTTCAGAGCTTCCATATTAGAGAACCAGGGCTTGAGTTTTGCCTCCAACACCTTGGGCTTGAAACTTAACCTCACCAAGATTCAGTCACCTTATCTGGGGATTGGGGAGTCAGTGAGATGACACCTGGAGTCCAAATGCATGCAACACACAGAGCCACAGATGCAGAAGGTGGGGGAAAGAGTATGATTGACAGCCAATGCAAAAGAAAAAGAATTTCTTCCAGGGTAAAAATGATGGGTGCTTCATCAGAGGCAGTGTGAGTGGGAAAGAGGCAATGGTTTGGGGGACGGAGGCAAAGAGGAGCCAAGATGCTGTCTAGGCATTGGACTTGGATGCTGTGGTCGGTAGCACTGGCGCTGGGAAGGGGACCTGGAAGAGGAAGAATAGGTAATGAAGGGCTTCATTTGTCTAGTAGACAGTTCACTGCCGAAGTTAGGAACCAATATTCCCAGTTGAAGTCTCTGCATTTGAGGAGTAGAAATTGTTCCAAGAATATTTGTTATAGCTCCTGACATATTTAGCTGTGTCCTTGCTTTTTTATTTTTGAATCAGGGTCTCCCACTGTAGCACAGTCTGGCCCAAAACTCACCATGTAGTCTAGCCCTTAACCTGTGGCAATCCTCCTGTCTCAGCCTCTCAGGTGCTAGGATTACAGGTTTGAGCCACCATGCCCAGCTTTTTTTTTTTTCCTCCCTAAATCCTTTTTCTATTATAATAGTTATCCATCTTTGTCCCCATGGTATATTAAAACTTTTATAATTTCTGTCAGCATTAATATATAATGGGTGTCAGCTGGGCATGGTGGCAGTCTGGAAGTGGAGAGAGGATGATTGTGAGTTGGAGGCCAGCCTGACTGCCTAGTGAAACACTGTCTCCAGAAAAAATATATTTTTAATTAGCTAGTATCTCTACCCTCCCATCTAGGTGACTAAGGACTTTTGTATTATTTCACTTTCCTATGACTCCAGATCTGCCTATCCCCCCTGCCCCCGCAAATGCTCTGTGTCTCCCATATCCAGGTGGGAGGACCCTCTTACCATCTCTGGCTCTCAGGAAGAGTATGAAGACTCTGTTTGGGTCCAAGCATAACGAAGGTGGTAGCCAGTCTCAGGGGTCAGGGCTAGTGTATAGGAGAGATCTTCCTCTGAGCCTGTTTGTGGTGTGATGGTGGAAGAGATGTGGCTTTGACAGGAGGGACCCCATAACCTTAGGAATGAACCCCATCCTCCAGGCCCTCTTCCCAGTACTGTTGCGCTCTGGGTCTTACCACAGGTGGCAGGAGGAAGTGGTGTGGCTGGCACAGGAGCTCCTGGGGGGCCTATGTCATCCTTAGTCGCTGGCCTCTTCTTACACTCCACCCTCACTTGGTCCCTGCAGTGTCTGTGACAACACAGCCCACAGTCTAGGGCAAAGGAGCCATTAATGACCTCATTCTTCCAGTCTGCAAGTCCTGGAGTCCCTCCCGCTCAAGGGCACCTCACTTACCCTGACAACGATACCCTCGCTTGGTGACACCCCAGAGCTGGGGAAAAAAGGAGATTTGGTCAGCCAGACTAGAAGAGGGAGTGTGGGAGGGAGGGGATAGAAGCGGTAAGGTTTTGAAATTTCTCAAGAATTTGGAATTTCAACCAAGATTAAAGGAACTTGGAGATTACCTCAGGCTTGGGAATCACCTAGGATATTACAGTTAGGTAAACTTCTGAGTTAATAAAATACACATTTCATGGGTGGGGACTGTTTGTATAGTTCCCTGGTACCTCCAGGTCCTGGAATTGCCTGGCTCATGAGAGGTGCTGAGTAGACAGTGTTGAATAAATTCACCTGGGGAGCAAGCTGAGATTTGTGGATTAGTCTTGATTTGAAAGTTGTGGTCTGTCCACTATCAAAAATTTGAGGCCAGGTGTGGTGGCACATACCTGGAGTTCCAAAGACACTAAGGTAGGAGGATCAGAAGTGAGGAAAACCACACAAAAAAAATCAAGGATGTCTTTCGTTTAGAAATGATGCAGGCTCGGATGGTTCAAGTGTTCAGAAATTACAGACTGAGATCTATCTATCTATCTATCTATCTATCTATCTATCTATCTATCTATCATCTATATCTATCATCTATCTTTTTTTTTTTTTAAGATAGGGTCTCACTATGTAGCTCTGGCTGACCTGGAATTTGCTATCTAGACCAGGCTGGCCTGCCTGGAACTCACAGAAACACAGAGATCCACCTGCCTTGGCCCCCCAAGTACTAGCATTAAAGATTACACCACCATGTCCTCCTAGAGACTAATTTTTAAATATTTTTTTTTAATTTTTATTAAAACATTTTATCTATTATTTTTATTTTATGTGTATGCCTGCATGAATGTAAGTGCACCCGTGTCATGCAATGCCCGTGGAGGTCAGAAGAGGGCATCGGATCTCTTGGAACTGGAGTTATGGATAGTTGTTAGCTGCCATGTGGGTGCTGGGAGTTGAACCCAGGTCCTTTACAAGATCAGCCAGTGCTCTTAACTGCTGAGCCATCTCTCCAGCCCCCAAATTTGCTTTATTTTAAATAATTTGAGTTTTTATTTATTTATTTATTGGATTTTTTTTGGTCTTTTTGAGACACGGTCTCCCTGTAGCCCCAACTGGCCTGGAACTCACTATGTAGATCAGGCTGGCCTCAAACTCACAGAGATCCGCCTGCCTCTGCCTCCTGAGTGCTGGGATTAAAGGCATGTACCACCATGCTCAGCTATTTTGGTTATTTTTGAGACAGAGTCTCCCTGTGGTCTCAGCTGACCTAGAACTTGCTATGTAGACCAGGTTGACCTCAATCTCAGAGAGCCCACCTGCCTCTGCCTCCCAAGTGTTGGAATTAAAGGCATGTGCCACCACACCAAGCTCTTGAATAATTTGTTATTAAAAATTTAAAAATGTACTACCATTGTGTGTGTATTGGGGGGGCACTAGGGCCACAGCATCTGTATGGAGGTCAGATGACAAATTTGTGGAATCAGTTCTCTCCTGCCACTGTTATGTGGGTCCTGGGGATTGAACTCAATCTCTAAGGTTTTGTAGCAAGCATCTTTACCAGCTGAGATATCTTGCTGGTGACTTTTTGGGAGGAGCTGGGTGGGACACTGTCTCATTCTAAATGTGGATCAGGCTGACCTGGAGCTCCTTATGTAGCCCAGGCTGGATTCAGACACATGGAAAGCCTTCCACCTCAGCTTCCCAAGTGCTGGAATCACAGACATGGGTCACAAGGCCCAGCTACAGTTATTGTTTATTTTTAAATTTTATTTGTGTGTGTGTGTGTCTTCTTGTCTGTAAGTGTACTGCATG
Organism: Nannospalax galili; assembly: GCF_000622305.1. Lineage (NCBI taxonomy): Eukaryota > Metazoa > Chordata > Mammalia > Rodentia > Spalacidae > Nannospalax > Nannospalax galili. The sequence continues at coordinate 1,436,739 of NW_008355971.1, forward strand.
TATACAGGTGCCCTCAGTGCTGAAAAGAGGGCATTGGGTTCCCCTAAAACTGGAAATATAGGTGGTTGTGAGCTGCTTGATGTGGGTGTTAGGAACCAAACTTAATCTTAACTGCTGAGCTATCTCCCCAGTCCTATTATTTTTTAAAAAACAAGGCCTCATGGAGCCCAAGCTGGCCTCAAACTCATTATGTAGCTGAGGATGACTCGAACTCCAGATCCTCTTGCCTCTATATCCTAAGCACTGAGATTTCAGGCATGTGCCTCTATGCCCAACTGGAGACTGATTCTATTTGGACACAATCTACCAGGTTTGCAGATTATCCAGCATTGTGGAAATTACCCAGGACTTCAGATATTATTCATGGCTTGGCCATTGTCTGGGGTGGACATTACCTGGCATCATGTAGAGCTTGATTAAGTGGGATATAGGAATGTCCAGTATTCAGTGCTTATATGAATGATGTGGAATATCTGAGGCTGGGGCTTTCTGGAAGTGGGGCATTTTCTGGCTGTGGGGACTGTCTGTCTTCTAGGGCAGTTCCCTGAGCTGGGTTGTGACAAGCTGGGACAATCCAGGGGCGACAGGGCCAAGGCTGCTAACAGGGTTGAGTGCTCACGAAGCCACCGCAGTTGTGACAGAAGCTAGGCTTGCGGAAGGTGACCTCATGGAAGGTGTGCAGGAAGGACAGGCCCAGCTTGGAGCAGATGGCACTGGCACGGAGCAGGTACTCAGTCAGCTCCTCTCTGCTGAAGGAGCCGCTCCTGAGGGGCAAAGGCTGCACCTTAGCACTACTGGCCTCTTCTCCCTCCCACAAAACATCCTGGCCTATCCAAGATCCATTTTTTTTTTTTTTTTTTTTTGAGACAGGGTCTCACAATACAGCCCTGGCTTGCCAGGAACTCGCTATGTATAGACCAGGCTGGCCTTGAACTCACAGAGTTCCCCTGCCTCTGCCTCCTGAGTGCTGGGATTAAAGGCAGTACCATACCCATCATAATCCTTATTTGGGGGGAACCCAGGAGTCAGGGTATCTTACCCCTGGCGGGGAGGCGGGTGAAGCCCATGGCAGGCAAAGGGGAAGTTGCCCGAGAGTCGCTCAAAGTCCTCCTGAGAGATGGTGCCATGGCCTTCTGGGTCGTAGTTCTTGAACACAGACTTCAGAGGAGCACAGAGAGTATATTGAGGCCAAGGCCTCCAGGTTCAGCCCGGTGGGCTTGACTCCCTCACCCCTTCCCATATGGTACTCCTCCACCAGACCACAATCCCTCCTCACCGCCACCAGCTGTTCCACATGCCGACCCAGGGTCACGCTGTCTGGCTTGGGTGTCACACCAGGGGCCCACTCTACCACCAGAGGTGCTTTGTAGGGGGAGGGTGTCTGGAAGGACACACACAGAGGAGCACAGTTACTCAGGGTGTAGGTTTGGGGGGGCGGGTCAGAGGTCAGAACTCACCAGACTCTTGGAACAGCGAGGTTCCCGGGCATAAGAAAGCTCGTAGATCTCATCTTCGGTGTAGAAGAGATCCAGGGAAAGCTGGGGAATGGACAGGGCATTAAAGTCCCTCCTTATGACAGTCTCTGCCTGGCCCCAGCTCCCCAGCCTCTTTCTAAGACCCTTTGGACCTGTCCTGGCACAGCTGTCACCTTTCATACCGGTCCCTTCCCAAACCAGGACTGCTTTTGTTTCCACTGATGCCCTCCCCCGCCCCCCCTTTTTTTTTCCTGCTTTCCAGACAGATTCTCATTATGCAGCCCTGGCTGGCCTGAAACTTGCTATATGGACCAGGCCGGCCTCCAACTCACAGAGCTCTGTCTGCCTCTGCTTCCCAAGTGCCAGAATTAAAAGCACGTGTCACCACACCCAACTCATTTTTGATTGAGTCTTCTCAGCTACACTCTGAAGTAAGTCGTGATTACCTCCATTTTTCAGGTAAGGAAACTGAGGGATTAAGTGATTTTTCCCAATGTCATACAGCTAGCTAGTCCCCCTAGGAGCTGTGGCTTCAAAAATCTTGAGTTCCATGAAGCCCACTGCTGGGCCTCCCGGTTCATGCCTGTAATCGGTTTGGAGGCTGAGACAAGAGGATTGCTGTCTCAGGGTTCCAGGCCATCCCCAGCTACAGTCTGAGACCCTGTCTTGGACAAATAAAATAAAATAGAAAGAAAAAGAAGAAGAAAAATGCTTGGGTTGGGCATGCAGCTTAGTGGTAGAGCACTTGCTTAGAATCCCCCAGTGAGGGGTTGGGGGTATGGCTCAGTGATAGAGCACCTGCCTAAAATCCCCTAGTGAGGATTTGGGGGTGTGGCTCAGTGGTAGAGCACCTGTCTAGAATCCAACAGTTAGGATCTGGGGGTGTGGCTCTGTAGAGGAGTGCTTATATACTATAGGTGAGGTCCATGTTTTCAATCCCCAGCATGGCAAAAACCAAACCAACCAACCAAACAAACAAAACCCCTCATTCCACAGCTACTTATCCTGATCCTGCAGACCCCCAGGGGCCTAGGACTCTAAATATTGGTCCCCCAGGTCTTCAGGGGGCTCAAGGTACACAGAGCACACAGTTCACCGTAAGCAGATGTAGTAAATCCTCATTGGCATTGCAGGGAGGATGCTGCTCCTGGAGTGCGGCCAGCTCCTGCAGCCGTAGGTAGAGGCTATTCAGCTTGGGCAGGTGCAGGCGGCCATCTGGCAACCTGTCAGGCTGGGCCTCATGCAGGGAGACCAAGTCTTTGAGGTGCACACCCAGTACAGGCAGCCGGAAGCCAGTGCAGTTGGACCAGGTGCGGCGGTACCTGGCGTAGTTGTTGTGGGAGGAGAGGAGCTCTGTCAGCTCCAGCAGGGCCTGTATGGAAGGTGCAGTGCTATGGACCAGAGAGGTTCTGCTCTGAGCCTCCTGGAGGACAGAATCCTAGCAGCCTCCTATGTGGGCTTTAGACCCCTAGGAACTCATGGAATTTTAGGCACCTCTTACAACTCTTCTACATCACCCATTGACCTCAGTCAATGGTGATGGGACCCTCTTGGATCCCCATCTCAGAGAAGCCCCATTATCTACCATTCTGCAAGAGAGAGTGATTTTTTTTTTTTTTCCCCTTTTGGCCTATTTTCGACAGGGTTTCCCCGTAGACCCAGCTGGCCTGGAACTCACTATGTAGACCAGGCTGGGATTAAAGGCATGTGCTACCATACCCAGCTTAAGATAGAGTGATTTTGTACAAACCTATAAAGCCTAAACTGCTTAGCCCAGCTTGTAGGATTCAAAGAATTATTCCCGTTTTTCTGCCACTAACTGTCCTTAGCCACATGACAGAATCACGAATCACTTGATCTTCCCAGAGGCTTTCCAGAACATACCCAACATGTGTTCTTCCCTTGGATGACACAAATATTGACATCTTTGGATGGGTGACTTAGCTCGCCACCTGGTCTGGCCAATTCTCTGTTAGCATTTCTCTGTCTCCCTTATAGCCCTGCTCAGGACCACACTCACAATAGAGAGTGCTTGCCTAAAATCTACCAGTGAGGGATTGGGGGTGTGGCTTAATGGTAAAGCACCTGCCTAGAATCAATCATTGTGAGGCTGGGGTGTGGCTCAGTGGTAGAGCACTTTCCTAGAGTCCACCAGTGAGAAGCTGGGGTGACTCAGTGGTAAAGCACTTGGCCTAGAGTCTATGAGGGAGGGACTGAAGCATAGCTCAGTGGTGCAGCACCATGGTGGGTGGGAAAAATGAGAGTAGCCAAGGATCTGTGGGACTTGGAGGAGCAAGGTCCTAGGTTGGTTCTAGAGCCCTTGGATAGAGACTGATGGCAGTTGGGGAGTGATATGTGGGGGTCCACGACACGTAACCACTTTGAACTTTGGGGACGGTAAGGGGGATTACCTTGGTGCTGTCAGGACTCAGGTGGGCGTGGGAGTCCTTGAGTCTGGAGATGGCACTATGACACAGACCCCCTGTGACTGCCATCAGCGTGTTGAAGTTCTGTAGCTGGTGGAGCCTCTAGGAAGGGAAGTGATGTCAGAGGTAGGATGTCCCAAAGATTAGGAACATGGAGCGGGAGCTGAGTCAGTGGCCTCAGTCAGTTGTGATTGTGGACCAATGTGGGCATGGGGCAGGTGTGAGCAGGTAGGTTTGTCAGGCAGACAAGGTTCCAGGCAAGTACCAGGAACTGGACAGACTTGGAGAATAGAAAGATTTGTGTCAGCCAGGAGTAGAGAAGGTTTAGACATAAGTCAGGTGTCAGGGTGTCAGACAGGTCTGAGACTCACACAGGTGAAGGCATGGACTGTGATTGGGGTCCAGGTAGAATCAAACAGGCCAAGAGTGACATGGAAGTGTAACATAGATGTGGGACAGATGTTAGGTCCATGGGGCATTAGGGAAATTCCCTCTGCCCTTCCCTCTCCCAAGCTTGAAGGGTGGTGGTCACTGGAGAGGTGAGGCAGGACCAAATAGAAAATGCTCAGGCCAAGAAGACCCCAGGCTAGTGCCAGAGCCCCCAGATTTAAAAAGCTCAGCAAGATATAGCTCAGTGGAAGAGCATTCATCTAGAATCCATCAGCAAACATGCAGGAGGCCCTGGGTTCAATCCATAGGACTGACATTTTAAAATATATATCATATTACATATTATAAACCTATATTTTAAGATATAAATCTATATTTGAAGATATATCTTCAAGCAAGAAGCAGCAAAGAAATGGAAGCTTTCTAAGGAAGGGTGTGGCCTTCTTGGAAATATATAATGGGGCGTGGCCACAAGGCTTCCCTTTTCCCAGAAGGGAGGGAGAGGAAGGGTGGGTTGAGACTCAATGGGTTGGGCCACAGAGAGACTGGGTGGCTTGAAGAATAATATAGTCACTGTCCCAAAGAAATTGAGGGGACCTAGGGACTAGAGCTAGGACCTCATTGCTGGATGACGCAAAGCTAAGGGCATGGAAAGGCAGTTTTCACTGCCCTGGGATAGAATATCTGTCCGGCTTGGGAGATGGCGCCTGGAGGGACCCAGTTAACTCCTCTACCTACATAGTCAAGAGGTGGCCAAGGAAGATCTGATGCTGTGATATCAAGGTCACAGTCTAGAGTTTGAATCCCTGGAGGTGTGGCTTTGGAGGCATGGCCTGGGTGTGATGTGGGGGTGCTGGTGGAGAGGTGTCAATAGCGGGATGGCCTGCTGGGATCAAGAGCCTGGAACTTTAGCCAACTGGAATATGGAGGGTCAGGTAGCTCTCCCAACCTCACAGTTCCCCCACCCCACCTCTAGGCTGGATGGTCAGGGACTCACCTGTGCCACATGAATGAATTTGTCTAGCACCTGGGCACGTTGTGCAGGTCCTGGACGACTCAGCACCATGACCTGCACCCAGCGGGACACGCTATTGCTGAGACCCACGGAACTTTCCAGAGCCAGGCAGCCCCTCACTGAGCCCTGCAAAACGTAGCTTCGAAGGTCCTGGGGCTGAGGACAAGGCTGGCGTCAGTGTGGCCCATGGTGCTCATGTGCCATCCTTCTAGCAGGTGTGATCTCTAGTGTTCTAGCTTAGTCTAGCCTTACTCATCTGTCTCCCCCCAGCCCAGGCTTCCAGGGGTCCCCTGACATCATCATGTTCTTCCCCAGTCTGTGTGCTCATAACTGTGAGCCCGACTGGTGCACAGTTAGGGAAAGGAAGGATGGGGACGAGGGAATGAAACCAGGTTCTACTTGCACTGCCCAATGATATGTACATTCCACATTCATACACACACACACACACACACACACACACAGGCACACACACACACAGGCACACACAGCAGCTCAATCTTTGTCACCTAAAGAAACCAGGTCCCCACATCCCTCAAAACAATGTCTAGACGTTAACAGCTAACACCTATCAACATTGATACACATGCAGTTGACTTTTAGGGAAGTGAAATATGGCAATTTCAAATGGTTTATCCAGGTAGGGTTCACTCTAGTTCTTGGGGGGATGGGGGTACTGGTAAGAAACTGTTAACCTTTTCTTTTTTGGAGACAGGGTCTCACTATGTAGGTCTGACTGGTCTGGAACTCACACTATGTAGACCAGGCTGGCCTCCCCAAATCAGAGAAAAAGATCTGCCTGCTCCTGCCTCCAAATGCTGGGATTAAAGGCATGTGGGTCTTTCTTTTTTTTGTAGCAGATGAGGGAACTAAGGTACAGTGAGTTGAATAAATGAATAGCTGATAAAAATATTTTGAGTATGTAACTATGAGCTTATATTGCAATAAGCATTTTTGTTTGTTTGTGACAGTCTCATGTAGTCCAGGCTGGCCTTACTCTCTGTCCTCCTTCAGTCTCCCAATTTCTAAGATTGTAGGACTCTGCCACAATATCCTGTTTCAATAAGCACTTTTAAATGTTTTAATTTTTTAAAAAATTTATTTTCTATGTATATGAGTGTATTATGCTCATATGTGTATGTGTACCCATGTCGTGCAATGCCCATGGAGGACAGAAGAGGGCGTTGGATCCACTGGAACTGGAATTACTGATGGTTGTTAGCCGCTATGTGGGTGCTGGGAATCAAACCGGGGTCTTCTGAAAGAGCAGCCAGTACTCTTAACCACTGAGTCATCTCTCCAGCCCTTTTTTATTTCTTAAATATTTTTATTTTTTAAAGATTTATTTTCATTTTGTGCATATATTTTTCCTGCATGTACATGAATGTACAACATGTGTGCTTGGTGACCTCAGAGACCAAAAAAGGGCATCGGTTCCTATGGAACTGTAGTTTACAGCAGTTGAGCCACCATATGGGTGCTGGGAACTGAGCCTGGGTCCTCTTGCAAGAGCAGCAAGTACTCTTAACTACTGAACAATCTCTCCAGTCCCTTAAATGGGCTTTTTAATTCCTCCAGTTACCCAATGAAGTATTATGACCTCTATCCTCCAAACAGGTGCCTGAGAGGTAGGGAGACATAGTTCAAAGTTACCTAGGTAAAAAGAAGCTGTAGCGGATGGGGATGTAGTTCCGTTGATAGACTGCTTGCCTAGCATGAATGCCCTATGGTTTAATTTACAGTGTTGCATAAACTAGTTGTAGTGGTGTATGTCTGTAATCCCAGCACTCAGGATGTGGGGGAAGGTGGATCAGAAGGTCAAAGAAAGTTATCCTTGACTACATAGTTTGAGGTCATGAGACCCAGTCTCAAAATAAATAAAAAAAAGTAAGGCCAGCAAGATGGCTCAATGGATAAAGGGGCCTGTCACCAAGCCTGACAACCTGCCTGAGAGGGATTCCTGGGACCCACATGGTAGAAGGAGAGAATCGACTCCTACAAGTTGTCCTCTGACCTCCATATGCGCATCTGCACACACATCCACACATGCACATACAAAATAAAGTGTAATTTTAAATCTTTTAAAGGAAGAAAGGAGGTAATGGGATTTGAACCTAGGGGCTCTGTGCTCAGCCAGCGCCTTGTCCCAGACCTTCTTATTGTCAGGTTGACCATGTCAGAGTTTACAGTATGGACTGGGAATGTAACTGAGTAGTAGAGAGCTTGCCTTGCATAGGTAACGCCCTGGGTTCAATCCCCATTGTTGCTAACATACAGTAATAGTAATAATAAAATTTACAATCCCAGATGGATGGCTGTTCCAGGGGTCCCCCCATCTCTGTCCTGCTCAGGGACAGGCTGAGGAAAGTTCTCACCGTGATGGCCTGGAAGGACCGGAACTCCAGGTAAGTGAGGTGCTGAGCCAGCTCCTCTGTCTCCAGGTGATCGAACAGCAGGGACACTTTCCGCTTCTTGCCCAGGCCTGGGCTGCTCATGAGAGGTGGGGGCCCAGGCCCTCTAGGGCTCAGGCTGGAGGCCAAGAGGGTTGGATTATTGGAGTGGATCAGAATTGAGGGTCTGGGGACATGGAGGGTGTGGGCAGAATAGAGTGGGACAGAGAAGTAGGTAAGGCTGGCTCACAGGTTGGAGGCATCTCCCAGGCTCCTCTGGGCTGAGCTGCCCTCCCGAGCCACAGTAGCCCAAAACTGACTTATAACTTCTTCCAGTTGGGGCTCCTGGTGTACTGCCTCTGGGTGCTGGGTCAGCCAATACCTGGGAGGGGTTTAGAGATGGGAAGTCATCTCAATGGTGCTCCAAATGAACATGGGCTGGTGGAACAGGGGATGGGGAGAGTCTCTACCAGGGGGTTTTAGGCTAAGGAATTTCTAAATGCTAAACTAAAGGCATCTACGCATGTGCAGAGGGTTTCTGAAAGTCAGGGTTCGCAGGGATAATTCTGAGGTGAGAGGATGGAGGATCATTGGGGTAGATTGGATGTTTCAGAAAACAGAATGGGCAGCTGAGTGTGGTGGCACACACCTTTAGTCCCAGAACTTGGGAGGCAGAAGCAGGAGGATCTGTGAGTTTGAGGCCTGCCTGGTCTACACAACATGTTCCAAGCCAACTGGAGCTACAGGGAGACCCTGTCTCCAAAACACCAAAACCAAAACCAAACCAAACAAAACAGAATGGGGAGTTCCTGGGACTTTTAGAAAGCAAGATGGAGGCATCAGGAACCAGCTGGGGTAAGATTCAGGGAGTCATGATGAAACAGTCTTAGGAGTATGTGGGGAGTGGGGACTTCTGGGATCAGAGCTGATGGTCTCCAGGTACCAGATGGGAGAGACTATGGGATCTGGTTGAGTTGAAGGTCTCCAAGAACTGGGGGTTCTAAGGAGCAGAGCTGAGAGGGTCTCAGGAATTAAGCCAAGGGTGTTTTAACTAGGATTTCTACCCCCTTTTGAGACAGGGTCTTACTCAGTAGGCCAGGCTAGCCTTGAACTTGAGATCCTCTTACCTTAGCCTACCTGTGCTAGGATTACAGGTGTGAGCCACCACTTAGGCTTAGTGTGGGGCTGAGTGAATCTGTGGGGGAACTGGACTGGGAATCTTGGAGGTTTGGAGGGCATCAGGATGGTGTCTTAGTTCATGGGATTGTGGGTCTTGACCCAGCTCTACCTGACCAGATAGCAGATCTGTAGCTGCCTCAGCTCCTGTGCGTCTTTGGCAGCCTTCTGGTACTTGAGTTCTAGTCAAGGCTATTTTCCAGCATCCTGATTTGCCTAGTCCCCTTGTCCCCATCTCCCAGGAGTTCATGGCTCTGTCCTCAACCCTCTGTACACAGATCATGGCTCTGGAAGGATATGAGGTCAGCAGACGGGCAGCAAGGTCAGAGGAAGGCAGCACCCAGCTGTGCATGGTGAGCACCATGTTGAGAATGTGATTCCCACGGCACAGGCTGCCGGTTGAGTCTGGAGGAGGGAGAAGCGGGGGTCCTGTCAGAATGGGCCCTGAGCAATAGACCTACAGTCTCCAGAAGTGGGGGACAGGCTGGTTCAGACACTAACTCTACCAGTGACGCCTTGTACAAACTTGGGCAAGTAACATAACCTCCTCATGCCTCAGTTTCCCTATCTGTGCAGTGCATGGGCTAGAGACAAATAGCAGGAATTTGGTTCCCTGTCCTCATCCCAAGGTGTTTCTCTAAAAAAAAATCCTTAGATTTGTTTTTATTACTTTAATACGTGTGTGTGCCTATACTTGGGTTTGTGTGCAAGACTGCAGGAAGCCCTTAAGGCCAGAGGTGTTCGATTCCCTGAAACTGGAGTTATAGGCTGTTGTGAGCCACCCAATGTAGGTGCTGGGAACTGAACTCAGATCCTCTACCAAAGCAGTGTGTGCTCTTAACTGCTCAGTCATCTCTCTAGCCCCCTCTTAGTTTTAAATTTTTATTATTTATTTTTAGTTCTGGTCTCTGCTATGCTACAGCTGAGCCACACCCCCAGCCCCTCACTGGTAGATTCTTGGCAAGCGCTGAGCTGAGCCATCTCTCCAGTCCCTTTTACTTTATATATATATTTTTTTCCAATATTTATTTATTTTTATTTTATGTGTATGAGTGTATTGCCTGCATGTGTGTAAGTGCACCTGTGTAGTGCAATGCCTTTGAAGGTCAGAAGAGGGCGCCATATCCCCTGGAACTGGAATTATGGAAGGTTGCTACCACCATGTGGGTGCTGGGATTCCAATCAAGGTCCTCTGCAAGAGCAGCCAGTGCTCTTAACTGCTGAGCCATCTCTCCAGCCCTCTTTTACTTTATATTTTGAGACAGAGTCTCACTAAGTGGCCCAGGCAGGTCTTGAACTTTTGATCCTTCTGCCTCAGTCTTCAGAGTAGCTGCATCCCACGCCCGGTTTATCCTTCATGAAGGGATCAGATTCGCCCATTCACCCACTTTCCTTACCAGTGAGGCAGAGCTGGGCTTGCCAAACCCAGGGCTAGGGCTGGGGAGGCTTCCCAGGGCAGGGCTACTCACCGAAGCACTGGATGCATTTCTCCAGTAGTTCGTCTTCACTGCAGCTGCCCTCACTCAGCACCCCCAGATTCATGGCAGCCATAACTTTGCTGATTTCCCGCGGGCTGGGGCACGTCTTGTGGCGTCGGGCCTGTCGGGGCCGGCCCTGCCCTCCTGCCTTCGTAGAGCATTCCTGATGGGACTTCCTGTAGGTATACCCACCCCCAAAGAATCAAGGGAACCCCTTGCTTTGAGTAGACTCCCAGAATTCTTGACCTGGGTTCCTGTAGACACCTTGGGAGAAAATTCTTAAAGACCAAATCTCAGGGCTACCTACCATAGATTCATGGGCAAAACAAAACAAAACACCCAAGAATATTCCAGATCTCCTAGGGAATTATGGTCAAAGACCCCAGGACCAATGACCCTCCAAAATCATAAGAACTCCCTCCTCCAGGCATTGACCTCAAATTCCCCTTTAAAAAAAAAATTACTTACTTTAGCTAGTATACAAAATAATGGGTTTCATTATGATGTTTTTCACACATAATACATCAATATATATTGTACTTTGTTTCTATTTGTCCTCTACTTCCCTCACCCATCTGTCTTCCCTCATCCCATTGCTTCCTTCCCCCCCAAATAAGTCCCCTTTCAGCATTCTTGTCATATGTGTACATGTATGCTTATGTGTGCATGTGTGTGTAAACTTATGTCTAGATTCCACAAGTGAAAACATGCACAATTTTGCCTCTCCCCACTTACCCCCTCTTTTTTATATTATTTTATTTTATGTGTATTGCCTGCATGTGTGTAAGAGAACCCATGCCATGCAATGCCCAAGGAGGTCAGAAGAGGGCGTCAAATTCCCCTGTAATTAGAGTTATAGCCAGTTGTTAGCTGCCATGTGGGTGCTGGGACTCGAATGCAGGTCCTCTGCAAGAGCAGCCAGTGCTCTTAACTGCTGAGCCATCTCTCCAGTTCCCCACTTACCCTCTCTTATTCCTCCCTCCCCTCAAATTCCTCTTGACAATACAGTCCCAAAGCATCATGGGGGTAATATCCTGTAAACAGACTCCTCAGATTCATCCTCAGCTAGTAAAGAACCCATAAAAAGGACCCTAGAACCAATTGCTGGCTCCCTAGGCCACCTCTAAACCACCCCTTGGGTCTGCAGAAGTGGCACCTGGTGGCCCAGTTGTGGGGCAGACTCATGTGGTCAGGTCCCCCAGAGTGCATCTCTCCCCTCTTCTCCTGCTTAATAGGGTTCAGATCCAGGCGACCCCAGACCCAAAAACCATAAGGCCCCTAAGAGGAACTGAGTCAACCAACACCCAGCCACGTGCAAGCTAACAAAAGCAGCTCCGGGAATTAATGACCCAATGTATTGTGATCACCAGAGCATGCTCCACAGGTTGACAAACAGGTTTCCCAAGCCCTTAGCTGCAATGGGTTCCTGGAACCCCGTGATTGTAGAAAACATGTTTTACAGTAAATGTTTTCCTCGATAAGTTTCACCGGTACAGACCCCACACCTTCCCTGAGCAAAGAGCCCCCGAAAACAGCAAAGAACATCGCCCCCCCCCGCATTCTTTCTCTATATAAACTACCCCCCTACAGCCATTAGGCTGCTGCTTTTTCCTCACACTCGAGTTGAGGACCAGCCCTGCCAACCTTTAAACTCTTTGTTTCTGTTTCTCAGCGATCCTGACCCCTACCGCCCTTCTATCTAACACTGCTTAGTCCCTGTGAGGCAGCAGATCCCTCCTCTAAACTAGCCTTGCATATGCAAGAGTCTTAGCGTCTTAGCTTCTGGCCTGGGCCTTGGATTTGGAGCCCTGAGAGGAACTACCGGAACCTCTCCAGGGCTCCTCAGAGCTAGGCAGGGTCCCTGAGGGTACTGCAGCTTCAAGGGAAGTTTAAAAATAACCCTCGCTCTGTCCTATGCCTCCCCAGACCCTGTCCCAGGTGGGAAAGGGGGTAATGGAGAGACAAGAGTCAGGGGTGGTGGGAAGAGGAAGGGCGGGATTGAGGGACGGGGAAAGATTCCAGGCTTCAGAGTCAGATAAAACTGGCTTCCAGAAATTTCTCTTGGCTGTGTGCCCTTTCATGAATCAATTTCTCTGGTTAGTTTGGTCCTCCTATGAAAACCATCTTTGGATTTTTCTCTGGCTCCACAGAGGTGCCCAGCCTGGTAAATAACCAGGTGGGGAAGATGCATCTGATGCAGGAAGGAAAAGGAGAGAAAGCTGGGTGGGGTGGGGGTGCTCCTGTAATCCCAGTTACTGGGGAGATTGAGGCTTGAAGACTGCAAGTTCGGTGTCCAGCCTGGGTTATAGAGCAAGACCCTAGCTCACAAAACAAACAAGAGAGGAGGAAGCGGCCAGGCTTGCAGCATGAATGTGAAACCGCAAACACGGACACCCTAAAACAAATCTGCCTTGGCCTCTGGTAGGTACATCGTGAGGGCTCAATATGCCTACTAGGTGTTAAATAATACTGGGCATTTATTGAGCACTGGCCGAGGACTGAGCACTCTATACAGATCAGGGATTTCAAGCACGGGTACCCACAGCGTCACTCACCGGAAAGCTCAATACAAACACAACTTCTCAGACCTCACCACAGACCCACAGAATCCAAAACTTTAAGGGTGAGTCAGTAACTTGTGTTTTACAAGCCGTCTATGTGATTTAATGACACAAGCTCAAGTTTGAGAACCAGAGGTCTAGACAGGCTCATGAAAGACTCATAAGCACGTCTGAAGTAAGGTCTATGATTAGTCTGTTGATAGAAGGAGAAACTGAGGCACAGAGCAGTTGAGTAACTTACCAAAAGTCACACAGCCAGGAAATGAGGCAGCTAAGATTCTCCTCACTAAACCGCTGAATAAGGGGAGGAAACTTCCCCTTTGCTCAGCAGGATCACCCTGGGAGAGGCTGGAGGAGCTATCCAGGCTGGGAACTCAACACCATCCATTCTTATGTCAACAGCAGGACAAGCATCCCCAGGAGACTGAAGCCCATGTCAGATTCTGCAAGCAACTGCCTGACCCTTACCTGCAGACCAGCAGCCCCCTGTAGATTGTGCAGCAGTCAGGAGTGGTTTAAGAGGTAGGGGAGCCACCTGGTCTTGCATCACACACCTCCCTCCTGGGGCACAGCCCTCCAGGAGCCTGGAGTTTCCAGTCCAGGGGGCAGCAAACATAATGGGGAACAGGGAAGACCCCAGGGAGGACAGAGACACCCAGCTGAGGGGGCTGTGATGAAGGGACACAGGATAATACAACAGAAGGGAGAGACTCAGGTGCCCAGCTCCCCAGAGCATCTCATCTCCCAGCGAGGAGTGGGATGCCCTGTTATTAGTATCTCCCCAATCTTGCCACAGTCAGAGGCTCCAGAGCTTGTGATACCTCAGGTCTCCTGAGGGTTGGGGTGGTGGTGGTGGGGGGTCCTCTTACCTCTTGCTGTCTTTCCTGTTCATATTTCCTGGAGTCAGAGGTCGGGGGGCGTCCCAATAGGAGTGTGGCTCAGCTTCTCCCCAGCCAGTGCACCAGCTCCTTGGCCCCTTGGGAGCTGAGGCCTCCCTGGGTGTTTTGGAAGGAAAGAGGAACTGCCCCTCCCCACCCACCCCCCAGGCCAGGGGGAAGGAAGAGGCTGAGGAGAGACCAAAGGCTCCCCTCCCCCTCCTGGGGATCCCTGCAGGCTGAGGTTTCCGGTGCTGCCGCCCCCCACCCTCTGGCCCAGCTGTCTTGCTAGCTATCTCACTATCTCTCTTTCTCCCCATCAGCATCATATTCCAATAAAGGCAACTTTAAAAGCATGACTAATATTTATGTAAAAAACATACTCAAAAGAAAAGTCTGTATTTCTTTTTTTCTTCCCTCTCTCCCTTTCTTTTTCTCTTTTTCTTTCTTTCTTTTTAGACAGTATCTCATGTAGCCCAGGTTGGAATCAAAGTCACTATATAGACCAGGCTAACCTCAAACTGGCAGTTATCCTCCTGCCTCAGCCTCTCCGAATGCAAAGATTACAGGTGTGAACACCATGGTGGGTTTAAATGCCATTTATACCTGGAAAACATTTTCATTTTTACTATTTTATTTTATTTATTTATTTTGGTCTTTTTGAGACAGGGTCTCCTGGTAGCCCAAACTGGCCTGGAACTCACTATGTAGACCAGATTGACCTTGATCTCAAAAATTTGCCTACCTTTGCCTTCCAGAGTGCTGGGATTAAAGGCAAAGGTGTGCCCCATCATGCCTGGCAGCAGTTAAGTATTCTTTTTTTCTTTTTTTTTAAAAAATATTTTATTTATCATTTTTATTTTATGTGTATGCGTGTATTGCCTGCATGTAGGTAAGCACACCCATGTGGTGCAATGCCCTCAGAAGACAGAGAGGCTGTCGGATCCCCTGGAACTGGACTTACAGTTGTTAGCTGCCATGTGGGTGCTGGGATTCGAACCTGGGTCTTCTGCAAGAACAACCAGTGTTCTTAACCGCTGAGCCATCTCTCCAGCCCCAGTTTTTTATTTTAATTTTAACTGTATACACTGTTGTTGTGATGGTAGTTGTTATTTTTAAGTTTTTTGCTGTTTTTAAAAAAATATTTTATTATTTTCCTTTTATGTGTATTAGTGTATTGCCTGCATGTATGTGAGTGCACCCGAGTTGTGCAATGCCGTGGAGGTCAGAAGAGGGTGTCGGATTCCCCTGGAACTGGAGTTAAGGACAGTTCATAGCCGCCATGTGGGTGCTGGGAATCGACCCCGTGTCCTCTGCAAGAGCAGTCAGTGCTCTTAACCGCTGAGCCATCTTTCCAGTCCCGTTTTTTGATGTTTTTTAAAATTTTGATTTGTTTATTTTTATTTTATGTATATGAGTGTTTTGCCTGCATGTAAGTGTACCATGTGTGTGCACTGACTGCAGCAGCCAGAAAAGGGCATAAGAACCCCTGGAACTGGAGTTGCCAACAGTTGTTAGCCTCCATATGGGTGCTGGGAACCAAACCTGGGTCCTCTGTGAGAGCAGTTAGTGCTCTTAACTGCTGAGCCATCATCTCTTTAGTCCCTGTTGTTTTTTGACAGACTGTTTCATGTAGTCCATGCTGGCTTCAAATTCCCTTTGTAGCCTGAGGATAACTGAATTCCTGATCCTCCATCTCCCAAATGCTGGGATTTCAGGCTTGAGCCACCGTGCTCAGTTTACGCAATGCTGGGATTGAACCTAGGGCTTTGAGCATGCTAGGCAAGCACTCTACCAACCAAGCCATATCCCCACCCTCACACTGTTAACATATCATAAAAAAGTGACAGAGGTAACCCTTCTAGAAATCTCCTCCTTCGACTGTCCCTTGTAGGCTGGTTTGAGCAGTACTACATATTACTAGTTTGTATTTCAATTGTTGTCTGTACCTTTATGTACCTAAAATCATGCCCATGGAAACAGACTTTACTTTTGAGTGAGTGTGCTTTGTTCTTTTACCTAAATGTGTCATGTTTGACATATTTTGAATTGACGTGTCAGAAGAGCACACTTTGGTATTTAGGTTGATGAGTTGTCACCAACTGAAGAAACCCAAGTGACATTCACTAAAATCAAGAAACAAAATATTAGCTGGGCTTGGGGCACACACCTGTAATCTCAACACCTGTAAGGTGGAGGTAGGAGGACCAGGGCATCCTGGGCTACATATCGAGTTCAAAGCAACCTTAGTTAAACAAGAATGTGTCTCAAACAAAACAGCCAGGTGTGGTGGTACATGCCTTTAATCCCATCCCTCAGGAGGCTGAGGCAAGTGGATCTCTGAGTTCGACATCAGCCTGGTCTATATAGTGAGTTCCAGACCAGCCAAGGCTGCATTAAAAAAAAAAAAAAAAAAAAAAAAAATCCAAACCAAAAACGCAGACAACTCCATAACATTCTTAACCTCTGTAAGTCCCCTTGTTTTTCCTAACTCCACCAACCTGATGGGTAATAGAGTGCTTCTGACTGGTTTTAAATGCATCTGGATTCATGAATTGTGTCTGGCTTATTGCATTTATCACTGCGTTTTTGTAATTCTTCCATGCTATTTTATTTGATTATAGTTTCTTCCATTTTGTTGATGTGTATTTCATTGTGTGCCAATTCCTTGATTTGCTGATCAATTTGTTTGAAACTGGATAGTTGAGTTGCTTCCCTGGATCTATTACAAGTAACAAATGGGGTGCCGGTGCTAGCCAGCCAAGAAGTACCTGAAAGGGGGAGTGAGGATTGAAAGAAAAAACAAGAGACAGAAAAGATACTTGGGAGGGCTGTCAGCAGAGACTGCAGCCGGGGGTTTGTTTCAGCTCAGCCTTTTTATACAGAAGAACTCAATTAGTTTCAACAGGTGTTTTTCCCACCTGTATCTGAGGGTCAAGGAGCGGTCAAATACTTCAAAGCCTTCTTGGATCTTTTTGTTTACCAACATTGCCTCCAGGTCAGGTATTGTGAGGCTCTCCATATAAACACATTCCTCCTGATTTGGCAGATTAGGTACTGGTGTGCAGAACACAAACTCAGTAAACAAGGCTGCCACAGCTCAATGTACATAATAGACTAACAGCTCCCAACAATGGGGGAGGAGTTTTTTTAATATTTAATTTAAAATTTTTATTTTATGTGTATGCGTATATTGCCTGCATGTATGTAAGTGCAGCCATGTTGTGCAGTGTCCGAGGAGTTCAGAAGAGGGCATCGGAGTCCCCTGGAACTGGAGTTCTGGATGGTTGTTAGCCACCATGTGGATGCTGGGAATTGAATTTGGGTCCTCTGAACCCAATCCGGGTCCTCTGCAAGAGCAGCCAGTACTCTTAACCACTGAGCCATATCTTGAGCTTTTTGTTTGTTTTTAAAGATAGCATCTTATGCTGAGTGTGGTGATGCACACCTTTAATCCCAACACTTGGGAGGCTGAGGCAGGCAGATCTCTGTGAGTTCAAGGCCACCCTGGTCTACACAGTGAGTTTCAGGCCAGCTGGGGCTACAGGGAGACCCTGTCTCAAGAAAAAAAAGAAAAGAAAAAAGAAGATAGCATCTTACTTTCTAGGCCGCCAAAGGTGACCTTGAACTCTTGATCCTCCCACCTCTACCTCCTAAGTGTGTGCTACCACCCCAGCAAAGCATTTATTTTTGCCAGACAGGGATGGAACCCAGGCCAGCATGTTCTAGTGGGCTCTACTGCTGAGAACTGCTGTGAATGTCAAGCATTTGGCTTTGGGTGACCTGAAATACACAATTCTGTAGGGTGCGGGATAAATGGGTCATAGGAGCATCAGTCTGCCAAATCTAGTGCATTAGTCTGTCAAAAAAAAAATCAGTACTTTCAGAAGTGGATGTTGATCCTTTCTTTTTCCTTAAAAGTATTCACCGTTGGTATGTGTGTGTGTGTGTGTGTGTGTGTGTGTGTGTGTGTGTGTATTTTTTACACAAACAAAAAGTCCTACTTTCGTTTTCTCATCAAATGAAGAATCATGGTTTGACACTCTTCCTGGTTCTTCTGTCTCCCCTGTAGCATCTCAAGCAGTGCTTCTATGATCTCTCTCTCTCTCTCTCTCTCTCTCTCTCTCTCTCTCTCTCTCTGTGTGCATGTGTGTTTGGGGGGGTGTCATGTAGCCCAGGCTGGCCTGGAACTTACTGTGTAGCTGAGGATGACCATGAACTCCTGATCCTCTGCCTGCATCTCCCAAGTGCTGGGATTACAGCCTGTGCCACTATACATGCCCCATCTCCTGTAGCACCTGTTCCCAGCTGAATTTAACCTTCAGTTTGGGAATGTTTCCAGGCCCTAGGGACCCAGAAAAGCCCCAGGGAGGAACGTGGGAAAGACCTTGTCACTTCTATCTAAACACTGGCCTTTAGTGGCCTCAGAATGATTATCTGCAACTGAGAACACTGATAACTACAGAGGAAGGGACTTCTGAGTCAAACCACAAAGACCCACAAAGGAAAATGACACGTTTGATAATGTGCAAAATGGGTGTCTTTTTATGAGGACACCATGGGACAAATATTAGATGGCTGGAGGGGAAAAAGCATTTACAATATTTAAAATCAGTCAGAAATTAATATCTAGAGGGTAAAGGAACAGTTATAAATAAAAAACAATGACAGCAACTCTGTTAGAAAAATGGGCAATGGACTGGAGAGATGGCTCAGTGGTTAAGAGCACCTGCTGTTCTTCTTGTTTGTTTGTTGTTTGTTGTTTGTTTTTATTTTATGTGTATGAATGATTTGCCTGCGTGTAAGAGAGCACTTGTGTTTGTAATGTCCACAGAAGTTAGAAGAGGGTGTCAGATACCCTGGAACTGGAGTTATGGACAATTATCAGTTGCCCTGTGGGCGCTTTTAACTACTGAGTTGTCTCTCTAGCCCATGCTTGCTTCTCCATGAGCACCCATGTCAGGTAGCTCACAACTGCCTGCAACTCCAACACCAGGAGATCCGACGCCCTCTTCTGGCATCTGAGGGCACTGCACATACACACACACACACACACACACACACACACACACTGACACTAACACTCATACACACATATAAAAACAAAATAAATCTTTTTTCTTTTTTTCAGCTGGGTATGGGGCTGGAGAGATGGCTCAATGGTTAAGAGCACTGACTGCTCTTACAGAGGACCTGGGTTCAATTCACAGCACCCACATGGCAACTAACAACTGTCTATAACTCCATTTCCAGGGGAATCTGACACCCTCTTCTGACATCTGTGGGTATTGCACAACGTGGGTGCACTTACACACATGCAGACAATACACTTGTACACATAAAATAAGATAAATAGAATATTTTTTAAAAGCTCTGTGTAGGGAGATGGCTCAATGGTTAAAGCACTTGCCGAGAAAGCAGCATGGACCAGAGTTCAAATCCCAGACCCCATGAAAACACTAGGAGGGCATGGTAGCCCACCTGTGATTTCAGAGCTCAGAAGGCGGATACAGAGGGTTCTCTAGCAAGCTGGTAGGTACACTAGACTGTATCAGTGAGCTCTGGATTGAGCTGAAAGGCCCTGCCTCAATGAATAAGGTGGAAATCGAGGAAGACTCCTGATGTCAACCTCAGGCCGGCACATACACACACACCCCCATGTACCCACACATATGTGAAGACACATATACACACCACATACATGTACACATGAAAAGAAAAAAGTGAAGAAGAGAAGAAGGAAGAACAGGAGGAAAAGGAGGAGGAGGAGGAAGAGGAGGAGCAGCAGTAGCCTGGTATGCTCATCCATGCCTGTACCCCTAGCATTGGGGGAAGCTGAGGGAGACAGGGGAATGATTGGGGTGTGCTGGCTATCCAGTTTAGCCAAAAAAAGGGGAATGAGTCAGAGAATGATAGAAGCAGGATGCCCAACATCCTCCTCTGGCCTCCACATGGACTCACATGGGAGTGTGCACCCACACATACACACGTGTATTATACACACATATATCACATACATATACTACACACACACACACACACACACACACATATACACACATACGAAAAATGGGAAAGCCTAGGTGTGTTGGTATAAAGTTGTCAGTTCTTGGAAAGCTGAAGCAGGAAGATCATGAGTTCAAGGCTAGCCTAGGCTACATAATGAGACCCTGTCTCAGACAAGCAAGCAGTCAAAAATAAAAACAAATCAGGCATTGTGGCACATACCTTTCAAAAAGGGAGATGAGGGCCGGGTGTGGTGGTGCACTCCTTTAATCCCAGGACTTGGGAAGCAGAGGCAGGTGGATATCTGTGAGTTCGAGGCCAGCCCCCATTACAGGGAGACACTGTCTCAAAAACACCAATAAAAGGAGGGGGGGATGAGTCAGAGAGTGATAGAGGCAGGACACCCAACTTCCTCCTCTGGCTTCCACATGGACTCACATGGGAGTGCGTACCCACACATACACAAGTGTATACACACACACACACATGAAAGATATTTTTAAAAATATGTAATGAAATGCTTCTAATCATGTGGTTATTAAATAAAAATATTTTATTTATTATTTTTATTTTATGTGTATGAGTGTATTGCTTGCATGTATGTAAGTGCACCCATGTTGTGCAATGCGTGCAGAGGTCAGAAGAGGGTATTGGATCCCCTGGAACTGAAGTTATGGATGGTTGTTAGTGCCATGTTGGTGCTGGAAATCAAACCCCGGTCCTCTGCAAGAGCAGTCAATGCTCTTTGCCGCTGAGCCATCTCTCCAGCCCCAACATACACTTTTAATCCCAGTACTAGGGAGGCAGATGTAGGCAGATGACTGTGAAATCAAGGCCAGCCTGGTCCATATAGTGAGTTTCAGGCCAGCTTGGGCTACAGGGGCTTGTGGTTTAGTTAATTAATTAAAGACAGAGTATATAAGGTTGGAGAGATGGCTCAGTGGTTAAGTGCATACTATTCTTGCAGAGGACCTGAGTTTGATTCCCAGCACCCATATTGAGGAGTTCACAACTGCCTGTAATTCCAGTTCCAGGGAGTTCTCACACCTCAAGCAACTGCACTTACATGCACATGCCCACACATATACCCATGTACATATACAAAATAAATCTTAATAAAAGAAACACCAAAGCTTGGTGTGGTGGCACAAGCATTTAATCCCAGCACTTGCAAGGCAGAGGCAGACAGATCTCCGAGTTCAAGGTCAGTCTGGTCTACACAGTGAGTTCCAGGTCAGCTGGGGCTGTAGGGAGACTCAGTCTCAAACAAACAAACAAATAACAGAACCCCCACCAATTAAAAAAATAAACAAACAAACAAATAAATAGGAAAAAAATGAACCTGGGCAAAGAGGTTGAGCAGGCAGCCCCAAAATTCTGACAAACCTCAGAAAACTTGCTAGAAATAATTTGTAAATTATTTAAAAGACAGTGAATTAGCCCAGAAGTCTATCAAACATTAGAAGTCAGGGCACTGGGCAGATAGCTCAGTCAGTAAATTGCTGGTGATAGAAACATGAAGACCTAAGTTCCATCTCCAGCACCCACTTAAAAAGCCTGGCCTTTAATCCAGTGCTGAAGAGGCAGAGACAAGTGGGTCCCTGTGGCTCAGTTAGAAGATGCCAAGTAGAGGTTGAGAAAAGGAGACTGACATCCTCACAGGGGGCAGCCACTCCCCAAGATACTTAGATAAACTGTGTATGAGTATGTTGCCCAGTAATTAGCTCCAGGGGGTGCATGAGAAAATGGTGCTCCTCGCCTCCATAAGAGGAGGGTGTCTTACTTTTTTTATTGCTGGGACCTGACAAAAGCAACAGAAAGGAAGGGTTTGTTTGGGCTCTAGTTTGAAGGTCCAGTCCATTTTGGTGGGGGAGGCATGGCTGTAGGGGCTTGATGCAGCTGCTCACAATGCATCCGCAGTCAGGAAGCAGACAGTGATGCTGCTGATCAGCTCGCTTTCTCCTTTTCATTCAGTAGGGAACTCAGCCCCTGGCATGATGCTGCCCACATTCAGGGTGAGTCTTTCTTCCTCTGGTAAACCTCTCTGGATGCACCCTCACAGGCACACCAGAGGTTAGTCTTCCTAAGTATTTTCAAATCCAGTTAAGTCAAATTGACAATCCAGTTTAACCACCACAGGTGACATATACAGAGTTATTCACAGGAGCCAGAGGCAGCCAGGATCTCAACTCCCAGGAAAGGGATGGATAAATTGAAGGGGGCCAGTCACTAAGAAGTCCTAAAAAAGCACCACAGCCATCCAGCAGGTGTCCACTGAGCAACATGCAAAAGTCTCAGAGTGCATCACAGTGACCGACAGAACTGAGGAACACTATTAATATCTTATGATATAATCCATGATGACACAGTTATTTTACGCACTGTGTAGAACTCTTAAGGAAAAATAATATGGACCATGCAATTATTATATAACTTATAAGATACAATACACAATAATATTGTATCATGTAATTATATAAGCCTAAATAATTATATAACTATATATTATATAATGCACCATTGGATTATAAAATTCAATAGTGTAATATAAATTTATGTACTATTTAATACAATTGTATTAACACCAATGTTTAACAATGCATACACCTACATTTAATACCACTTTCTTAAAACTTTGTTGAACTAAAGAATATTAGCTCAAAAAAAATTTTTTTGTCTTTTTCAGACAGGATCTCCCTGTAGCCCCAGCTGGCCTGGAACTTGCTATATAGACCAGGCTGGCCTTGAACTCACAGAGATCTGCCTGTCTCTGCTTCCCATTTGGGTTAGAGGGACAGTGTAGTCGTTAAAGGCTAAGGCTAACAACCAAAAAACATTTTTTTTTAGACAAGTTTTCCCTGTAGCCCCAGCTGGCCTAGACTTCACTATGTAGACCAGGCTGGCCTCAAACTCACAGAGATCTGCCTGCCTCTCTCTCCTGGGTGCTGCGCCACGACACCCAGCTTTTTTGCTTTTTTTTTTGAGACAGATCTTACTATGTGTCCCTGGCTGGCCTGGAACTCATTATATAGACCAGGCTGGCCTTAAACTCACAGAGATTTGCCTGTCTCTGCCTCTCAAGTACTTGCAAGAAAAGCATGTGCCCATCATGCTCAGCCTTTAAAAAACTTTTTTGTGTTTATGTGTGTGTCTGTGTACCACAGCACATGCATCATGGAGGGCAGAGGACAGCCTTGGGTTTCAGCCCTTACCCTCTGCCTCTTTGTTTTCCAGCCCTGCACACACCAGGATAGCTGGCCAGCAAGCTTCTGGGGATTCTCCAGTCTCTGCTTCCCAACTCATGGTGGGCACAAGGAGATCCCAGCTGTTTGTTATCACACTTCACTTTTACATGGGTTCTAGGAATTCACACTCAGACCCTCATGTTTGCAGAGCAAGGGCTTTACCCACTGTGCCATCTCCCCAGCAAAATATTATTTTGCTTAACTTAATACAACCACTCTGGTAAAAATAATTTTTCAGGGGCTGGAGAGATGGCTCAGTGGTTAAGAGCACTGGCTGTTCTTGCAGAGGACCCAGGTTCAATTCCCAGGATCCACATGGTAGCTTACTACTGTCCCTAACTTCAGTTCCAGGGGAATCTGACACCCTCTTCTGATCTCTGTGGGCATTTCATCACACAAGTGTACTTACTTACATACAGGCAAAACACTTATACACATAAAATAAATATATTTAAAAAATAATTTTTCAGGGGCTGGAGAGATGGCTCGGCAGTTAAGAACACTGGTTGTTCTTGCAGAAGACCCGGGTTCGAATCTCAGCACCCACATGGCAGCTAACAACTATCCGTAACTCCAGTTCCAGGGGATCTGACAGCCTCTTCTGACCTCTACCGGCATTGTATGACATGGATGCACTTACTTACATGCAGGCAATAAACACATACACATAAAATAAAAATAATAAATAAAATTTAAAAAATAACAACTTCAGTACTGAGAATTGAAGCTTGGTTCTCATTGCATGCTGTTCTAGTGCTCTACCCTCAGCCCCTTCTTTGGATGTATATACCTGCTTTTTGTCTGTTTGAGGCAGGGTTTCATGTAGCCCAGTCAGGCCTCAAACTTAACATGTAGCTAAGGATGACCTTGAACTCTTTTTTATAAAAACAGTTTTTTAAAAATTATGTGTATGTATGTGGATATGCGCACATGAGTACGGTTGCCCTCAGAGACCAGAAGATGGTGTTGGGTCTCCTGGAGCTGGAGTTATAGGTGGTTGTGAGCTGTGCAGTATGGGTGCTGGGAACTACACTTGGGTTGTCTGCAAGAGTAGCAAGTGCCCTTAAATGATGAGCCATCTCTCCAGATCCAGCCTTGAACTCTTGATTCTCTTGCCTATAGTCCAAGTGCTGGGATTACAGGTATGTACCATCACATCTAGTTTATGTGGTACTGGGGAGTGAACCCAGGGCTTCATGCATTCTAGGCAGGCACTCTACCAACTAAGCTATATCACAGCCCTGTTCCTTTTGTTGTTTTTGAGAAGGATCTTGAAGCATAGTCTAGTCTAGCCGTGAACTTGAGGCAATTCTCCTGCAGCAGCTTCTTGAGTACTAAAATCATAGGCACAAGCCACCACCACCCAGCTGTATACATACTTCTGATTTTTTATTAGTTTTTGTTTGATCAGTATATAAAGTAAAGGGTTTCATTACAGGATTTTCATACACACACTTTTTTTTTTTTTTTTGACTTTTTGGACAGGGTCTCCCTGGAGCCCCAGCTGGCCTGAAACTCACTATGTTGACCAGGCTGGCCTTGAACTCACAGAGATCCGCCTGCCTCTGCCTCTCAAGTGCTGGGATTAAAGGTGTGTGCCACCATGCCCGACACATACACACACTTTTAATTTTGAGACAGGGTCTTGCTAATGCCCAGGTTGGCCCTGAACTTGTCCCATAGCCCAATTTTTGATTCTTCTGTTTCAGCCTCCTGAGTAGCTAGAATTAATTATAGGCCTGTGCCACTAGGCCCAATTAATAATAGTAATTTGTTTTAGTTTTAGTTTTTTGAGACAAGGTCTCCCTGTAGCCCCAACTGGCCTGGAAATCACTATACAGACCAGACTGGCCTTCATCTCCCAGAGATCCTCCTGTCTCTGCCTCTTGAGTGCTGGGGTTAAAAGCTAAAGATGTGCACCACCATACCTTACAGGAATAAAAATAATTTTAAAAAAATGTTTTATTTATTATTTTTATTTTATGTGTATGAGTGTCTTGCCTGCATGTATGTGAGTACACCCTTGTTGTGCAATGCCTCAGAGATCAGAAGAGGGCTTCCGGGTTCCCCCTGGAACTGGAGTTAAGGACAGTTTGTAGCCGCCATGTGAGTGCTGGGAGTCGAACCCAGGTCCTCTACAAGAGCAGTCAGTGCTCTTAACCACTGAGCCATCTCTCCAGCCCTAGGAACAATATTAATTAACCCCTGTATCAAGAGCAGTTATACTCTGTGGCAAGCTGGAACTGGTTTTCTCAAGAAATCTTCCTCATGACCTCAGGACATAAGGATTCTTCCAAACTTGCCTATTTGGGAGATGGGGAAACTGAAACTGTAATGGCAAAGTTGTCTGTCTGGCAGGGAGGCCTGCGTTATGGCCCTGCCTCTGGGCCTCTTGGTTCATTTTAGGTAACTATCAAGGACTTCTTGACTGAGTTCTCAAGAGCAGGAAGAAACTGATTAGAGGGCACTGTGCTTCCCAACTTACAAAGCCCATGGTGCTCACCTGTATGGAGAGGTGGTCCAGGTAGTGGTGGAAAAAAGGATGGGGAGAAGAACCAGTTAGAACCTGGGAGCAAGAGGTGGCCCTGGTCAAGTGAAGTTTGGCCATAATTAGATTTTTTAATTAATTAATTTAATTTTGAGACAGGGTCTCACTATATAGCCCCGACTGACCTGGAATTCATTCTATAGACCAGGCTGGCCTTGAACTCCCAGAGCTCCTCCTACCTCTGCCTCCTGAGTACTGGGACTTTTAAAGGTGTGCATCACCATGCCTGGCCTTATTTTTTATGTTTGAGACAGGGTTTCATGTAGCCCAGGTTGGCCTGCATCACATTATGTAACTGAGGCTTGAACTCCTTGAACTCCTAAATCCTCCTGCCTCTAACCCTCTAAATTCTGGGGTTACAGGCATGTACCCCTACATGACTATGATTAGGAAATTATGCAAAGTGGTAGAGCATAACCGTTAGGAACTTTAGTTCTGAGTTTGGATCCCCAGCTCTGCCTTGGTGATAAAGGACAAGGTGAGCGACTCTACCTCTGTGAACTCAGCTGTCCTCATCTGAGTTGCTGTGCTGACTACAGGATGTTCGGGAAGTGTCTGTAGGGGCCACGTGCTTTTATTTTCTGTTCTGCTGTAAACAATGCCAAGAATAGCAGGACGGCTGTGAGAAGTGAGATGTAATAAAATGCTCTGGGCGCACACCTGAAATGCAATGGGTGTGTGGAAGACGTCACTGAGAACTATCATTCCAAAAGACAGTTTTCAGCCAGGGGTGGTGACACTTGGGGGGCAGAGGCAGGTGGATCACTGCAAGTTTGAGGACAGCTAGGGCGTACACAGTGGGACCCTGTTTCAAACAAAGAAACAAGGGCCAGCAAAATGGCTCTGCAGGTAAATGTGCTTGCCACCAAACCTGACAAACTGGGTTTGCTCCCTGGGACCCATATAGTGGAAGGAAAGAACTGACTCCTACAAGTTGTCCTCTGACCCCCACACATGTGCCACACCATGTATACACAACCTGTACATGTGTTGTACCATGTACACATTCCCACACATAAATGTAATAACCTCCCTATCACCACCAATAGGAAGTTTTCTCCTCCTCCTCTCCTTCTCCTTCTCCTTCTCCTTCTCCTTCTCCTTCTCCTTCTTCTTCTTCATAGACCTGGTTGACCTTGAACTTGCTATGTAAATCAGGCTGGCTGTGAACTCACAGAGACCCACCTCCAATAGGGAGGTTTTTTTTTTTTTTTTTTCTCTTTTTGAGACAGGGTTTCCCTGTAGCCCCAGCTGTCCTGGAACTCACTGTGTAGACCAGGCTGGCCTTGAACTCACAGAGATCTGCCTGCCTCTGCCTCCCGAGTGCTGGGACTAAAGGTGTGCACCACCACGCCCGGCTATGGGCATTGTTTTAAGTGTGGTGAATAAAGTAATTCATTCAACTCTCAGTAACCCCATGAGGGATACCCCTCCCCCTTACCAGATGGAGAAACTGAGACATGGAGAAGCTCCAAGGTAACTTACACAGAGAGTGGCAAGGTCGGGATCCAGATTCAGATTACCTTCTGACTTCTTGCTTTTCATCTATGTTTTCTTTTCTGTTGTTCTTTGAGATGGTCTTATGTAAAGCAGGTTGGCCCCAAACCCACTATGTAGCCGAGGATGACCTTAAACTCCTGATCTTCCAGCCTCCACCTCCTGAGTGTTGGATTTACAGATATGCATCACCACACTTGGTTTAAGTGGTGCTGGGGACGGAACCCAGGGCTTGCCGCATGACAGACGAGCACTCTACCAACTGAGCCAACAGCCACAACCCTGTTTTTCATTTTGTTTTGAGACAGGCACTCATTATGCAGCCCTGACCTCAAACTCACAATTCTTCTGCTTCAGCCTGTCCAGAGCTTGGATGCTGCCACACCTGGCACTAAGTGGGGCTTTTTAAAGAGGTGTGGTGTGGGGCTGGAGAGATGGCTCAGCAGTTAAGAACACTGGTTGTTTTTGCAGAAGACCCAGGTTTGAATCCCAGCACCCACATGGCAGCTAACAACTGTTGTAACTCCAGTCCCAGGGGATCAACAGCCTCTTCTGTCCTCCGTGGGCATTTCACAACATGGGTGCACTTACCTACATGCAGGCAATACATGTATACACATTTAAAAAAAAAAAAAAAAGAGTTTAAATCCTGGAGCAGTTGTGTGATTATCTAGCAGCCTTCCCCATGCAGAGCCTCAGTTTATCCCCTAAGACATGACAGGACCAGGGTGAGGATGTAGCCCAGTGACAGAGTGCTTGCCTAGCATGCACACAGCCCTGGGTTCTCCCCGCAGCACTGCTTAAATCAGGTGTGATGGACATGCCTGTAGTCCCAGCACTGTGTCAGTAGAAATTCAAAGTCATCCTTGACTACGTAGTGAGTATGAGGACAGCCTGGGGTACATGAGACGTTCTCAAAAAAAAAAAAAAAAAAAAAGGAGACATAAATAACTAAGTAAATGGACAGAACTATGGCACTTTAAGGGGTTCACACCTAGATACACCGCCCACCTGGGGCACATACCTCCAGGTATGAGGCCTGTGGGGGCGGTTCTGAAATGCTGAAAGAAGTGGGGCGTGGCCCGGCCCATCCTGGCCCAATGGGTGTCAGGGGGCGGGGACATCCTTGCATCTCGGTTCTGCACGCGTGTTCTCCTCGCAGTTCCATCTACTTCGCCGGTGCCTCTGGCTCCCCAGAGGGCTCCGATCTCAGCCCGCCCCCAGCCCGCCACTCCCGCCATCCTCAGACCCCAGCCCGGGGTTCTCGGGCCTTGCCACCATGGGTGACGGAGGAGAAGGCGAGGATGAAGTCCAGTTCTTGCGGACGGTGCGTATGTTTGGGTTAGGGGATTCCGGGGCTATTTCTCGCTTATCTCAGAGAATCTCTGTTTCTGTCCTGCTTGCTGGTGATGTCTGGAATCTGAGGTCTTTTCCTTTGTCACTTTGGGTGACTGTCACTTTGTCTTTCTGTCTCTCCTCTGGTCTCCTCCACATTTTTCTCCTCATCATAGAGAATTAGCAGGATTTGGGACAACTGAATGGGGAGGGGGACCTTCTGCTGTCCTCTCTTCTGACATTAGAGATTCGGGGTCACTGAGGGAGCACCCCCTCCTGCCATCCTGGAAGCAGGCACTTGGGGAAGGTGGTTCTAATTCTTGGGCTTAATTTAGCTGTCCCCCACCCCCATCCCAGCTCTTTCTCTCTCTTTCTCTCTCTCTCTCTCTCTCTCTCTCTCTCTCTCTCTCTCTTTTTGCTCCAGGCTCTGACCTATTTCAATTCCTGGGAGGGGGGCTGGGGTAGGCTGGACAACTCAGCTCTTTTCAACTCCCAACCCTTGAGGGACTCCTTGGGGTCTCTTGGATTCTTGTTCATTCTTTCCTCCTTGATTGTGATGAGGAGGATCAAATATGTCTGCTAGTGGTCTCTGGGGGTCTCTGGGTGGTCTCTCCCTTTCTCATTGGTGAGTCTTCTGTCTCTGTCTCTGTCTTTTGTCCCTTGGCTTCAGCCCTCTGTTTTGCTACCCCTTTAGTCCTGCCTCCCTGAACCTCCCATCCCCAGCTGGGGGCAGGGATGGTCTTGGAACAACAGGTGTCCCTCCCAGAATAGACTTCTCTTCTGGGCTCTGGTCAGGGGACAGGGAGGGGACAAGAGGGGGAGGGGCTGCCCCTCTCTTAGTCTTTTCCACATTACTTTTCCAGGGGTTCAGCTGGGGCTGGGGTTGGGGTGTGAAGATGGGAGATGGTCTCTCCTCTGGGTCAGGTCTGTTGACCCTGCACCTCTCTTCCCCTCCCCCTCTCAGGCGCAGGGTCCACACAGGAAATGCTGATGTAGCATTCCAGACCCAGAATAGGACCCTGGCAGACTGGGTCTGGTTTCTTGGGAGGGAGGAACAAACAGCTGGGACTGGTGATGAAGGATGGAGACAGCTGGACCTGAAGCCGTTGGAGGAGGGACTCTCCTAGCCCCAGCCCCTTAGCACACACCACAGCCCAGGCCTAATAAGACCATGGCTGTGGCTACCAGGCCCTGAGTCGTCACTCCTCACCAGGCCCGATGCCCAGGGCCTCAGCCTCCTGAGGCATCTAATTATATTCTCGCCGCCCTATCTTCTGAGGTAGGGCCCTATCTTTATCTCCCTGAGAGACTGGAGGGAAACCA
The DNA here is from genome assembly GCF_000622305.1 of Nannospalax galili. Lineage (NCBI taxonomy): Eukaryota > Metazoa > Chordata > Mammalia > Rodentia > Spalacidae > Nannospalax > Nannospalax galili. The sequence goes on from NW_008355971.1 coordinate 1,466,479, forward strand.
AGCCCCAAGTGGTAGAATTACTTGCCCAAGGTCAAGGCCAGGAAGTGGCAGCTCTGGATTGCCCAGGGGTTCAGTTCACCTAGGGTCCCAGGCTTGCTAGAGTAGACAGTGTAGGAGGCCAAAGGGTTGGCCCTGGCATCTCTTGACCCCAGACTGGGTCCATTTTCCTGAATGTCACTGAGATCATGTGATACTTTCTTCAAGCTTTTTTGAATCATATCCTACCAATGAGAGATATTCTATATTTCAGCCCAGGCCATGGACATATTCATAGATATTATTTAAAAAGAAAAGTTCAATGTTAAAGTAGGGTATGGTGATGTACACCTGTGATTCCAGCACTAAGCAGGCTGAGGCAGGAGGATTGCAAGTTCAAGGCCAGCCTGGCTATATCATAAGTTCAAGGCTAGGTTAGGCTACATAGGGCGAATCTGTCTCAAAAACCAAAATAAATAAGCCAAAACAGACCTATACCAATTTTATCATGGTGCAACTGACATTTGACAAATTATACTGGTTTGAAATAGTGTCATACTTCAGTGCTTTTGTTTTAGGGTGGGGTGAGGGTGGGTCCCATGTAGCCCAGGCTGACCTCAAATTTGACACATAGTCAAGAATGACCTTGAACCGCTGATCTTCCTCCCTCCACCTCTCAAGTACTGGGATTATAGGCACGTGCCACCATGCCTGGTTTCAGCGGGTTTTGACATGTTGTGCAAACTCAAGTAACCACCATCATAATCAAGGGAGAGAGCATTTCCTCCACCCTGAAGATCCCACCAGCTCTTTGCAGCCATCACTTTGCCCATCTTCCATCACTGGAGATTCCATTAGTCATTTCTAGAGTTTCACATACCACATGTGCTCATTCATCTTTCTCTTTTTGCTCAGCATATATAAATATGCTTTTTGAGACAGGGTCTTACTTAGAACTCACTATGCAGATCAGGCTAGTTTCAAACTCACAGAGATCCACCTGCCCTCCACCTCTCAAGTGCTAGGATGTGCCATCACACCTGGCCCTGGTTTTGTTTTTTTGAGAGTATCATGTAGCCTAGACCGGCCTTAAACTTACTACATAGCTGAGGATGACCTTGAACTCCTGATCCTCCTGCCTCCCACTCCAAAGTAGGCATTGCCCCACCATGCCTGGCTTTGGAAATTTTATCAATCTATACATTCATGTATCTATCCATCTGACATCTGTCTGTCATACACACATTTACCTATCCATGTCTATCATCTACCTATCCATTTGCCATTTATCTGTCTCTCCACACACACATCTGTCTATCTATCCACATATCTACCTATTTATCATCTATCTCTTCATAATCTATATCCATCCACTCTATCATCTATCTATCTATCTATCTATCTATCTATCTATCATCTATCTATCTATCTATCTATCTATCTATCTATCTATCTATCTATCTATCTATCTGTCTATATCACCTATTTACTGAGGTGGGGTCTTGCTATATTGTCCAGTCTGGTCTTGAACTCAAGTGATCCTCCTGTTTCAGCTTCTGGAGTAGCTGGACTACAGTTGTGCATAGTTTCAACGGACTTTGGAAGGAGCATTTAAAACCAGGCTCCTCCTCCCTTGATTCCCATGCAGGAAAGTGCACAAAGTAGGAATCAATGCTGTGGGACTAGGTTCACTTTACGTAATGAGTAGGCTTCCATTTCTCATGTACACCTCCTGATTATGCCATTCACTTGCTTTCTCCCTTTGGCCAAGTGATATTTATTTCTCTCTCTGAACCTCAATTTCCTCATCTGAAAAATGGGAAGAAAAGTGCATCCAATAAGGATTTGAATGGCCTGTACTATTATCTCTCTGGCCTCATGTCACACATTCCCTCTGTTGCCCTACTATTCTGTCTCACTTGCCATTCATTCCTCAACAACCCCCACACCTACTGGCCACAGGCCTTTGCCCAGGCTACCTCCTCTTCCTGGAACATTCTTCATCAGAGATGACTAGTCTTGATTCCTTCTATATGGACAAGGCTCAGCTCACACATCACCTTCTTGGAGAGACTGTGTGTCACCTCACCCCCTTTCTGATGTCATGTTCACCTCAAACTCTGGTTTATTTTAGCCAGAACTCTTATCACTGATATTAAACATGTATTTGCTCACCTGTTTGTTGATGGTTTCCACAATGAGGATATCAGGTCCCTGAGGGCAGGGATTTACAAAAGACTTTTATGTGTATGAAGGTTTTGTTTGCATATATGTATGTATACTGCATGTGTGCCTGATGCTCTTGGAAGCCAGAAGAGGGCATCAGATCTTTTGGAACTAAAGTTACAGTTTGAGCCATGTGGGTGCTGGGAAGCAAACCTGTGTCCTCTGCAAGAGCCACAAGTACTTTTATCCGAGGAGCCATCTCTCCAGCCCCTGAGGGCAGAGATTTTTGTCTCCCTTATTCGAAGCTGTATGTACAGTGCCTGGCAGGTAATAGAAGCTCAATAAATGCCTGCTAAGTGAATGGAAGATGGAAGCATAAGGCAGCCAGTACACGCTTGGTAAATAATATGCAAGATGCGTGGTTATATGAATACACGTGATGCTGGGTGTGGTGATGTATGTCTTTAATCCCAGCACTCAGGAGGCAGAGGAAGGTGGACCTCTGAGTTTGAGGCCGGCCTGGTCTACATAGTAAGTTCTATGCCAGCCACAGCTACATAGTGAGACGAGACAAAACAGAACAAAGTATGAATATATGTGCCAGTTCTGGGTCTCCTGTCATGCCACACCTCTATGTCTCCTGGACCACATAGACTGATTGAGGGCTGCCTATGTGGGTCAAAACTCAAGACTGGAGCAGGTTTGTATAACATGATGTGGCAGTCTGGAGGTCATATAACCTCAGGTAGGGTATGTAGCCTTCTTGAATCTATTTGCTCTGCTCTAAAATGAAAAAGCTTGATGGGCATAGTGGAACATGCCTGTAATCTGAGCACTCAGGAAATGTAGACAGGACAGAAGTGTCAAGAGTTTAGTGTTGTCCTTGGCTACATTTGAGGCCAGCCTGGGCTACATGAGACCCTGTCTCAAGCAAAACCAAAACCAATTATACCTATCACCTCAGGTATACAAGACACTGAGGGAGGAGTATAACTCGATTTCAGGAGTTCAGGGCCAGCCTGGGCCCTGTCTCAAAATACAAATGCATGGGGGCTGGAGAGGTGGCTCAGTGGTTAAGAATGCTGGTTGTTCTTGCAGAAGACCTGGGTTCGAATCCCAGCACCCACAGAGCAGCTAACAACTGTCCATAACTCCAGTTCTAGGGGATCAACAGCCTCTTCTGACCTCTGTGGGCATTGCACAATACAGTTGCACTTACCTACATGCAGGCAATACGCACATATACATAAAATAAAAATAATAAGAATAAAAAAATTAAAACAAAAAACAAAAAACAAGCCGGGTGTGGTGGAGCACACCTGTAGTCCCAGCACTTGGGAGGCAGAGGCAGGCCGATCTCTGTGACTTCAAGACCAACCTGGTCTACATAGTGAGTTAGGGGATCAACAGCCTCTTCTGACCTCTGTGGGCATTGCACAATACAGTTGCACTTACCTACATGCAGGCAATATCCCCAAAAAAACAAATGCATGAACAAAGAAACAAATAAATGTAGCCTGACTGGTGTGGGGTTGCTACCTTTCCTACGAGGGGATGAGAGAACAGTGGCCTCACGGCATGCAATGTCTTTGGCCCCTATCAGTTAACCCTGTTCCTTGATCTCCCCCCAGGACGATGAGGTGGTCTTACAGTGCAGTGCCACCGTGCTTAAGGAACAGCTCAAACTCTGTCTGGCCGCAGAGGGTTTTGGCAACAGGCTCTGCTTCCTGGAACCCACCAGCAACGCGCAGGTCTGTGCGCACAGCCGGGTGGGGGGGGGGCAGGGCCTTGGGTGTCCAGGAGGCTGAAAGGGCACAGGAGAGAGAGTGGGGAAGTGCTAAGAAGAAAAGGGGCGCGCCTATAGGGGTGGAGCCTAGTGCGAGGCGGGGCCTGAGAGAGGTGGGGCGGGGCCTGAGGTGGGGGCTGGAGGCTAAGGAGAGGTGTTAGTGTGACAAGAGGCAGAGTGGGGGGTTCTGGTGGGCAGCCACGGTGGGAGGCTAGGTGGTCTCGGGAGGGAGGGGCAAGGATCAAATGAGGAGACCTAGGCTATTTAGAGAAGGGGCCCCTAACAGGAGAGGACTGGGGCCTGGGATGGAGAGTGTGTAAGGCATCTGGGATGTCAGCCTAGACAGCACGATCTCCAGAGGAAGATGATCAGAGGGCTTCCAGAGGTGGAAGGGAGTTATAGTCAAAGGCCTTGGACCAGAGACTAGAGGGTCTAGCTGGTCAGGGGAGTGTTGCAGGGGCCTGCAGGAGGGCATCTAGGCAGGGAGTCTGTGAGGGAGGAGGGGACCTTCCCAGCGGGTCTGGGGACTGAGACAGGGATGTGGTGAGACAGGGATGTGGCACATGATGGTGGAGGAGGTAAACAGAGGTGGAGTGGGCAGTCTTCAGTTCAAGGGGAGGAAGTCCAAGAATCTGAGACGGTATGTGTGGTGTGTGTGTGTGTTGTGTTGTGTGTATATGTGGTGTGTGTGTGGTGTGTATGTGTGGTGTGCATGTGATGAGTGTGTTGTATGTGTCGTGTATGTTGTGTGTGATGTGTGTAACATGTGTGGTGTGTGTGTCATGTGTGTACGTGTTTATGTGTGGTGTGGGGTGTGTGTGTATGAATGTGTATGTATGTAGTGTATGTGTGATGAGTGTGTTGTGCAGTGTGTGTTATGTTGTATGTGTGGTGTGTATTTGTGTGGCCTGTGATATGGCTGTGGAAACTCAGAAGCCTGTGTGAAGGGGCTCCTTTAGGATTGGAGAGATTTGGGATGATCTGCAGGGAAGGTACTATACCGGCTTCTTGCAGTGGGAACAGGGTCAGAGCGTGTCTTGTCTGGACAGGCAGAGTGTTTCCTGTGAGAACAGGGGGGCATAGAATACTTGAGCAAGGTGGGTAGCTTGGAAATTTCTACAGAGTTGGGTGAGTCGGAGAAGTTGCAGGAGGTTAGACAAGGTTTCCTGTGGTGTTGGTATGGATTCAGTGTCTCTGAGGCCTGACAGGGGACAGGGGCTTCTTGTGGGGTTAGGGTGGGATCTGGATGTCCTGGGGATGTGGGTATTCAGAATCAAGGATGAGGCATGATGGTAAATGATACTTGAGAATCCTCTGGCCCTAATGTTTGTTCACCCCACCTCAGAATGTACCCCCAGATCTGGCCATCTGCTGCTTTATCCTGGAGCAGTCCCTGTCAGTACGAGCCCTGCAGGAGATGCTGGCCAATACTGTGGAGGCTGGTGTGGAGGTAAGGTTCCTCCAGGGAGCAGGGCACAGGGACAAGGATGGGTGAGGGGACCTGGGGTCATTCACCATGTGCTCTTCTTCCTCTCTCTGTCCTACCCTCACAGGCCCTCAATTTGGATAAGTGGGTAGGTCTGGACTTGGGTGTCACGTGTCCTTCCCATCATTCCTGACCCCAGGCCTGCTGCTCAGGCCCACGTCCTGCACACAGGGGTTGGGGGTTCCCCCCACCTCAGATGTCAGGGGCTGTGGAGCCCAGAACAAGCCAGGCAGGAAGGAAGGAGGGAGTAGGGGCTTCTGAGCCCATTTCCCCATCTGTTCCTTTCTCCTCCTTCCCATCCTCTTCTCCAAGCTTGATCCCTGCTCTTCACTGCATGGGACCCCTTCCCTTACTTCCTCCATCCCAACTGTGGGGCTGCCATGTGATCACATGACCCCATCACATGGTCCCCTCAGAGCTTGGGCATGGGATAGCCATGATGGAGGCATGATGCCATCAAGGAATTGGATGTACTCCCCCTCTCCAAAAGGCCAGGTCTCCTTGTGCGTGGGAGAGAGTGTGTGGCAGCACTGGCCAGTCACTGTCACTGTGGATGAAAGTCCCATGCTTAATAACAGCTATGACTCTCCTGGGGCACACAAGTTACAGTTCAGCTCTGTGGTGACAGGCTAGAATAGATGGGGCTCAGGTATCTGGAATATTGGGAGGCTTCCCTGAATGTCTCTAGTCACCTGGAAGATGAATTCACACTCCTTGGGTGACTTCAGGGCCTGGTTTATAAGAGGAAGGAGACAGAGATAGCAGAGTAGACTTTGTAGAGTTTGTTGTTTGTTTTGAGATGGTGTCTCACATATCCCAGGCTGGCCTCAAACTTGCTAAGTAGGTGAGACTGACCTTGAACTCCTGATCCCTGATCCTCCTGCCTCTTTCCCAAGTGCCTTTTTTTTTTTTTTTTGGTCTTTTTTGAGACAGGGTCTCCCTATAACCCCAGCTGACCTGGAACTCACTATGTAGACCAGGCTGGCCTGGAACTCATAGAGATCTACCTACCTCTGCCTCCCGAGTGCTGGGATTAAAGGCCTGTGCCACCACATCCAGCTCCAAGTGCCAGGATTACAGGCATTGAAGAGTGTAAAACACTCCATCTCACGGCTTCTCAGAGACAGTCCCTGGCTTTATGGATGGGGAAACTGAGGCAGACAGTGTACAGCTGAGGCCACTTGCCCTCATGCTGGAACACAGTATTTTGTGCAGTTCATAAACTGAATTGGTCAGATATTTTGGAGGGTTTTGTGACTCTGGGAGTCTGTGCTTACTCTGTGCCGTCCCTTCCCCTGCAGTCATCCCAGGGCGGGGGACACAGGACGCTCTTGTATGGCCATGCCATCCTGCTCCGGCATGCACACAGCCGCATGGTGAGTGCCTTAGCCACAGGTGTACACATGGGGGAGGGTTCAGGCCTGTCAGAAGGAGGCTGATCCCCCTTTCTAACCCTAGTACCTGAGTTGCCTCACCACCTCCCGCTCCATGACTGACAAGTTGGCCTTTGATGTGGGACTGCAGGAAGATGCAACAGGTGCAGGGGCTAGAGGGTGCGGGGGATGTGATGGAGCCTCCAAATCAGGCCACAGACGGTCTGTAGAACTCTAGAGGTGCGCACAAGGCTGCTCTGGGGGCAGAAATGGTGGTTGTAATAGGAAATTAAGAGCCTTCAGGTCTGGAAGGCTCAGTGGTTGTGAGAACCCCACGGAAGAGCAGGGTGGAAAGCCATCATCTTCTCTTATAGGAGAAGCCTGTTGGTGGACAATGCACCCAGCCTCCAAGCAGAGGTCTGAAGGAGAGAAGGTTCGTGTTGGGGATGACCTCATCCTTGTCAGTGTCTCCTCTGAGCGCTACCTAGTGAGTAATCCTGTCCCCAGAATGGCTTCTATTGCTCCTTGTAGGGGTGCACGGGATTGATCCCCCATCTCTCATCATTTGTTTGTCCAGCTAGTTTCTGGTCCCTGATGCTCTGACTCAAAACTGGTTTCCTAACATCTAATTTTCTAATTTCTGACCCCCACCCCATGTCCTGACTTGATCTCAGTGTCTGATCTGTAGCCTCCTATTTTCGGTCTCAAATCTATTTATTTCCTGGCATCTACCTTTGATTTCTGGCCACTGCCTCTTGCAAACTCCATGGTCTTGATCACCATACCTTGGTTGTCCCTAGCACCTGTCTACAGCAAGTGGGGAGCTCCAGGTTGATGCTTCCTTCATGCAGACCCTGTGGAACATGAACCCCATCTGCTCCTGCTGTGAAGAGGGTGAGGACCCCAGCTTCTGGTCCCATAGCTAAGACTACCAATATTGACACACCCAAACTACCAGTAACTCTAGCCCCAGGGGCTCTGATGTCTTCTTCTGGCCTTTGTGGGTGCTGCACTAACATATACAAGCCCACATACACACAGACACACATACACATATATACATAAAGATGGTGTGTACGTGTGTGTGTGTGTGTGTGTGTTGTGTGACAAGGTCTCACTATATGTCCTTGGCTGACCTGGAACTTGCTATGTAAACCTGGTTGGCGTTGGATTCACAGAGGTCCACCTGCCTCTGCCTCGTAAGTGTCAGAGATTAAAGGCATGTGCCACCACACCCGATAAAGATAAATATTTTTAAAGATTTTATTTATGGACTGGAGACATAGTTCTACCTCACAAGAAACCACCTTCCTTTGCTCTCCCTCCAGGCTTTGTGACAGGGGGCCATGTCCTCCGCCTCTTTCATGGACACATGGATGAATGTCTGACCATTTCCCCTTCTGACAGTGATGACCAGCGCAGGTCTGAGCTGGGGACAAAGAGGGCACTGGATTCCAGGGGTGGGGGTAGGGAGAAAAGGTTGGCTGTGGAGCTGGGATCCTGTGTTGGCTAGCTTTTTGTTACTGTGACAAAATACAGGAGAATATCAACTTAATAAGGGAAAAGGTTTGTTTTGGTAGATTGTTTCAGTCCATGATTGCTTGGGCCTGTTGCTTTGGGTATGTGGTGGTAGGAATACGCTGTGTTGGGAGTGTGTGGCAGAGGTTAATTTCATCTTATGACATTTGAGGACACAGTAAAGAAAGTGGAAGGGCCAGGATTCCAATATTCCTTTCAAGGGCTTGTTCCCAGTGTAACATCTTTCTATGAGGTTCCCAAGGTTCCTACACTTCCCAATAGTTCCACAGGCTGAGGACCAAGCCTTTCACACATGGGCCCTTAAGGTGCATCTCAGACCCTGTGGACAGGGTTGGGGAACAGATTCTGGAGCCTGCACTCCTGACCTCACTCAGTCCTGTGTCCCCAGACTTGTCTACTACGAGGGAGGAGCTGTATGCACTCATGCCCGCTCCCTTTGGAGGCTAGAGCCGCTGAGAATCAGGTACTGTAAGGGGGAAGACAGCAGAGGGGCTGGGGTCTCCTGTGGGGCCTGGGAGGGATCTGAGGAAGATGCTGAAAAATATTTTTTGGGGGGCAACCTGGAGAGCCTGAGAGAGGTATATGTGTAGGTTCTCAGAGATCCTAGAGCCCCAGAGGAAAGGCTCTTGGGGAAAGGCGGGAGGTTCTCCACAGAAAGATGGGGGCCTCCAGTGAAAATATGAGTTTCGGGATCTGGATAAGCTGGGGTTCTGAAGACATCTGCGGAGCTTTGAACAATGTTCAAGTGTCCTGAGAGAGGATTGAAGTTACTAAGAGGGGAGAAAGAGGCTCCCCTTAGGGGTCCCAAGAAATATTTGGGGACCCCTAGAAGAGAGGTGGGAGCTTAAGGAGTTTCAGGCCAAGACTTACGATACTAATGGATATTGGGGGGAGGGGGTTCCTTGATTCCCCTTGCTGTCACCTTCCACAGCTGGAGTGGAAGCCACCTGCGCTGGGGCCAGCCACTGCGAATCCGCCATGTGACCACCGGGCGGTACCTAGCTCTCACCGAGGACCAAGGTCTGGTGGTGGTTGATGCCAGCAAGGCCCACACCAAGGCCACTTCCTTTTGCTTCCGCATCTCCAAGGTCCGTGGTGGGGGGCAGGTGGTCCTTCCTCACTTGTAGTTCTGAGGCCCATCTCAGCCTCCTTGCTGCAGTCTCTCACCTGGGGCGGGGGGAGTCCCACCATGATGTGCCAGGTAGAGGAGGCTGATGTCCATCCTTTGCCCCTGCAGGAGAAGCTGGATGTGGCCCCCAAGAGGGATGTGGAGGGCATGGGTCCCCCGGAGATCAAATATGGGGAGTCTCTGTGCTTTGTGCAGCATGTGGCCTCTGGCCTGTGGCTCACCTATGCCGCCCCAGACCCCAAGGCTTTGAGGCTTGGAGTACTCAAGAAAAAGGTAGGCTCCTGGAAGGGTTAGGTGTGTCATCAGAGATAAGGAGGGGCTGCGGTGCTCATGCCCCAGCCGTTGGGAATTTAAGAATGAGACTGAAAAGGCAAGAAAAAAGAGGTGTGTGTTGGGGGGGGGGCATAGAAAGAAAGAGAGAGAGAGAGACGCAGAAAGACACGCGGAGACTGAAAAATAAAGACAGTGACAGACAGAAAAAACAAACGGGCCAGCAAGTTGGCTCAGTAGGTGAAGATGCTTGCTGCAAGATTGAGGACTTGAGTTCAATCCCCAGAACCTATATGGTAGAAGGAGAGAACTGTCTCCTGCAAAGTGTCTTCTGACTGCCACACATGCTCCATGGCACACACAGCCACACTCTCCACAAACCCCACTCCCCACCCCAAAATTAACAGTCTAGAGCCTGCCTGGAGAGATGACGCAGCAGTTAAGAGCACTTGCTGCTCTTGCAAGGAACTTGACTTTGCTTCCCTGTACCCACATTGAATGGCTCACCACTCCCTGTTTGTGCTGAAAGCACCTTTACCCATTGAGCCATCTCACAAGCCCCCAAACTGAGCCTTGTGGCTCAGACCTGTAATCCCTACTACTTGGGAGGCTAAGGCAGGAAGATGACAAATTTAAGGCCTGTTTGGGTTACAGAATGAGTTCAAGGTCAGTCAGGACAACTCAGTGAGACCTTCTCTCAAGATAAAAAGTTAGAAAGTGCTGGAGATAGTCATGGTGGCTCCTGTCTGTAATCCCAGGACTCAGGAGGCTGAGATCAGAAGATTGTGTAAGTTTGAGGCCAGTCTGGGCTACACAGTGAGTTCAAGGTCAGTCTAGGCTATATAGTACAAAGCCAGCTTGTATTACATAAGTGAAACCCTGTTTCAAAAGATCAAAAAGAGGGGCTGGAAGTCAGGCATGGTGGCACACGGCTTTAATCTCAGCACTTGGAAGGCAGAGGCTCTGTGAGTTCAAAGCCAGCTTGGTCTACATGGTGAATTCCAGGCCAGCAGGGGCTACAGGGAGACCCTGTTTCAAAAAGACCCCCCCAAAAACAAACAAAAAAAACAGGGCTGGAGAGATGCTCAGAGGTTAGCACTGGCAGCTCTTGCAGAGGACTTAGGTTCTATACCCAGTACCCACATGTCGGCTAACAACTGTCTGTAACTCTAGTTCCAGGGGATCCCATGTCCTCTTCTGACCTCTGTGGGCATTGCATGACACAGGTGCACTTACATACATGCAGGCAATAGACCATACACATTTAAAGAAAAAGGGTTGGGATGTAGCTCAGTTGGTAGTGTGCTTGTCTGGCATGCAGAAAGCCCTAGGTTACACCCCCAGCACCATATAAAGCAGGTGGCAGGCCTTTCCTCTCCTCTGTGTCCCCACATTCAGGCCATGCTGCACCAGGAAGGCCACATGGATGACGCGCTGTCACTGACCCGATGCCAGCAGGAGGAGTCTCAAGCTGCCCGTATGATTTATAGCACGGCTGGCCTATACAACCAGTTCATAAAGTAAGCAGTCTCTACTCTGTCAGGGTCCCCCAGGCACACACATGTGCCTGACCAATATCCTTCAGAGACCTCTGACATCCACTGCCCTGTCTAACATACAACCCCTAATCTTTTTTGTTTTGTTTTGTTTATTGAGACAGGGTCTCCCTGTAGCCCCAGCTGACCTGGAACTCATGTAGACCAGGCTGGCCTTAAACTCAAAGATATCTGTCTGCCTCTGCCTCCCAAATGCTGGGATTAAAGGCCTGCACTACCCCTAATCTTTAAAAAAAAAGGGGGGTGGGGGTGGGGGGGTGGGAATCCTCTAGAGCTGCAGTTAAAAGACAGCCAACCACCATGTGAGTACTGGGAGCCCGAACCCAGGGCCTCTGCAAGAGCAGCCAGTGCTCTTAATCACTGAGCCATCTCTCCAGCCTCTGTAGTCTGTAAAGCCCCTGACCTCTATACATCTGATATAGACAACCATGACCAAGACCCCCTTTCTGACCACTGCTACCTTTCACACCCACACCTAGACCCCCCGCAGCTCTGACTCCTTCCATGAGCCTTTGTGACAATTTCCCAGGACTCCATCCCAGTTTCAGCTTTGCCTTCAGTGCTGTGTGACCTTGGGCTAAGGCCTTTCCCTTTCTGACTGTTTCCCCATCCTCTGAAAGGGGGAAGCCTGGGGGAATCCCGCGGGGGTGGAGGTGGGATGGAGCTTCCTTACCCTCCCTGAGATCTTTGGACCCTTGCAGGGGTCTCGACAGCTTCAGTGGTAAGCCGAGGGGCGCGGGACCACCGGCTGGCTCGGCACTGCCCATCGAGGGCGTCATCCTGAGCCTGCAGGACCTCATTGGCTACTTTGAGCCGCCCTCCGAGGAGCTACAGCACGAGGAAAAGCAAACCAAGCTGCGCAGCCTACGCAACCGGCAGAGCCTCTTCCAAGAGGAGGTGCGGTCAGGGCGCGGGAGGGGCGGGGCCTCCGGTGGGGCGGGGCCTCGGAGGAGGGCGGGAATAAGGAAGGCAGGGGGCGGAGTCATGTAGCGCTGAGGTCCCAGGCAAGGAGTGAGAGGGTAGAACCCTGGTGGGGTGTGAGGATGAAGAGGCAGAGGCTGATTTGGCTGACATCAGGGAAGAGGGTGTAGGGAGGGACCTCAATTGTGGTGAGGGGTTGGGAGTAAAAGGTGTGGGGTGTGGGGTGTTTGGCCCAGCCAGAGGTGTAAGTGGAGGAGTGGGAGGGGTGGGACGAGGGGCTTGGACCTGAGTCAAGGATTCTGCTGCTTTGTAGGATGGGGGCAGGAGTGTGTCCTTTCAAAGGTATAATCCCGGCCCCACCTCTCCAGGGCTCCCAGTTTGATGAGGAAGAAGGATCATTCTAATAGTAACAAAACTATCTACAGGGTAGATGCTGCACAAGTGTTAGAGGTTATTGTTCTGTGATAAGGAACACACACACACACACACACCCCCAAATGACTCCAAGAAGGGTTGTGATTACTAGATCACAGATGTGGTTGCTGACGCTCAGAGACTAAATAACAGTCATATCTACTCCACCAATCCACTGGCTGTGAGCAAAATGGGCAAAAACTCTCCATCCTAATGGAACTAACATGGCAGGGGGAGGCGGATGATCAATAAATAAACTGGGTGTCATGGCACACCCCAGCACTGGGGGAGAATTGTGAGTTCAAGGCCAGTCTGGGCTACATAGGGAGTTCCAGGCCAGCTTGGAGCTACAAAGAGACCCTGTCTCAAAAAGACCAAAAGGGAAAAAAAAAAAAAGGGCATTTTCTCTTGCAGAGGATCCCAGTTGGGTTTGCAATACAACCATTTGTAACTCCACTTCCAGGAGATCTGATGCCCTCTTCTGGCCTCTACCAGCACTGCAAACATGTGGTGCACATATATACATACAGTCAAAATACTCATACACATAAAACAAAACAAAAAATTTAGCAAAATCCCCCCAGAAATAAACAAATGGATGAATAAATAAATACATTCATAACATATTAAATGGTGATAAAGTGCTAAGGAGAAAAATAAATCAGAGAAGAGGTTGGGAGTTGCTAGAGTTTTGCAATTTAAACTAGAGTGCTCAGGGAGGGTGACTGGAAGGAAAGAGGAGTCTGGCATGTACTCAGGCCAACTGGTAGAGGGGAGAGCAGGTGCAAAAGCTCTGAGGTGGAGACTGTGCTTGGCATAGTCCAAAGACCAAGGAGGTGACTGGAGCAGAGTAGTCTGGGGACCACTGGGAGGAAATAAAAACAGAGAGGTGATGAAAGCTGCGTCACCCAGCTCCTTGGCTTTGTGATCAACAGAGGGTTATTTCCTATTTGTACATACCTATAATAAAGTTTAATTTTTCGGATGTGGTGGTACGTATCTGTAATCCCAACTTTCCAGAGGCTGAGGTAGGAGATGATAAGTTAAAGACAGGCTGGAGCTACATAAGGAGAACTTGTCTCAAAAAGCAAAGATCCCAGCACTTGGGAGGCAGAGGAAAGTGGATCTCTATGAGTTGGAGGCCAGTCTGGTCTACATAGTGACTTCCAGGCCAGCTACAGCTATGTCCAGTGTCCAGGTTACAGGAAGATCCTGTCAGAAGAAGACAAAGAGGAAGAGGAGGAGAAGGGAGGAGGAGGAGGAGGAGGAGGAGGAGGAGGAGGAGAGGTAGAGGAGGGGGTAGAGGGGGGAGGGGGAAGAAAAAGCAGCAGCAGCTGGTTTTGGTGGTCATACCTGTAATCTCAGGACTCAAGAGGCTGATGCAGGAGGATTGCCACAAGTCTTTGAGACCAGACTGGGTTATATAAGGAGTTCCAGGCCTGACTGGACTACCTAGAAAGACCCTGTCTCAGGCTGATCCCTGGAGTTCATGGGCCAATCAACCTAGCCAAATCCAACTCCTGTATCAGTGAGAGATTCTGTCTCAGAAATTAATGGCTCAATGGTTAAGAACGTATACTGCTCTTGAAAAGTTCAGTGTTTAGCACCCTTGTCTGGCAGGTTGCAACCACCTGTAACTCCAGTTCCAGGGGGATCTGATGTCTCTGGCCTCCTTGGGCACCTGCACTCACATGCATACTCACTCACACAGACACACAGACACATAATTAAAAATAATAAAATAGGGTTGTGGCTCACACCTTTAATCCCAGCACTTGGGAGGCAGAGGCAGGTAGATCTCTATGCATTCCAGACCAGCCAGGGCTTGATTCCCAGCAACCCATATACTCATACGTATCATGTGCAGCACACATACCCTATGTACACACCCTATACTATCGCGCACATACTCACACACAAACACACACATATTCACGTAATTTAAAATAAAATTAATCTTAAAAATAAATACCTGGGGCTGGAGAGATGGCTCAGCGGTTAAGAACACTGGTTGTTCTTGCAGAAGACCCAGATTTGAATCCTAGCACCCACATGGCAGCTAACAACTGTCCGTAACTCCAGTTCCAGGGGATCCGACAGCCTCTTCTGACCTCTGCGGGCATTGCACGACACGGGTGCACTTACCTACATACAGGCAATACACGCATACACACAAAATTAAAATAATATGCAGGAATTGTGTGACACCATAAAAAGGCCAAACTTACAAATCATAGGCATACAGGAAGGAGAAGAATCCCCCCCCAAATTAAAATAATAAATAAAATAAAAATGCATAAATAAATAAAAATAAATAAATCATTTTAAAAAATGGGAAGTGATCAGATACTGGAAGTTGTCTATAGGCACACACATGAGCATGCACAAAAGCTACAAACACCCCCCCCACACACACAGGACCCTGTCTCAAAAAGCAAACAAAATAAGTGACTCAGGTGTAGCTCAGGTACTGTCTGGAGTTCCTAAGTGCAAGAAGGCTGGGACTTGTATTACTGAGGAAATGTTAGGTAAGTTTCATTTGACTGGAATATAGTATCACTAGGTGTAAGTTTAATGTTAATGAATTAACAATATACAGTGAATAAGTTTTTGTTTGTTTGTTTTTGTTTTGGTCTTTTTGAGACAATTTCTCCCTGTAGCCCCAGCTGTCCTGGAACTCACTATGTAGACCAGGCTGGCCTTGAACTCACAGAGATCTGCCTGTGTCTGCCTCCAGAGTGCTGGGACTAAAGGCATGTGCCACCACACCCAGCTCAAAAAAAAATTATGTTAAGTCAAGTGCAATGGCTCACACCTGTCATTCCAGCACTTAGGAAGTTGAAGCCTGAGGAGTGCCAAGAGTTCCAGGCTAACCTGGGCTACAGAGTGAGATCCTCTTTTCAAAACAACAAACAAAATTATATTCAGAAACTCACAGGAATTCCTTGTATTTCCCCTAAGAGTAATGACTCAGTAATTGATAATTCATTGTGCATGTAACTTTACAGAGCATTTCCATGAAAAATGAGTGTTAATTGTATATGTTTTACACACTTTTCTGTGTGTGTTAGAATTCACAATAAAAGGGCTGGGGAAATAGTTCAGTCAGTAAAGTAAATGAGGACGACTGTCCGCAACTCCATTTCTAGGGTATCTAACACCCTCTTCTGACCTGTGAGGGCATTGCATGACACGGGTGCACTTACATACACACAGGCAATACACTGGTACACATAAAATAAAAATAATAAATAAAACATATTAAAGGAGGAGAAACACATTAAAATGTCAATGGGAAGAAAGTGAAAAAAATCTCTTCTATTAGGTGTGAACTTGACCAATTTTGGATCAGGAGTGGGGTGTTTGGAAACAAGTAGGATGGAGAGAAAACTGCAGAGTACGGAAACACAAGTTCAGTCTGGTTAATAAGCACACGGATTGATTTGATGAGCCAGGAAGGAGAAGAGGGCGATGGAACTGAACAGAGACATGAAGCTAAAGTGCTCGGTTAGATCTGGGAACACACAGCCATACCCTGTGGCAGGAATATGATTTATTAAATCCAGGAAAGACAAAGAGGTGTGGGCTAGGGATTCCTGTTGTAACTGGCACATTTTCTTCACTCCAGGGAATGCTCTCCCTGGTCCTGAATTGCATTGACCGGCTAAATGTCTACACCACCGCTGCTCACTTTGCCGAATTTGCAGGGGAGGAGGCAGCTGAATCCTGGAAAGAAATTGTGAACCTGCTCTATGAACTCTTAGGTAAGGAAATTCAAACCTGACATTCCTGAGAGAATCCCAGATTCCCAGGCTCACCGAGTCTGACCTTCCTGCTTTCTACAGCCTCTCTGATCCGTGGCAATCGTACAAACTGTGCCCTCTTCTCCACAAACTTGGATTGGTTGGTCAGCAAGCTGGATCGACTGGAGGCTTCATCTGGTAGGAGAACCCCAGGGAAGTGGGATGTGAAGGTTGAGTAGGAAAGGCCAGTCCACCTCACCTCTCCCATGGGTACCTGGCAGGCATCTTAGAAGTATTGTACTGTGTCCTGATCGAGAGTCCTGAGGTTCTAAACATCATCCAGGAGAACCATATCAAGTCCATCATCTCCCTCCTGGACAAGCATGGACGGAACCACAAGGTTGGCCCTCTGACCTCCTGCCCCTGACATTGGAACCCTAACCTCTCCCCATGGCCCCAGAACACCTCTCTTCCACCTTCTCTCTTTGGACTTAATTTCCATGCACTTCCACCCCAACTGAAGGGTTTCAAGCTCATGGCTCTTCAGTGGATTCTGGGCCATAGATTTGCCTTATTAGATCTCTGACATGTAAATGTTATAGCCATTAGGTGGGCGGTATATAGGCTTTACATAGTTTGTCACAGGCCCTATGAGTTCCAACTGCATGACTTCTAACCACTTCATGCCTTTATATCCTCCATCTGGCACCTGAAGACACAAGTTTACAACCTCTGCTCATCCCAAGTCTCATCTTGATTCCATTTCTCACTGACCCTTTCTTTTTAGTTTTTATTTTATTTTATTTTATTTTATTTTATTTTATTTTATTTTATTATGTGTATGAGTGTATTGCTTGCATATATGTAAGTGTACCTGCATCCCGCAATGCCTGCTGAGGTCAGAGGAAGGCATCAGATCCCCTAGAACTGGAGTTAGGACAGTTTTTAGCTGCTATATGGGTGCTAGGAATTGAACCCAGGTCCTCTGCAAGAGCAGTCAGTGCTCTTAACCACTGAGCCATCTCTCCAGCCCCCAGTCTCTATTTCTTACACTGATCATGCCCCTCAGCCTCTTGCCCTACCTTCCTCTTTGACCCTTGATCTTCCTCTTTGACCCCTTACCTTTCATTCTCATCCCATCCTCTCACATAGAATCTCCATGTCCTATCTGGATGCGCTATCTTTGCCTCCTGGCTTCCTGCCTCAGTCCTTCCATATCCTTCCCACTGTGGTCCCTCACTCTCCTTGACCTCTGAACTTGACCTCCAGGTCCTGGATGTGCTATGCTCCCTGTGTGTGTGCAATGGTGTGGCTGTCCGCTCCAACCAAGATCTTATTACTGAGAACTTGCTCCCTGGCCGTGAACTTCTGCTACAGACGAACCTCATCAACTATGTTACCAGGTGTGGCTCCTAACCCCAACCCAGGATTGCAGCCTCTCAACTCTCTCCCCTGACCCAGAGATTCCAATCCAAGTGGATGTCTCTTCCCTACTCCTTCTCCAGGAGGTCCAACTTGCCCTTGGCTCACCCTTGGCCCCCAGTCCATTTATTCTTTCTTTTGGGTTCCAATTCTCTCTCTCTCTCTCTCTCTCTCTCTCTCTCTTATATCTTTCCTTCCTCTCAACCGGGCCCTTTTCTCCATCTCTCCTATTCCATCTCTCCTGCAGCATCCGCCCCAACATCTTTGTTGGCCGAGCAGAGGGCTCCACACAGTATGGCAAATGGTACTTTGAGGTGATGGTGGATGAAGTGGCTCCATTTCTGACAGCTCAGGCCACTCACCTGCGGGTGGGCTGGGCCCTCAGTGAGGGCTACAGCCCCTACCCTGGGGGCGGTGAGGGCTGGGGCGGCAACGGGGTCGGCGATGATCTCTACTCCTACGGCTTTGATGGACTGCATCTCTGGACAGGTATTTAGACCCTTCCAGGGGACTCTCATCCCTGACCATTAACCCTAGAGTTTCCAAACTTCTGACTACATACCTTGGGGTTCAAAATCCTGACCCCCCCACCGAGGGAGGTAAACTTTTGACTCCATAATCCTTATTTTTCAAGACCCTAACCCTAGAACAGAATTCTGGCCTTAACTTGTTTCCCTATAGCCTCAAAGTTCTGATCCCCCAGAGGGATCCCAGAAGACTGCCCAGATTATTATGACCTCTGATCTTTGATTTTTGACCTCAAAGTTTCCATAATCCTAACTCTACGAAGACTAGTATCTCACATCTTTCAGGATCCTAACCTCTGGGGAACATTGACCGCTCCTAATTTTAGAGTTACATGACCATCTATAGGAACACTTGCCCTTAACAGATTCCAATATGGAGTCCCCACAGGACCCCCCAATATCCACTACTTGTCTCTTTCTGACTCCTGACTCTTCTGGTGACCTCACTGTAGGACATGTGGCACGCCCGGTGACTTCCCCAGGACAGCATCTCCTGGCACCAGAGGATGTAGTCAGCTGCTGCCTGGACCTCAGCGTACCATCCATCTCCTTCCGTATCAATGGCTGTCCTGTGCAGGGTGTCTTCGAATCCTTCAATCTCGATGGGCTTTTCTTCCCTGTCGTCAGCTTCTCAGCTGGTGTCAAGTGAGGACCTGCCCATGCCCCATTGTTTGTCCCAGGTCTGAGAACTGATTCTGTGTGATGTCTCCAATCACAGTTTGGCCTCCTGGGGGCAGGGGCAGGGACAGAACAGTCTGTCCTCATGACTGACTGGTGGCCAGAACCCCTACATGAAAGTCTCAGTGACCTCAGTGTGACTCAAATGATCTCAGATTCCTTCCAGTGACTTCCAAGTTATCCTAGAATGTCACCAATGACCTTGAAATTGCTCCAGACGCTCTCAGAGATGTCTCAGTGACCCAAGGCTCTTCCAGTGACCTCCCACCAACCTCAGGCTGACTCTTCCAGTGATTTTAGAATTTGAAAATGACCTAAGACCACAGACCCCATTTGACACTCAGTGACCTCAGGACCCCCCCCAATGATGGTCCAATAGGCTGACTGGTAACTCCCTCCCTTAATCCCACTTGCTCCAAAGACCTCTCAAGGAGCCATTCCTTTCTTAGCACCTCAACTGTCTTAACATCCATTCAATGGAAATATGGTAATCTCATAATTAGATCCTATAATCTAAGAGACTCCTAAATGAACTTGATCCTAGGGAGACCCATGATTGCTCAGGGACTTCACATTCCCATAGAGCCTTCCACTGACCCCAGAGTTGCTTGTATTCTCCACTATCTGTAGGCTCTCTCCTGTCATCCCCCTCCCACACATGATCCCCATTCTCCTCTCCCAGAGTAAGATTCCTCCTCGGTGGCCGCCATGGTGAATTCAAGTTCCTCCCACCACCTGGCTATGCACCTTGCCACGAGGCTGTGCTCCCTCGGGAGAAGCTCCATCTCCAACCTATCAAGGAGTATCGTCGGGAAGGGCCCCGGGGGCCCCACCTGGTGGGCCCTAGTCGCTGCCTCTCACACACAGACTTTGTGCCCTGCCCTGTGGACACCATCCAGGTACTGCCCACTCTGCAAAAGGTTTTCTGATGAGGGTGGGCTGTCTTTGGAGTCAGAGGTAGGAGAATTGAGCTGAACCTGTGAATTCTGATGTTTAACAGATGGTAAAACTGAGGCACAGGGAAGACAAAGGATTCTCTTGAGTCAGAATCCAGTTTCAGGAGTCCTTTCTATGACCCTATTAAGAAAAAACTATTATTATGTCTGATTTATAGTTGAAGAAAGAGACCTAGAGAGGGCAGGTCACACAGCTGATTGGACCCAGGAAGTCCATTTCCACAGCCCATGGTCTCCTCTACTACACCCTGGGCATCTCTTCTACACCAAGCCTCTCAGACTTCTTATAATCCAACCTGAACTTGCTTTCCTTCCAAGCATGTCTCCATAGGAAGAAGTGTGTGCTGTGACTGACAGCACAATCCTGAATGACTACTAAGCATTCAACACAGTTATTTGTTAGGATTAGTAGCAACAAGATGACCTTGGGGTTGGCCTCACCCTGTTCCATACCATCATCTCTTGCATGAAGAAAATGGACATCAATATCTATTTTACACCTACTGTGTGAAACATTTCTATTAACTGTATAACATTGACAAGTTTACATAAGTGCTTTCACTGAATATGGGGCAAGCATTGTAAATTAAGTATTGATATGGGACTGGGACATGGCTCAGCAGTAGAGCACCTGCCTAGAATCCCCCATTGAAGGGCTGGGGGGGTGGCTCAAAGGTAGAGCACCTGCCTAGAATCCCCCAGTGAGGGGCTGGGGTGTGTCTCAGTGGTAGAGCACCTGCTTAGAATCCCCCAATGAGGGACAGGGGCTGTGGCTCAGTGGTAGAGCACCTGCCTCTGCCTAGAATACCCCCAGTGATGGGCTGGGGTGTGGCTCAGAGGTAGAGCACCTGTCTAGAATCCCCCAGTGAGGGGCTGGGGTGTGGCTCAGTGGTAGAGCACCTGCCTAGAATCCCCCAGTGAGGGGTTGGGGGCGTGGCTCAGTGGTAGAGCACCTACCTAGAATCCTCCAGTGAGGGGCTGGGTTGTGGCTCAGTGGTAGAGCACCTGCCTAGAATCCCCCCAGTGAGGGGCTGGGGGTGTGGCTCCGTGGTAGAGCATTTGCCTGATATGATTGAGGCTCTTGGCTCCATCTTCACCATTAAAAAGACAACTATTGGTAAGATTCTCGTTTTAGAGAAGGAAGTAACTCACGTGCTCATTTAGCCCATGGTTCCTGGACATTTTTGTGGCTCAGACTCTAGCTTTGGCTGGGAAGTTCAGTGACTAGAGCAGCCCAAACCCTGTCCCCAAGGGGTTCCCAGTCCACAGGGGACACACACCTGTCCCCAGATGCTCTGTAAGTCTGATGATGCTGTCCTTACTCATCTGGGCACCAACCTTCC
Source organism: Nannospalax galili (assembly GCF_000622305.1). Classification (NCBI taxonomy): domain Eukaryota; kingdom Metazoa; phylum Chordata; class Mammalia; order Rodentia; family Spalacidae; genus Nannospalax; species Nannospalax galili. Next base: position 1,487,764 of record NW_008355971.1, read on the forward strand.
AATCAAGACACAGGATGGGGAGCAGGGCTGTGGAGCATCAGGAAAAGGGGTGCTAGGAGGGCCCTATCCAGGGCTAACTCATGTTCTTAGGAAGAGGGGTTATAGTGGAGATAGTGGTAGGATCTCAGAGACAAATGTCCTCCTGCCCCCAGATTGTCCTGCCTCCTCATCTGGAGCGCATTCGGGAGAAGCTGGCAGAGAACATTCATGAACTCTGGGCGCTGACTCGCATCGAGCAGGGATGGACCTATGGCCCGGTGAGCTTAGACCCTCAGAGGGTGGAGTGAGTACAGTAGTGAGGGCCAGTGCCTGGGGACTTTAGGGTACCAGGGGGTCTTGGGGTTGCAAGTGGCAGAAAGACAGATTGGAGGTCAGTGGGTCACTATGTAGGACTGGTGCGGGGAGGAGCACAAGGATTGATCCCCACATGTCTCCAGGTTCGGGATGACAACAAGAGGCTGCATCCATGTCTTGTGAATTTCCACAGCTTACCTGAGCCTGAGAGGAATTACAACTTGCAGATGTCAGGAGAGACACTCAAGTGAGGGGGTGCTCCAGGAGGGCTGGGGATTGGAATGGCTGGATGGTTAAGGGGAGGGAAAGGAGAGACAGAGGTAGAGACTGACATATTAGAGACCAGAGGCGCTGGGGGTGTGGCTACATGGTACAGTGCCCCTATAACATGGACAAGGTCTTGGATTCTATCTCCAGATAGGAAAAAAACAAAACAAAATGAAACAGAAGCAGTAACAAAAGACTATGAGGTGGCTGGAGAGATGGCTCAATCAGTAAAGTGCTTGTCTCACAAACATGAGGACCTGACTTCGAATCCCCAGCTACCACATAAAAAGTCAAGTGTGGTGGCCAGTGTCTGTAATCTGGGGAAGATCCTGGGAGCATGATGGGCAGCTGGTGTGGCCAACTGGTGAGCTCTAGGTTCAGTGAGAGATCTTGTCTCAAAAAATAAGGAAGGTAATGGGTGAGGAAGACACCCAACAACCTCTGGCCTCTACACACATGTACTTGTATATGTCTACACACACAAACATGTGCATACATATACACACAGACTCTGAGATAGACAGATAGGAGCCACAAGACAGAGAATATTTTATCACAGAGAAACAGCATTCAAGAGAAAGACAGCTATGGGGCTGGACAGAAGACTCAGCTGTTAAGAGCACTGGATGCTCTTGAAGAGGTCTTGGGTTCAATTCCCAGCACCCATATGGTGGCTATCAACAGTCTATAACTCCAGTTCCAGAGGAATCCAATGCCCTCTTCTGACTTCCATTGGCAGTTGCATGGCACGGGTGCGTTTACATACATGTAGGCAATGCACTCATGCACATAAAAAATGAAAATAAATAAAATATTTTTTTAAAGAGAGAAACACAGCTATAAGTCAGGAATGCATCTCTCTTCCCAGCCACATGGGTGGCTGAGCCATGAAGATGGTTTGAGCCCAGGAGTTTGAGAACAGCTTGGGTAACACAGTGAGATACTGTCACAAGCAGAGAGAGGGAAGGTGGGGTAGCAACAGAAAAGAAGAGAGACATGGAAAGGGTTAGAGAAAGGCATCCAAGGGCTGGAGAGATGGTTCAGCAGTTTAAGAGCGCTGGCTGTTCTTACAGAAGACCAAGTTGGAATCCCAGCACCCACATGGCATAACAGTCTGTAACTCCAGTTTCAGGGAATCCAACCCAATGCCCTCTTCTATCCTCTGCGGGCACTGCACGACACAAGCATATTAACACACATGCAGACAATGCACTTGTACATGTCAAAAATGAAAAATAAACATTTTTTAAAAGAAAGAGGCATCCAGGAAAAACTGACCATAACCAGAGATAAGAGAGATAAAGCAACACAGACAGAAATCAAAGAGATCTGAGGAGATGGAGATAGAGATGCCACAGCAGCCAGAGCAAGAGTAAAGAGAGAGACCCAGAGACACAGGTGACAGGGGCAGGGAGCTCTGCGGATGGTGACCCTGTTGTCCTGCTCCCTGCTCAGGACTCTGCTGGCCCTGGGCTGCCATGTGGGCATGGCTGACGAGAAGGCAGAGGACAACCTGAAAAAGACAAAACTCCCCAAAACGTGAGTGTGGGTGTTTCCAGGCCTGTCTGGGCAAAGAAGTGGGGATTGGGCATGAGTGGTGAGGGCCGGGAAGACCATGGGAGCCTTTAGGGAGGCTGAGGTCAGAGATGAAGGGGCACAGGTTAGGGTGTAGGTTGTGGGGTTGTGGGTCAGAGCTATGGGGTCAGAAATGAGTGTTATCCAGAAATGAGGAGTTAAAGAGTTTCAGAAACAAGAGACAGAACCCAGGATGTAGGGTCAAGGTCTACCCTGAGAAATCTAAGGTGGCATTTCCATATTTAGAGGCCAAGGTCAATGGTAGAAGGTGAGAATTCAGAGGTTGCTAAATTGTAAGTGATACATTCTTGGATTATAGATGAGGGATTAGGAGTCCTGAGTTGAGAGGTCAAGGTGTTTAAAGCCAGGTGTTTAAAAATGATTGCGTGTGGGATCAGAAGAAAGAAACCTCAACCCGAGAGGTGAGAGGCCAAAAAGGATGATATTGGGAGCCCGTAGTGGTGGATCACACCTTTAATCTCAGCCCTTGGGAGACAGAGGCGGGCAGATCTCTATGAGTTCCAGGTCAACTTGGTCTACAGGGAGACCCTGTCTCAAAAAGACAAAGAAAAAGAAAAAGGAGTGATATCAGGGTCAAAGCTGGGCATGGTGGTGCACACCTGTAATTCCAGCACTCAGGAGGCTGAGGCAGAAGGAACTGGGAGTTTGAGACCAGCCTGACCTACAGACAAAGCCAACAACAAAAAACCCCAAACCAAAAAAGAAAGCCTAAATGTAAGACTTGCAGTTACAAGATGAAGGGGTCAGAGAGGTCAGAGGTGGCGAAGCCCCACAGGCAAAGGCTCTTGCTTTGCAAGCCCGATGACCTGAGTTCAATCCTCGGAATGCACACACAAAGGTGGAAGGAGAGAACCAACCCCACAAAGTCGTCCTCTGACCTCCACATGTGTGTTATGGTATGTATATCCCCCCATACCACACACACACACACACACACACACACACACACACACACACACACCTCAGGGCTAATGATTTTGGGGTCTTGGGACAAGTGAAGAATTCCACAGCCCAAAGCTCAGAAGTGGAGGGGGAGGGCCTCTTCCCACATGCTTTGCCATACCTCCAGGTACATGATGAGCAATGGGTATAAGCCAGCTCCACTGGACCTGAGCCATGTACGGCTGACACCGGCACAGACAACACTGGTGGATCGGCTGGCTGAGAACGGACATAATGTGTGGGCAAGAGACCGTGTGGCCCAGGGCTGGAGCTACAGTGCTGTACAGGACATCCCTGCACGTAGAAATCCCCGCCTAGTGCCCTATCGACTCCTGGATGAGGCCACCAAGCGCAGCAATCGGGACAGTCTCTGCCAGGCTGTGCGCACCCTGCTCGGCTATGGCTACAACATTGAGCCACCTGACCAGGAGCCCAGTGAGTGCCGACCCCTGCCCATACCCCAACTCTTACCTTGACTTTGACCCCTGATCCTTGATCCCTGATCCAAGTCAGTAACCACTGGCCAACATTCCCAAACTATAACATTGAGTGGACTGATCAGACGGTTGGCAAGCGCTGACCCTACCCATCAACTAGGACACTTACCCATCACCGCAATCTTAACCCTGATCTGACCACTGATCTTGACCTGATGCGGTGTCTGTGTGGCCATGACTCCAATGTGGAGCTCCATTGTGGAGCCCTGTGAGTCCTGACTCCACCTTTGACCTCTAACCCTAACCTCTGGATATTAGCTATAACATGGAGTCACTCAACCAAGGAATCAGGGACTGAGAGAGTTCCTAAACCCTACCCCCAATCTGACCTTTGATCTTTTCACTAACTTCTCAGCCAAGCCTCTGCCCTAACCCTGAGCATGGTCCCTCAACCCTCAACATCTTTTCTCTCCCTCTGTCTTCTTTCTTTCATATTTTGGGGGTCATTTTTGTTTTTTCTGTCTTGTTTTTTGTCTTTAAGAGAGGGTCTCCCTGTAGCCCCAGCTAGCCTGGAACTCACTATGTAGAACAGGCTGACTTTGATCTCACAGAGACCTGCCTGCTTCTGCCTCCCAGGTGCTGGCATTAAATGGCATGTACCACCATGCCTGGTTGGGGCAGGGGTGTCTTTGGAAGAAGGATCTCAATAGCCCAGGCTGGCCTGGCAGTCATTATGTAGCCAAGGCTGGCCTAAACTTATGATTCTGGCTGGATGTGGTTGCATATGCCTTTAATCTTACCTGCAGAGGCAGGTAAGAATTTCTGTGAGTTACAGGCCAGGTTGGTCTCCATAGCGAATTTCAGGCCAGCCGAGGATCCAGTGAGACCCTATCTCAAACAAAATAAGAAAACCAATAAAACTTAATGGTCATGATTCTTCTGCCTAGGCTTCCCAAGCACTGGGATTATGGGTATGCACCACCATGCCTGGCTCTTTTTCTTTTTTTTTTTTTTTAAGCCAGTGTTTCATGTAGCCCATGTAGTCCAGGTTAGTCCCCAACTTCCTGCTATGTAGCCAAGGTTGGCCTTGAACTCCTGATCCTCCTTACTGGTATACACCACCAAGCCTGGAAACTCATACATTCCTTTATTTTTGGTGAAAATATTTTTAATTAATTTTTTTTATTCTTGAGAATTTTGTACATGTACACAATGCAGCATGATCAAATCCATCCCCCACTGCCCCCTCCAACTCCTCCCAAAGCCCCCCAACATGGCTCCCTCCCAATTTCCCAATAAGTGGGTCTTATTTTTCATAACCCTCTAAGTCCAATTAGTGCTGCTCATGTATATATAGGTATGCAGTAATTCCCTAAAGCGTGGGAAATCTACTAGTGGCTACACATTCAAAAAAGAATGATTACCCTCCCCAAACCCTTAATTTCTTAACTCATGATCCAAACTTCAATTTCAATCTTCTCCTGACCTTGACTCTGACTCACTCTTCAATCCCGCTCCAAATCCTTAGTTATAAAACTTGACTTTAATTTTAACCCTTAACCCCAAAACACAACCCAGACCAGGTCACTGACCTGACTTTTGCCCTGTGTCTCTGTCCTCTGGGTTCTGATGAGATGAGGTCTCTCTCAACACCTCTCTTATCTCTCTGACTAATCTGAGTTTCCCCAATTTCCCCTAACACCAATCAATTGTCCCTCTTTCTCCAGTTCCTCTAGGCCCTCACCTCTTCATATCTTGGAATCTACTCCCTGCCCAGCCTCTCTAACTGTACCTGGCCTTCTTTGTAGGTCAGGTGAACAACCAGTCTCGTGGGGACCGGGTACGCATCTTCCGAGCAGAAAAATCCTATGCAGTACAGAGCGGCCGCTGGTACTTTGAGTTTGAAGCAGTCACCACAGGCGAGATGCGAGTGGGCTGGGCAAGACCTGAGCTGCGACCTGATGTAGAGCTGGGAGCTGATGATTTGGCCTATGTCTTCAATGGGCACAGGGTGGGTACCTCCCTGGCTTCCACTCTGCCAGGCCCTGTGGTTTCTCTCAAAGTCACACTTTCTAGTCCTGTCTGTTTGTGCCTCACCATCCATTAATCCATGCAGCTACCATACTGTTCATCCATCATTCAACCCACCCATCCATTCACCCATCCATCCATCCATTCATCCATCCATTCATCCACCTGTCCATCCATCCATCCATTCATCCACCCATCCACCCACCCATCCATCCATCCATACACCCATCCACCCACCCACCCATCCATCCATCCATCCATCCACACATCCATTCACACACATACCTTTTTTTTTGTTTTTTTAAGTAAAGTTTTTGATGTGTGGCCCAGGCTGGCTTGAAATTTACTGCATATCCCAGGCTTGCTTCAAGCTCACAATTCTCCTGCCTCAGTGTCCTGAGTGCTGAGATTACATGTACAAATCACTAGAGCCAACATTCTACCCTTCTGTCCATCCATCCATCCACCCACCCATCTGTATTAGTTACTTTTCTGTTGCTGTGATAAAATGAGCTTAAGAACTCTCAAAGCTTGTCCCCAGTGACATGCTTCCTCCAGTAAGGCCACACCACCTAAAACCTCCCAAAATTGTGCCCCCAACTGGGGACAAAATGTCCAAATACTTGGAGTCTGAGGGGGACATTCTCATTCAAACCATCACACCATGCATTATCCACTCCATCTGTTCATCTGTCCATCCGTGTGTCTGTGCATGCATCCACTCACACTTTCTTTCTTTCCTCCATCAAATGATGTGGACTCTGAGATCTCCATCCATTCTCCCATCCAGCCATGCACCCACTGTCTCATCCATCCACCTCATTGTCCACCCATTCTGGGGACATCTATGGGCATATATGGGTCTGTATGGAGGTCATTCTCCCTTTCCATCCCTCTCCTTGCTTCTGTCATGAGGTCCACACTACCACCTCGTGCTCTGCATAGCCCAGCCACCAGAACAGCAGAGACCCAGGAAGCAGGAATGAGCTAGAGACTAGTGAGGAAGGCAGTTCCAAGGATCATGGGGGCAAATGTGGGTAGAACGGAGCCACTGGGGTGATGCTGTGTGCATCTTCATGTGTGTGTCTCCTGACGTACTTTCCTCTCCATTTCTCTGTGTGTCTCTGCACCGTGTTTTCCCCTGGACCTCCTCACAGGGCCAGCGCTGGCATTTGGGTAGTGAACCATTCGGGCGCCCCTGGCAGTCAGGCGATGTCGTCGGCTGCATGATTGACCTCACAGAGAACACCATTATCTTCACCCTCAATGGCGAGGTCCTCATGTCTGACTCAGGCTCTGAGACAGCCTTCCGAGAGATTGAGATGGGGGACGGTGAGAGCTGGAATTGCTTTACATGACCTGCCTGCTTTTCTTCCATCTCCCTTGACCCTGCTCTTAGATCTGCCTCTCATTCTCCCCCTTCTTCCACAGTACCCCTTTCCCGTGGTTGCCCCCACACCACCCACCTACTCACCACCACCCTTTTGCCCCCTTCCCTTAGGCTTCCTTCCAGTCTGCAGCTTGGGACCTGGTCAGGTGGGTCACCTGAACCTGGGCCAGGATGTGAGCTCCCTGAGGTTTTTTGCCATCTGTGGCCTCCAGGAAGGCTTTGAGCCATTTGCCATCAACATGCAGCGCCCAGTTACCACCTGGTTCAGCAAAAGTCTTCCTCAGTTTGAGCCTGTGCCTCTTGAGCACCCCCACTATGAGGTAAGAATCCATCCCCACTAGCATTATTATTATTTTGTGGTGCTAAAGATCAAAGCAAGAGCATTGTACATACCAGAAACACACACACACACACACACACACACACACACACACACATTTTTTGTCAGTTCCTGGGATTGAACTCAGGGCCTTGCACATGCTGGCAGATACTCTACCACTGAATCACACCTCCAGCCCCTCACTGGGGGATTCTAGGCAGGAGCTCTACCACTGAGCCACACCCCAGCCCCTCACTGGGGGATTCTAGGCAGGTGCTCTACCACTGAGCCACACCCCAGCCCCTCACTGCGGGATTCTAGGCAGGTGCTCTACCACTGAGCCACACCCCAGCCCCTCACTGGGGGATTCTAGGCAGGTGCTCTACCACTGAGCCATGCCCCCAGCCCCTCTCTGGTGGATTCTAGGCAAGCCCTCTACTGCTGATCTATATTTCTAACACCTAGAATACTATCTTCTGATTTGTGTCCAGCCTCCATTCTTTTCACAATTCTCTATCTCTCCTTCCATGCACAGACCACACAGAAGGGAGTATGAGTATAATGGGCTCCCGGGACTTCCTTTTAAAGTAAACTTTAGTAAACAACTTTCTCTTCTTGGTCTGTAAAATGAGGGAAGGAGAAAAGAAAAGCATGGTTGAATGATCCTAGTGGAGCTGTGTGTGGTGGCACAGGTCAGCACTTGGGAGGTAAAAGCAGGAGGATCAGAAGTTCAAGGTCATCCTTGGTTACATAGACAGTTTGAGGCTAGCCCAAGCTACTTGAGACCCTGTCTCAAAAACCAAAGAAGGAGCCCAGTGTGGTGACGCACGTCTTTAATCCCAGCACTCGGGAGGCAGAGGCAGGCGGATCCCTGTGAGTTCGAGGCCAGCCTGGTCTACATAGTGAGTTCCAGGAAAGCTGGGGCTACAGGGAAACCTTGTCTCAAAAGGACCAAAAAAAGAAAAAAAACCCAAAGAAGGAGGAAGTTGGGGGGCTGGAGAGATGGCTCAGCAGTTAAGAGCACTGGCTGCTCTTACAGAGGACCCTGATTCGATTCCCAGCACCCACATGACAGCTAACAACTGTCTGTAACTCCAGTTCCAGGGGAATCCAACACCCTCTTCTGACCTCTGCGGGCTTTGCAGGACACGGGTGCACTTACACACATGCAGGCAATACACTCATACACATAAAAAACAAACAAACAAGCAAAAAGAAGTTGGGACATTGTGCCCTTCACCCTAAACTTAAGGTGTGCATTATATTTTCAAAACGAGGACGTTCTCTGACAGACTTCAGGGCAATGAAGAAAATCAGGGAATTAAGCATTGGCTAATTGCCTAATTCACTGCCTGTATTTAAGTTTGTCTAAGTATAGCAATTGTCTCTCCCCTCTTTTTTTTTTTCTTTCTGGACCAGGATCATGTGTTGCATTTAGTTATATGTCTTCGGTCTCTGTGGAGAATGATCTTAAGGCTTTCATTGTTTTCATAACATTGACATTTTTGAAGGCTATAGGCCAGTGATTTCATAGAATGTCCCCCAATTTGGGTTTGGGAGCTATTTCCTCATGGCCAGTTTCATTTTGTAGATATAGCAGAAGCATCACAGAAGTGAGGCTGCGTCCTTCGTGGTACACTGCATGACGTTGGTCTATCATTTTAAACAATATTTTGTTTATTATTTTTATTTTATGTGTATGAGTATATTGTCTCCATGTGTGTAAGTACACCTGTGTTGTGCAGTGGCCAAGGAGGTCAGAAGAGAGTGTCAGATCCCCTGGAACTGGAGTTACAGATGGTTGTTAGCTGCCATGTGGTATTGGGAATTGAACCTGGGTTCTCTGCAAGAGCAGCCAGTGCTCCTAACCACTGATCCATCTCTGTTGCCCCGAGGGCTCTGTCTTACTGCAGTCAGCCCTTGGAACTGAGGGTTCTGTATCCATGGATCAATCAACTGCAGATCAAAAATATCTGGAAAAGGTTTGCATCTATACTGAACACATACAGATTTTCTTCCTGTCATTATTCCCTAAGGAATACAGCAGACCAGCCATTTGCCTAGCATTGACTTTATATTATATGTTGTATGTATTACACTGTATTGGATATCCTCTATACTGAATTATAACTCGTCTAGAGATGGGTTAAAACATGAAGAAAGCAGGCTGGAGTGCAGCTCAGTGGTGGTGTATTGCCTAGAATATACCACATTCTGGGTTCCATCACCAGCACTAAAAAATGTAAATAAATAAATAGATACCTTGTAAGAGGATATGCATAAGTTACAGATCCCACTTTAAATAAGGGACCAGAGCATCCAGTATTTTGGTCTCTGCAAAGGGTCCTGGAACTACTAATACGTGTATTCCGCAGAACCTCTGTGCTGGTTAACTCTATTTGACTGAGAAGTCTTCAGATTTCTCCACTTACAATTACTGTTTTTCTCTCTGTAATTAATAAGTGATCAAACACAATGATAAAGCTGGGCATAGTGGTGCATGTTTGTCATCTCAGCACTTGGGAGCAGAAGCATGAGGATCAGGAGTTCAAGGTTATCTTTGTCTATGTGGCAAGTTTTTAAATTTTCTTTTTAAAATTTGTATGTGTTATGAGTATTTTGCCTGCATGTAAGTACACCGTGTGTGCAATGACTGTGGAGGCCAGAAGAGGGCGTCAGATCCCCTGGAACTAGAGTTACAGATGGGTGTTAGCCACCGTGTGGGTACTGGGAACTGAACCTAGGTTTTCTGCAAGAGTAGCCAGTGCTCTTAACTACTGAGTCATCTCTCCAGCCCCTACATTTAAAGCTTGAGGCCAGAGTCTGAGCTACATGGGACCCTGTCTTAAAAACGACAAACAACACAAATCAAATTATGTATGTGGGGAAAATTTAAAACTATGCAATATGGAAGAGTTTTTAATAGGGGCATATTTAATTGATATCAGAGTTTTTGAAAGGTCTCTGTTGACAGTGGATTACAGGAATGAGGCAGAAGGACCAGAGAGGCTGGAACAGAAGGTGGGGTGGATGTGAACTCGCTCCTGTGAGGGTAGAATGGAGAACCCAAAATACAGAACCACCTGGACCCAAATCACAGGCGCAATGCCTAGTGAAAGATGCCAGGCATGAAAGAACACAGGCTGTGGGAGTCCATTCATAGAAAATTCCAGAACAGGCAAAGCTAATCTGTGGTGTGACAGATTGAAAAGTTGGTTACTGGAAAAGAATAACTCAGAGACGTTGCTAGTTTCTTCACACATAAATCACAGGAGTCTGTTGTCAAGGAACAAAGGCAAAACAGGATTTCTAAGAGAGGAGAGAGAAAAAAAATCCTTGCAGAGCTTGGGAACAGGGAATCTTGCACAGTTTTGAGGTGAATTCTCCAGGTATGGAGGAACACAGAGGTCCAAGTCAGCAATTGGTACTTGAGGAGATCAACGTCACTTCTTCTGCATGTGCATTAATCCCTAGACAATCTACGAGACATCCTTAATCCTAGCACTTGTGGGGCAGAGGCAGGTGAATGTTCTACATGAGCTCAAGGCCTGTCAGGTCTGCATAGTGAGTTCCAAGTCAGCCAGGGCTACATAGTGAGACCCTGTCTCACGAAAAACAGAAAGCAAGAAAAGAAAAAGGAAGAAAGAAATGAAGAAAAGCTGTGGGAAAGCTGGAGTGATGGCACAGCCTGGGTTCCCAGCACTTAGAAGCCATGAGCAGGAGGATCTTGAGTGTGAGGTCAGCCTGGGCTATATAGGAAGACCCTGTCTCATAAAACCAAGGGTTGAGTATGCAGTTCAGCAGTACAGCATTTGCCTAGCATGTACAAGGCCCTGCATTCAATCTCCAGCAAAACACACACACACACACACACACACACACACACACACACACCATTCTTACAAATCCTGGGGAGTCTTGAGCATACTGGACAGGCCTCTGTCCTTCTTTTTGCTCCTTCCCTTTATTTATACTGGACTGGTTGAGTGATTCCCAGGGGCCTATATCTATTTCCCATCTGGGTGCTGGGTGCACATGAGAGTTCAATCTGTAAAAACACATTGTGGTATTATGCACTTATAATGTACATACTTTTCTGAGCATTACATTTTCTTTTTAAAAATATTTTATTTTTATTTTGTGTGTATGAGTGTATTGCCTACATGTGTGTAAGTGTACCTGTGTTGTGCAGTGGCCAAGGAGGTCAGAAGGGGGCATCAAATCCCCTGGAACTGGAGCTACAAATGGTTGTTAGGCACCATGTGGGTGCTGGGAATTGAATCCGAGTCCTCTGCAAGAGCAGTCAGCGCTCTTAACCGCTGAGCCATCTCTCCAGCCCCTGTGTATTACATTTTTACCTGGGAAGCTTTTCCATAATCTGACCCCTTTGTGCTGCTCTCCCCAGAGATGTCCTTGGGAGCTCAGGAGGGCAGAGTCCTCACTGCGTTTACTGATGTGCTTCTAGCACCTACAGCAGTAGATGGCACACAGTAGGTGCTCCTGAGATAGTTGTAAGATGGATGGATGATGTACAAATAGGTGGATAGTGCATGAATGGGTCCATGGGTGGATGTGTGATGCATGCATGGACAGACGCGTGCTTGGATGGATGGATGCATGGATGGATGGAGATGTATGTATGGGTTGATATAATGCAGGGATGGATGGATGGGTGATGCACAAATGGATGGATGGATGCATGGATGGATAATGCACAGATGAATACACACATGGATATTTTGCTCTGCAGTGCATAGGTAGGTTCTGAAAATTCCCCCAAGTAATTCTAGCATTGGATCAAGCTGCCACTCTATATAAGGTGCCCAGCAGAGGTTGATGGGGCTGACAGTACCCCAGAGCCAAGCTGTGTGCCACTTGAAGAGTCATTAACCCAGAGAAATTATCTTTGGATAATTCTTACAGAGAGACCCAACAGTGACTTTGTGTGTAACCAGGTTTAGGATCAATGTCCTGGCCTAGCTCATAAGCCTGGCTCAGAGCTTCCTACCTCCCTCCCTCCAGGTGGCCCGTATGGATGGCACTGTGGATACCCCTCCCTGCCTGCGCTTGTCCCACCGCACCTGGGGCTCCCAGAACAGTCTTGTGGAGATGCTGTTTCTCCGGCTGAGCCTTCCAGTCCAGTTCCACCAGCATTTCCGCTGCACTGCAGGCGCCACACCCCTGGCGTCCCCTGGCCTGCAGCCACCTGCTGAAGATGAAGCCCGGGCAGCAGAACCAGATCCTGACTATGAAAACCTGCGCCGCTCAGCTGGTGGCTGGGGAGATGCTGAGGGGGGCAAGGAGGGAACTGCCAAGGAGGGGGCACCAGGGGGCACTGCCCAGCCTGAGGCCCAACCTGCTAGGGTGGAGAATGAGAAGGATGCTACGACAGAAAAGAACAAGAAGAGAGGGTGAGTCAAGACTGGGGCTAGTATGAGGTTCAGGGTCTTGGGACCCCTAATTATGCAACCTCGGTAATTTAAGAAACTTTGGTCATAGCCCCATATATGCTGAGAGATCCTGTCTGAAGTGAGCTCTGTTATTTCCTAGAGATGCTCTCCTTTTCCCCAAAGTATAAAATTGGGGAACCTTACTATACAATATAGAGAATGCTATCCCTGAGTACCTGATGGGCCCCAAAGGGGTTCACTCTATGAACTTCAGTATCCACAGACACTAAAGGGAGTTTTAGTATCCTGTTGGAGTACTGCACCCCCCAAATGCCTCAGTGAACACCAACTAGTCTTCTAAATTGGAATCCTTCCCATTTCTCCAATGTAGCCCCCAAAACACCAACTCAAATAGTACCTTAGAAGGTACTGGATTGAGAGGAAATCTACTTTTCCCTGTTTTGTCAGTGATTTTCAATTGATATATTCACCCTCTTGGAGGGTGTTTGGAGATAATGGAATATTACTGGTTATTACATTTGGAGGTTGCTATCCTGGAGGCCTCTGGTGATCCCAAACACCTTGTAGTATATTAGACAGTGCTATACAGTGAAGAATTATCAGCTAGGCATAGTGGCTTACATCTGTAATTCTAGCACTTGGGAGGTGGAGGCAGGAGGATCATAAGTTCAAGGCCAGCTGAGGCTATGGGGAAAGAATCTACTTTAAAACCAGTCCAGGTGTGGTGGTACACACCTATAGTCCCAGAACTTATGGGGCAGAAGCAGGTAATATCCAAGAGTTTGATGCCAGCCTGAGCCAGAGTGAGTTCCAGACCAGCCAGGGCTATATAGTAAGACCCTGTCTTAAAAACAAACACGGCTGAGTGTGGTAGTGCACACCTTTAATCCCAGCACTCGGGAGGCAGAGGCAGGTGGATCTCTGTGAGTTCAAGGCCAGCCTGGTCTACATAGTGAGTTCCATGCCAGCTAGGGCTACAGGAAGACCCTGTCTCAAAAAGACCAAAAACAAAATAAAACAAACAAAAACAAGGGAGCTGGAACAATGGCTGAGTGGTTTAGAGCACTTCCTGCTCATCCAGAGGACCCAAATTCTATTACCCATACCAGGTGACTTCATAGTTGTCTGTAAGTCCAGCTCCAGGGGAACCGACGCCCTCTTCTGGCCTCTGTGGGCACCAGCACTCATGTACACATACCCACACATATATACATACAATTAAAAAATAAAAATAAAATCTTTTTTTTTTTATCTTTTTGAGACAGGGTCTCCCTGTAGCCCCAGCTGTCCTGGAACTCACTATGTAGACCAGGCTGGCCTCGAACTCACAAAGATCTGCCTGCCTCTGCCTCCCAAGTGCTAGGGTTAAAGGCATGCACCACCATGCCTGGCATAAAATCTTTTTTTAAAAGGCAACAAAATGCAGGGCTGGAAGGATAGCTCAGTCAGTAAAGTGCTTGCCTTGCAAGCCTGAGGCCCAAGTTTGATCCCCAGAACCCACATAAGAATGCCAGGTGCAGTGCTGGGTGCTGGGGAAGTGGAGAGAAACAGATCCCTTAGGCTCCCTGGCCAGCCAACCTAGCCTACTCAGGAAAGCTCTGCACCAATGAGAGATATTATCTCACAAAACAAAATGGGTGGCATCTCCTGAGGACTAAAACACAAGGTTGATATGGACCTCCATACACATGCACACACATGTGTATATTCACTTGCATACACATACACACCACATGAACATGCACACACACACAGTTTTTTAAAAAAAGAAACACAAATGATGAATTCTGATTTAGGGGAACCACTGTGTGTTCCCAAAGAAGAGAAGGACCCCCCTATATCTAGTTACCTTCCTTATTTTGCCTTTTTTTGGTCTTTTTGAGACAGGGTCTCCTTCTAGCCCCAGTTGTCCTAGAACTCACTATATAGACCAGGCTGGCCTTGATCTCTCAGAGATCCTCCTGACTCTCAAGTGCTGAGATTAAAGTTGTGTTCCACCATGCCCGGCTTGCTTTGTTTTTAATTTTTATTTATTTATTTTTATTTTATGTGTATGACTATTTTTCCTGGTTGTTTGTAAGGCATGTGGGTACTGGGAACCCAACCAGGGTCCTCTGCATGAGTAGCCAGTGCTCTTAACCCCTGAGCCATCGCTCTAGCTCCTGTTTTGTTTTGTTTTGTTTTGTTTTGTTTTGTTTTGAGACAAGGTCTCCTGTAGCCCAGGCTGGTTTTGAACTTGCTCTGTAGCTAAGGATGGCCTTGAACTCCTTACCTGTTGTCTCTACCTCTCAAGTGCTAGGATTGCAGGTGTGTACCACACATGTAGTTCTCAGATGTCGTTTAAGTGTGAGTGATCTATCATCCATTCCAGAATGGACTGAGCTGGGGTAGTGAGAAGTTCTTGTGCTCCAGAAGAGAGCTACTAGTATTAGAAGGAAGGGCTAACCAGGACAGATGTGGGTGATTTGATGGTAGTGGTGGGAGCAGATGTGGGCAGCATGGTGGGAGGGCAGGGATGGGCTTGAGAGCTGGTTCTCATAGCAGGCTCTCCTCTGACCTCCAGGTTCTTATTCAAAGCCAAGAAGGTTGCTATGATGACCCAGCCACCTACCACTCCTGCCCTGCCCCGACTCCCTCGAGATGTTGTACCTACTGACAACCGTGATGACCCTGAGATCATCCTCAACACCACCACGGTGTGAACCTGGAACTCTCAACTTTGGGGACCCCTCAACATAATAGGGAAACTCTAAAATTCCAATGTAGTGCTACCATGTGCATATTTGAGATACTCTAGTACACACTAGAGTGTGCTGGAATACAGTAATCCTTTGAACCCCTATATTTATGTTGCTAGTGGCCTAAAGACAGTAGGGAGCTCAGTGAAAGTATACGCCAAACTAATATAACTCCTGTGATCCCCGAAGTCCAGAGGGTCAACCAATATAGGCCAATATTTGGGATAATCCATATAAACACAATACTTTAATTCCAGTAACCACTCTAATATATTGCTGTAAATGAAAATTCACAATTATCCCAATACGGTTCTGGGACTCCTCCAATATGT
Source organism: Nannospalax galili (assembly GCF_000622305.1). Classification (NCBI taxonomy): domain Eukaryota; kingdom Metazoa; phylum Chordata; class Mammalia; order Rodentia; family Spalacidae; genus Nannospalax; species Nannospalax galili. The sequence goes on from NW_008355971.1 coordinate 1,503,521, forward strand.
AATATTTATTGAGACAGAAATCCTAGTAGTGCCAGGCCTGGTGACACAGGCCTGTAATCCCAGCTATTTGGGAGGCAGAGGCAGGAAGAACACAAGTTCAAGGCCTGTCAGGGCTACAGAGGAGCTCCAGGCTAGCTTGGATAGTCACTCAGTGTAGCCCTGTTTCAAAATAAAAAAGTAAAAAGAGAGTTGGGGATGAAATTCAGTGATAAAGCAGTTGCCGAGCACTCATGAGGTCCTAGGTTCCATCCTGAAAGGACAGGAGATGGGAGGGGAGGAAAGGGAAAGATATCCTAGTGGTTAGTATCTTAGATCATAGGCCATCTAGATGCCACATGGCTGGGTCACTTCTAATGGAAGGATTGTGCTTTCTTCATTGTAAAAGTAAGGATAAAAATTGTACCCACTCAGTGAGATGGTTGGGTAGATGAAGTGAGTTCCGTCTTCTGACCTATTATATATTACTCTGCTGTAATCTGTGGAGGGACCCAAGTGAGGGGGTGCCACACAATATTCCCAAGGGATCCCCCAATCTAGAACCATATGAGTAGCCACATAAACTCAGGGGGGGGTCTCAAATTCAGCAACTTCTTGTTAAACTCCCAGAAGACCCTAGAATCCATGAGAATGAATTCAGTCCCAAAGAACATGATCTTCCCCACTGACCTCTGATCTCCTCTTTGTGTCCCCAGTATTATTACTCCGTGAGGGTCTTTGCTGGTCAGGAGCCCAGCTGCGTGTGGGTAGGCTGGGTCACTCCTGACTACCATCAACATGACATGAACTTTGACCTCAGCAAGGTCCGGGCAGTGACAGTGACCATGGGGGACGAACAAGGCAATGTCCACAGCAGGTGCTGGGGCAGAGTGGGGGTGCTCTGTGGAGGTGGGAGGGCAGCGTGGGTAGGAGGGAGCAGGAGCTCTAGCCACCAGCTCTGGGGCTACCTGGCTGGGGTGCCTGAGAACCTTCTGGAACAAGAAGAGCCATGGCACTGGTTCAGAAGCTGTTTTCCTCTGCCTCTTTCTGTTCACTTTCCTCCAACTGCTTCTCTGCCCTATTTTCTTTTCCTACTCATCCTTTTCCTTCCCCCCCTCTTCTTTTTTCCTACCTGTCTCATCTGACCCCCCTACTTCCTTTTTCTTCTCTCTCTTCTTCTCTTCTGACTCTTTCTACACTCACCAGCCCTTAAGTATTCTAGCTCTGAGGACCTTGGGGCCTAGGGTGAAGGGTTTGGGGGGCGTTCAGTCTGCGGATGGTGGGTGTTTGGGAGTGGGGCTCTGAGGTCATGGTATTTTGGGCGTTTGGGGTTGGAGGTGTCAGGGGCCAGGGTTCCTGGGTTGAAGATGCCTGTTGTAATCACACCTATCTCTTCCAGCCTCAAGTGCAGCAACTGCTACATGGTGTGGGGTGGTGACTTTGTGAGCCCTGGACAGCAAGGCCGGATCAGCCACACAGACCTTATCATTGGCTGCCTGGTGGACTTGGCCACTGGCTTAATGACCTTCACAGCCAACGGCAAAGAAAGCAACACCTTTTTCCAGGTGAGCCCAGCCCTTGGCAACTAAGCAACAGCATCTGCATTTCCCAGCTTCCCAGGAAAATCCTTCAAAACATGTCAAGGCCTGATCCCAGAAAGAATAGACCCACTCCGATCTACCCTTGCGCAGGGCCAGGGGGGTGGGGGGTCACTTGAGGAATGCCTACTTAAACTTTCCATTAAACTTTTGCCCAGAATGGATGAGACCCTGTTGCCTTGACCTTAAACAAAGGTCTGTATATTCCCTCTGGCTGGGTGACACCAATTACCACCTTCTCCTTAATTAAGTTACACCCTGGGATAGGCCAAAACCCTGAGGTGGATTTTTTCTTTATTATTATTGTTATTATTGTTGTTGTTTTGTTGTTGTTATTATTGTTATAAAATGTATGCATGTATTTCAAGTATACAGAAGGAATTTTACAATAAATACTCATACAGCCACCACCAAACTCTACCATAATTTATTGCCTCATATATGTCCACTTATCTCCCCATCAATCTATGTAAGGTAGACTTTGCAAAACTTCATTTTATTTTATTTTGTTGAGACAGGGTCTTATGTAGACTAGGCTAGTCTTAAACTCACTATGTAGCCAAGGATGACTCTAAGCTCCTGATCCTCCTGCCTCTACCTCTCAAGTGCTGAGATCACAGGCCTGTGTTTCCCCGCTTGCAAAACTATATTTTTAATGGAGAATTCCAGAAATATACAAAAGCAGAATGGCATAATGAGCCACCAGGTCCCCATTACCAGCGTCAACTGCCACCCACTCACAGCCAATCTTATTTCATCTTTACGCCTACTTCCCTTCCACTCCCACTGGAGGATTTTGAAAGAAATTGCCGACATCATATAGTTTCATCTCTTGAAAAGATAAAGATGATTTTTAAAATGCACAACCACAATACCGCTATCACCTAGAAAAAAAAAAGTTCCTGTCATCAAACGTCTAGCTAGTCCGTGTTCAAGTTTCTCCAGTCGTTTCAAAAATGCCTTTGCCATTTCTTTGTTTGAATAGGAATCTAAGTAAGGCTGTAACTTTTAATGAGTTGCTGTGTTCCTTGAATTTCTTCACACGTTTTCCCCTCCTTCCCTTTCTCTCTCTCTCTCTCTCTCTCTCTCTCTCTCTCTCTCTCTCTCTCTCTCTCTCTCTCCTCCCATTTTCTATTGCATTTATTGAAGGGAAAGGGCCCTTTGTGTTATAGGGCTTTGCTCCTTAAAGTGTGGACCAGCATCACCTGGGATTTTGTTCCCTTGACAGAATTTCAGGCTCCTCCCCAGCCCCCAGCCCCACTGACTGTGAATCTGCATTTTACAGAGATGGTAGGGGATTCCTGTGCAAATTAGCCTCTGGAGAGGGCTGGCCTAGCTGCCTGAAGTCTCTGGAGTGTCATTTTAACACTTATTGTCTTTCCTGTAAACTGAGGGTTGAGTCTACAGGTGCAGTTTGGCTCTGGCAAGGCCGCTTCTCAGGCAGTGCAGTGTGAGACCTCAGAAGGCTGGTGAGGGTGGGAAGATCAGGAAGGACTGTAGTCAGGGGACACTTTGGCTTTTGAAGAGTTAGTGTTCTGAGCCAGATGTGGTGGCACATGCAAGCCTTTAGTCCCAGCACTCAGGAGGCAAAGGCAAGCAGATCTCTGTGAGATAGAGGTTAGCTTGGTCTATTAGTAAGCTCCAGGCCCAGGCCAGCTGGGGCTATAGGGAGACCCTGTCTAAAATAAGTAAGTAAGTAAGTAAGAAAGGAAAGAAAGAGAGAGAGAGAGAGAGAGAGAGAGAGAGAGAGAGAGGAAGAAAGAAAGAAAGAGAAAGAAAGAAAGAAAGAAAGAAAAGAAAAGAAAGAAAGAAAGAAAGAAAGAAAGAAAGAAAGAAAGAAAGAAAGAAAGAGTGTTCCTGAGAGAAATTAGGGAAAGGAATCCCTAGGTCAGGGTTGCCCAACCCCCGGTCACATACAACCACTGTATGGATCCTCCACTATATGGATCTACAAAATTGGCCCCTGAAGTCCAGAGTCCACATCCGCCCTGCACCCCACCCTCTCACATTGACCTTCTCTCTTGCCAGGTGGAACCCAACACAAAGCTGTTTCCCGCTGTCTTTGTCCTGCCCACCCACCAAAACGTCATCCAGTTTGAGTTGGGGAAGCAAAAGGCAAGAGGGCAGGGATAGGGGCAGGCTGAGGCGGGAGGGTGTGGAGGATACCCATGCAGGGCTGAGGAAGGCCGGGAATCCTGACCCACGCTTTCCTCTGCAGAACATCATGCCGCTGTCCGCTGCCATGTTCCTGAGCGAGCGCAAGAACCCGGCCCCGCAGTGCCCACCGCGCCTTGAGGTGCAGATGCTAATGCCAGTGTCCTGGAGCCGCATGCCCAACCACTTCCTACAGGTGGACACCCGGCGCGCAGGCGAGCGGCTTGGCTGGGCTGTGCAGTGCCAGGAGCCGCTGACGATGATGGCGTTACACATCCCGGAGGAGAACAGGTCAGGGCCTGGATGGGTTTGGTGCCTTCTCCTACCACAGCTGTGCTCAGCCTCCTCAGAGGACACCCCAGGGGCTCTAGACCTGCCTTAGGGAGCCCCCTAGACCCATCTCAGTGAATCATATGTTCATCTTAAGGGAGTACAGTCACACCCCAGGGACCCCAGTCCAACTCCAAGGTCCTAAACCCATCTCACCAAGCCCAGACAATGATCCAACTCTCCACCCCAGACATTACTCAGAGAGGGCTGGGTGTACCCCAGAGCCTCCGTGCACAGCCAGGGAGACTTCAGGCATGTCCCATGGAGATCTGGAACCCATTCTAGGGGACCTAAACACACCCAGGGCTATAGATGTGTTCCATGGATGACAGAAAACTTTATTTATTTATTTATTTAAAAATATTTTTTAATATTTTATTTATTTTTATTTTATGTGTATGAGTGCACTGACTACATGTATGTGAGTGCACCTGTGTCAGGCAATGCCACGGAGGTCAGAAGAGGGCTTTGAATTCCCCTAGAACTGGAGTTAAGGAAGGTTTGCGGCCACATGTGGGTGCTGGGAATTGAACCCTGGTCCTCTGCAGGACCAGTCAGTGCTCTTAACTGCTGAGCCATCTCTCCAGACCCAACTTTTTTATTTTATTACTTTTATTTTATGTGTATGAATGTATTGCCTGCATATATGTAAGTACACCTGACTTATGCAATGCCCATGAAGGTCAAAAGAGGAACTGAAACTCCAGTTAAGGACAGTTGTTAGCCACCATGTGGGTGCTGGGAACTGAAACCAGGTACCCTGCAAGAGCAATCAGTGCTCTTAATGGCTTAGCCATCTCTTCAGTCCTTAACCACAGTTTACCGAGCAGTTTCTACGTGTGTGCTAGGTCCTGTTAAGGTTAGGGGAATCTCAGCTACATCCAAGGGCTTACTAGATATTCTCTGGATTCCCAGAAACTTCAGTCTTAGACTATTCCAGAAATCCCAGTGTGAGGGGAACCCAAGCCCCTCAGGGACTTCCAGGTCCATTGAAAGACTCTTAGACCCAGCCCCAGAGCACCCTTAGAGCCCTGACCCAGCAGGACACTGGGTTTCCCTGACAGAGCCACTAATTCACTCAAGCGTCTCTGTGGTCTCTCTCCCACCTCCTTTGCCCTGTGTGTGTGCCTCACCTCTGCCGCAGGTGCATGGACATACTGGAGCTGTCTGAGCGTCTGGACCTACAGCGCTTCCACTCGCACACCCTCTCCCTCTACCGCGCGGTGTGTGCCCTCGGTAACAACCGAGTGGCGCATGCACTGTGCAGCCACGTGGACCAGGCGCAGCTGCTGCACGCGCTGGAAGACGCGCACTTGCCTGGGCCTCTGCGAGCCGGCTACTATGACCTCCTTATCAGCATCCACCTCGAAAGCGCCTGCCGTAGCCGTCGCTCCATGCTCTCGGAATACGTAGTGCCCCTCACGCCGGAGACCCGCGCCATCACGCTCTTCCCACCCGGGAGAAGCGCGGAAGATGGGCCCCGCCGCCATGGCCTGCCTGGCGTAGGAGTCACAACCTCTTTGAGACCTCCACACCATTTCTCGCCTCCATGTTTCGTGGCCGCCTTGCCAGCTGCTGGGGTGGCAGAAGCTCCAGCCCGCCTCAGCCCTGCCATCCCCCTGGAGGCCCTTCGGGACAAGGCGTTGAGAATGCTGGGTGAAGCCGTGCGAGATGGAGGGCAGCAGGCTCGTGATCCAGTCGGGGGCTCTGTGGAGTTCCAGTTCGTGCCGGTGCTCAAGCTTGTGTCTACCCTCCTGGTAATGGTTTCCTCCGGCTTCCCTCTCTCATTCTTCTACATCCAAAATCATGCATCAGTCCGCACATCAGACTCCCTCCTACTTTACCCATTCATCTCTCCATCCATGTATTCATCCACTTTTCAGTTTATTCATCCATCACCTACCCATCCAGCACTCATTTTTCTTTCAATCTATTCATCTACCTTCTATTCATGTTTCTTTTCTTCTTCCTTCTTCCCATTTCCCCATCCAACTAATCATCATCCATTCATCCATTTCCCACCTACCCATCTATCCTCTCATTTATGTATACCTTCATCTTCTCATCCACAAGTTCTCAACTTTCTGTTTTTCTGTTCACTCATATTCATCCGTCTACCCATCCATCCATCCATCCATATATCCATCCATCCATCTATCCATTTATCCATCATCCATCCACTCATCCATCCATCCATCCATCTACCCATTCATCCATCCATCCATCCACTTATCCATCCACCCATTCATCTATCCATCCATTCATCCATCCATCCATTCAACCATCCATCTATCTAATCCATTCATTCATCCATCCATCTATCCATCCACCCATCTATCCATCCATTCATCCATCCATCCATTCATCTATCCATTCCTCCATCCATTTATCCATTTATCCACCTTTCAATGTATTTACTAACCCATCTTGCCATTCATTCACATACAGTCCCAGGATCCCATCTATTAATCCATCCACATATCTATTTATTTGTCATATTTCCATCCATATGTCCAATAATTATCTTCCTTTCACTCATGCATCCAGCCACAAGCCCATCCACTTCTCCACCTTCCACTTAGCTGTCCATCCATGCATGCACTTTTCTGTCCATATGTGTGTACATCCACCCATGTACCCAGAAATCCATCCAACCATCCACACTCATTTACCCACTTTTCAGCTTTTCCATTGTCCATTCTTCTATCAACCCTTAATTTTGTCTGCTCCTTTAATCATATGCTCAAATAACCATTCACCTATATATCCATCCATCTGACTTTTCATGTGCAGGCCTATTCATCCATCCACCCATTTCCATGGCTATTTACTCATTTATTTATCCAAACACTCCTTTATTTGCTCATGAATCTATCAGTTCATTCACCCAACTACCTATGCATCATGTATCCTTTTCTTTCATTCACCCACTATTTCCTCCATCTCTCCATATCCACTCATTCATTCATTTCTCCATCACCATCCATCCATGCACTCACTCCTCTTTAAATCTCTATAATTCAGTCTATCAATTCATGTAGCTAGCCAACCAGTCCCCCCTCCATTCATTTCTCTTTCTCTCCCCACTTTTCTTCTCTTACATCTTCTTTCTGCCTTTCCTTCCACACTTCAAGCTGTTAGCATCTTTATTGTGTTGAATAAGAGTTGATGTATGCTGGGACCTATGTATAGTCCTCCATCAGATACAGAGCATGTCCTGCCTCTGAGCCACTACGTTCAGGCTTGGGAGAAAGGACACTTACCTGCAAAGGGAGAGGTGCTCATGTCTGATGTGGTCCAGGCCATGTGGGTGAGACACAGATGTGGACTCGTGGATTTTTAAAAGAATATTGTTTATTTATTCTTTGACCATTTTATACATGTGTACACTGTATCTTGATCATATCCAACCCAAATCCCAACAAAATGGGGGCTATTAAGGAAAGTGGGGGATGCCATTCTGCCTGTGGGAGGAATCACATCAGGCAATGCAGGAATGGACCTTCCATGGGTAGGAGAAGCAGGTCTAGATCATGAGTCTGCAGGCCACCATGCAGAACTCAGACTTTGTCCTATAGGTGATGGGTGTCTTTAGTGATGAGGATGTGAAACAGATCTTGAAGATGATTGAGCCTGAAGTATTCACTGAGGAAGAAGAGGTGGAAGAGGAGGAGGAGGAAGAAGAAGAAGAAGAAGATGAAGAGGAGAAGGAGGAGGATGAGGAGGAAGAGGCACAAGAAAAGGAAGACGATGAAAAAGGAGAGGAGGAGGCGGCAGAAGGAGAGAAGGAAGAACTGGAGGAGGGGTTGCTCCAGATGAAGCTGCCGGAGTCTGTGAAGTTACAGGTGGGCTGGTTCCTCCTGTCTTCCAGCCTCCATCCATTTGGGCTGGAACATACCCAGTTTGGTGGAGCTTGAGTCTGGTTTTTCTAGTGATAGTGGGGTGCTGTAGAAATGTATAAAGAAGTAGGGTTATACTGGCTCAGAATGCTCCCTGATTTCCATGTAAGAGATCATAGAGGACGCTGACTTAAGGATCCAAGCGGGAGATGATGGTGGTTGAACCTCAGCAGGGGCCATGGAGAGGGGGTAGAAAGTATTAAAAGTCTCCAAGAAGTTCTGATGATCTCACCACCATTCCTTCTGTTGCATGGTCATCCTCCCACAGATGTGCCACCTCCTGGAGTATTTCTGTGACCAAGAGCTACAGCACCGCGTAGAGTCCCTGGCAGCCTTTGCAGAGCGCTATGTGGACAAACTCCAGGCCAACCAGCGGGGTCGCTATGGCCTCCTTATGAAAGCCTTCACCATGAGCGCAGCTGAGACTGCAAGACGGACCCGAGAGTTCCGCTCTCCACCTCAGGAGCAGGTCCCCTGACCCTTGATCCCAGCTAGCCTTCCTGCCTAAACCCCCAACATCGATCCCCTGACCCCAGCTGATCACTGACAGCCACCTTCAAAATCATGCTTGCCCCTTGAATTTATTTTCATGAACTAACATGACCCCTGAGTCACCTCAGACTGACTGTGACCCTGTCAAACCTCTGCCTCTAGTTTCTCAGATAGTCTTTATTAACTCACATTTTGGATCAGAGCCTTAGAGAGAAACACACAATTGGATCTTTGATCACTGACCCTGTTCTGAGGTTCAAATCTTCACTCTAATCTTTGATCTTCCTCTAGATCAATATGCTATTGCAATTCAAAAATGGTGCTGATGAGGAAGATTGCCCTCTCCCTGAAGAGATTCAACAGGATTTGATTGACTTTCATCAAGACCTGCTGGCACACTGTGGTAAGAAGAGAGGTTCAGAGAGCCCTTGCCCTCAAAAACAAAACAAAACAAAACCCCAAAACTTTCTCTTGAGATCTGTCCTGAAATTTCCATAAGATTTCCTGACCTTACTCACCTACATATTGGTGCTATATAGTGATTAGTTGAATGATGACTATATTGTTGAATAACTGCATAATGACAGGATATGCTTAAATGAGTACTTCTGAGGACAGCCATAATAATAACTGTCTATGGGTAAGTGATTGGATGGGTATGGGAATTGATGGATAAAAGGTGAATTAAGGGGCTGGAGAGATGGCTCAGCGGTTAAGAGCACTGGCTGCTCTTGCAGAGAACTGGGTTTGATTCCCAGCACCCACATAGTGGCTAACAACTGTAACTCCAAGTCCAGGGGACTCTGATGCCCTCTTCTGACCTCTGCTGGCATTACACAGCATGGGTGCATTTACACATGTATAGACAATACACTCATCCATATAAAATAAAAGTAAGAAAATAAAGATGAATTAATAAGGGGTCAGAGAGAGGTCTCAGTGGGTAGAAGTGCTTGCAACCAAGGCTGATGACCTGAGTTCAATCCTTAGGACTCATGGGATCAAAGAACAGAACTAACTCTTGCACCTGTCCTCTGATTTCCACATGGGCCATAGCACCTGCATACCCTCCCCTCAGATAGGTAGGTAGATAGATAGATAGATGATAAATAGATAGATAGATAGACAGATAGACAGATAGATAGATAACAGATAGATGATAGATAGATGACAGATAGATGATAGATAGATAGGTAGATAGATAGATAGATAGATAAATAATAAAATTTTAAAACAAGGATGAATGAATAAATGTGTGAAGAGATAGCTGTCTGTCTGTCTGTCTGGCTGGTGGATGGATGGATGGATGGATGGATGGGTAGATAGCTGCTTTAATAAAGAGAAAGCTAGCTGACTTAAGGGACATTTGACTAACCTCCATTGTTTCTGATGACAAATCATCTGCCAATCTCATTGACATTCCCTTGTATGTGCTGTCATTTTTCTTTGCCTGACTTTCAAGTCTTTGTCTTTGCCTTTCAGCATTTTGAGCATGTGTGGAGTTCCTTGAACTTATCTTATTTGGAGTTTCAGTTTTTTGGAAGTGTGGATTAATATTTTTTATCAAGGTTGGGAAGTCGAATTATTCAAGTTGAATTATTCAAATGTTTCTCTCTTATTTTTCTGGTTTTTAGACTGGTATTTTTTGGGTGTGCACATGCGTTTATGAGTGTATGTAGAGGTCAGAGGACGTTTGGAAGTTGGTTCCCTCCTTCCACCTTGTTTTTGAGGCAAGGTGTCTTTTGTTTCTGCGGCCTGCTGCATATGAAAGCTTCTATCTGATCTGGTCTCTACCTCCCATCCCCATGTAGGATTATGGGGTTTATAGAGATGTGCCACTGCATCCAGCTTTTTACATGAGTTCTGGAGGTTGGGCTCAGTTCATCAGGCTTCTGCAGCAGGTGCTTTTACCCATGGAGACATCTCCCTGGCCTTCTATATACTTTGAGTTCATGGTTTCTTTCTTTTACCCACTCAGATATGCCATTGAACCTCTCTAGTGATTTTTTTTTTGGTCTTTTTGAGAAAGGGTCTCCTGTAGCCCCAGCTGGCCTGGAACTCATTCTGTAAAACCAAGGTGGCCTTGAACTCACAGAGATCTGCCTGCCTCTGCTTCTTGAGTGCTGGGACTAGAATCATATGCCACCACACCTGGCCTCCAGTGATTTTTTTTTTAATTTCAGTTATTTTATTTTATTTTCTAAATTAAAAAAAATTTGAGGGGCCTGGAGAGATGACTTGGTGGTTTGCTGCTCTTGCAGAGGACTGGGATTCAGTTCTCAGCACCCACATGATTGCTCACAATGGTCTGTAACTCCAGTTCCAGGAGATCTGATGCCCTCTTCTGACCTCTATGGGTATTGTATACATGTGCTGCACATACATATATGCAGGCAAGCACTTATACACCAAATAAAAATAAGTATTTTAAAATAATCATAAAATTTATTTTATGTGTAATTATGCAGTTATTGTAATTATTTTTGTCTTTTTTAGGCAGGGTCTCCTGTAGCCCCAGCTGTCCTGGAACTCACTATGTAGACCAGAGTGGCCTCCAACTCACAAAGATCCGCCTGCCTCTGCCTCCCAAGTGCTAGGATTAAAGGTGTGCACCACCACACCTGGCACCCAGTTATTGTAACTTTTTAAAGTCATGGTCTAATGTAACAGAGATTGGCCTTGAGCTTGATATGTAGCCTTTCAAAGATGATCTTAAAGTCCTAATCATCCTGCCTCCACCTCTTTGGAGACATGTGCACATCACCATGTCCGGCTCTATACTTTTCAACTCCAGAATTTCTATGTGTTTTTCTTTTTATATTGTTTACCCCTTTGTTAATATTCTTTGTTAATATTGGGTGTTCTGCAGCCATTCTTCTTTTAACTCTTTTAAAAAGATTTATTTTATGTGCATGAGTGTATTGCCTGCATGTATGTAAGTGCACCACAGGTGTACAATGCCCCCAGAGGCAAGAAGAGGGCCAAGTTGGATCCCATGGAACTGGAATTATGGATGGTTGTTAGTTGCCACATGGGTGCTGGAACCAAACCTTAGTTCCCGGCCAAAGCAGCCAGCGCTCTTAATCATGGAGCCATCTCTCCAGCCCTCCTTTTAATTCTTCTTATGTTTTCTTCTTCTCCTTCTTTCTTTGGACATATTTGCAATAGTTGCTCTAAGAGGCAAATGCTTCTGGGCAAATTGGCTTATACCTGTTCTCCTAGTACTCAGGAGACCGAGGCAGGAGGATCACTTCAAGTTCCAGGACAGCCTGGGCTACATAGGGAGTTCAAGTTCAGTCTGGTCTACATAACAAGACCCTGTTTGAAAAATCCAACAAATTTTTAAAAATCAGTGAAAATAGGCTGGGCGGTGTGGCGCACGCCTTTAATCCCAGCATTCCGGAGACAGAGGCAGGCAGATCTCTGTGAGTTCAAGGCCAACCTGGTCTACATAGTGAGTTCCAGGACAGCTGGGGCTACAGGGAGACCCTGTCTCAAAAAGACCAAAAAAAAAAAAAATCAGTGAAAGTAAATAGAACCAGGTGTGGCAGCACACACCTGTCATCTAGTGCTTCAGGACAATCAGGAGTTCAAGGTCAACCTAGGCTTCAAGAGACTGTCTCAGAAAACCAACAAATAAATAGAATATCCTGTGTAGAATGAGCAAACATAAAGACATAGGAAAAGGTAGATGAGAAATTCCAAAGCACACACCTGAGCAAGAAACGGACAAGTAGATGAATGAGTGAAAATGAATGAATGAATGAAAGAAAGAATGAACAGATGAATCAGCAAACGCATGACAGCCCATCCCTTCTTGACCACCTCCAGGAATCCAGCTGGAGGGGGAAGAGGAGGAGCCAGAGGAAGAGACCACCCTGGGCAGTCGCCTAATGAGCCTGTTAGAGAAAGTGCGGCTGGTGAAGAAGAAGGAGCAATCTGAGGAGGAGCCACCCGCTGAGGAGCATAAACCCCGTAAGGGCTGGGGACAGCGGTGGACAGGGTGGGGCAGGCAACTCCCAGCTTGGGGAGATTGTCTCCAAAGCATGCCATGTTAGGGGAGCTGTAGACAAGCAGGATCAAGGAAGGAAGAGCTGAGGGAGAAAGTGGGATGCTGGAGGTGTGGTCCAAATGTAGGGGCTGCATGTGTATGCTGACTGTGTGGAGGTGCCACTCGCCAGAGCAGAGGTGCATCTAGTCCAGGCTGGTGACAGCCCCAGTACCACCATGGCTTATGTGTCTTCCTGGTTTTTGTTTTTCTTTTCTCATGGTGAGGGGCTAGAAAAATAGTAATGATTGACAGTGGGCATCAGAATGCTGACTATGTATTAGCCGCATCTAAGGACAGATTCTCTGACGTTGGTAGAGGTTTGATCCTACATTTGAGAAACTTCCCCTGGGCCAGCTCTGAGCCAGGCTCTGTCAGTAGGGCTTGGAAATGTAGTAGTAAGAACTCTAGAATCTCTGTTCACGTTTTTTTTTTTTTTGGTCTTTTTGAGACAGGGTCTCCCTGTAGCCCCAGCTGACCTGGAACTCGCTATGTAGACCAGCTGGCCTTAAACTCACAGAGATCTGCCTGCCTCTGCCTCCTAAATGCTGGGATTAAAGGCGTGCGCCACCATGCCCAGCTTAGAATATGTTTTTAAAAATATTTTATTTATTATTTTATGTGTATGAGTGTATTTCCTGCATGTATGTGAGTGCACCTGTGTTGTGCAATGCCATGGAGGTCAGAAGAGGGCTTCAGATTCCCCTGGAACTGGAGTTAAGGACAGTTCGTAGCCACCATGTGGGTGCTGGGAATCAAACCCGGGTCCTCTGCAAGAGCAGTCAGTGCTCTTAACCACTGAGCCATCTCTCCAGCCCCTAGAATTTTTTTTTCAAATGTGAATATGGATACTAAGCATGATGGTGCACGTCTTTAATACCAGCACTCAGGAGACAGAGGCAGGCAGATCTCTGTAAGATCGAAGCCAGCCTGGTCTATATGGTAAGGTCCAGGCCATCTGGGGCTAAAGGGAGACCCTGTTTCAAAAAAGAAAACATGGATATATCTATGCCAGGTGCCTACCTATGACTACAAAAAGGAAAACAAGTCTGAGTGAGTTTTAAGAGAGAAACAAAGAGAGGGATCAGAGTGAGGAGTGCATTCATTATGACAAATAACCTCACAGAAGCAACTTAAGAGAGGAAGGCTTTATTTGGGCTCACAGTTTGAGGGTACATCATGGCAAGAAGTCATGGTGGCGGCAGCTCCATAATGGTGGGAATGTGTGGCAGCTTGCTCACATCTCAGTGGACCAGGAAACAGATTTGAGACTGAAGTGTGCAGAGCCGTACCCAACCCTGCAAACCTGCCTCCCCTGCAGACTCACTTCTTAAACTAGATTCCATTTCCCAGAGGTTCTACAAACTCCCCCCAAAACAGAGCCACTATGTGGGGTCCAAATGTTCCAACACATGAGCCCATGAGAGCCATGTCACATCTAAAGCATAAGAGGGAGCAAGGTGTGCAAAGGCCCTGAGGCAGGGCCATGCTTGGTGCAGTTAGAAGCCAGTGCACTCTGGAGGCTGGCTTCAAACTTGAGATTCTCCTGCCTCAGCCTCATCAGTACTGAGATTACAAGAGTGTACCACTTCAACCAACATTTGTGACTTGTAGTCTCAAAGGCACATAGTAAAATACTTATAAAAAGACTGAGATTTTGCAGTTATATGCTGGGTTTTTTTTTTTTTTTTTTTTTTTGAGACAGGGTCTAACTACACAGCCCTGACTGGCTGAAACTTGCTATTGTAGACCAAGCTGGTCTCAGATTCACAGAGATCTTCCTGCCTCTGCCTCTCAAGTGCTGGAATTAAAGGTGTGCACCACCACATCTAGTTTGTTTTAAAATTCTGTGTATATGAGCCAGGTGTGGTGGTGCATGCCTTTAATCCCAGCACTGGGGAGGAAGAGGCAGGTGGATCTCTGTGAGTTCCAGGCCAGCTACAGGGTCCTCTTTTTGAGACAGGGTCTCAAAAGACCGAAAAAAAATTATGTGTATATGTGTGTGTTGTGGGGGGGGGTAGGGAGTATGATAAGGGGGTGTATGTGCTGAAGAGGCCAGAGGCATCAGATTCCCCTGGAGCTGGAGTTACAGGTTGTTTAAACTGCCTGACATGAGTTCTAGGAACTGAACCCGGGTCCTCTGCAACAGCAGTATGTGCTATTAACTGCTGAGCCATTTCAGCCCAATATACTTTGTTTTTCCTCGTGTAATTTGGAAGACGCCCTTATGGTCTGGGTATTAGGGTAAAGAGAACCAGGAGAGGGCTGGGGATATAGTTCAGATAGAGCACTTGCCGAGAATATACAAGGATCTGTGTTTGGAGGAGGATGGGGGAAGAAGGGAGGGGAGAGAGATCAATTCTTGGGGCAATAGAAGATTTGTCTGAATCCAGATGCTCCTGGCAGGTAGAGGACAGTTTGTGAGTGAGGGGAAAGGTTTCCTCTTTCACTGGTTTAAAGACACATCCAGCATCCCAACCCTTGTGTCCTTTTCCAGAGTCCTTGCAGGAGCTGGTGTCCCACACTGTAGTGTGCTGGGCACAGGAAGACTTTGTGCAGAGCCCAGAACTGGTCCGTGCCATGTTTAGCCTCCTGCATCGGCAGTACGATGGACTCGGTGAGCTGCTGCGTGCCCTGCCCCGGGCTTATACCATCTCGGTGTCCTCGGTGGAGGACACCATGAGCCTGCTGGAGTGCCTGGGCCAGATCCGCTCACTGCTCATCGTGCAGATGGGGCCCCAGGAGGAGAACCTCATGATTCAGAGCATTGGGTGAGCATTCCTCCTCTGGTATGGCTGGCCCAGTGCTTTATCATACCAGACACCATGATGTCCCCTTCCCCTAATGTCTAACCCTCCCTCCAACAGCCCTCTGTCACTGTGTCTCTTGGTATGTTTGCTGTTTGTGAACTTGTCCACTCTAACAAAGGGAACAGCCACATCTACCCTCCAAGAATGGCAGTGTGGCTTCAGGGACCCCTGCTCATAGCAATTTAGCAAATCTGGGGTAGTGTCTCAGGTCTGGAATCCCAGCACTCAGGCAGCAGAGGCAGGAGGATCAGCATGAATTCAAGGTCAGCTTGAGCTACAGAGACCCTTTCTTAAATGATGATTATCATTATAACAGTAAACTGGGTGTGGTGGTGAACACCTGGAATCCCAGCACTCAGGAAGCTGAGGCAGGAGAATCTTGAGTTCTTGGGCATTCTAGACTAGCCTGGGATACATAGTGAGACCCCCATCTCAAAATAATAATAAGTGGACTGGAGCTAGAGAGATGGCTCAGCAGTTAAGAGAACCAGCTGCTCTTGCAGAGGACCTGGATTCAGTTCCCAGCACCCACATGGTAGCTAACAACTGTTTATAACACCAGTTCCAGTGGACCTGATGCCCTCTTCTGACCTCCATGGGAACTGCATGCACATGGTGTACTTACATACAGGCAAAACATTGATACAATTAAATAAAAATAAAGAAAGGAAAAAGCAAACAATTATAATTGGGCTAGCAAGATAGTTCAGTGGGTAAAGGTGCTTGCTGCCAAGCCTGATAACCTGAGTTCAACCCCCGGGCCCCACATGGTAGAAAGAGACAACCAACCCAGCACGTTGTCTGTGGCATGCAGACACCCCCCACCTCAATAAACGTTAATTTAAAATATACATAATAGGAGCTGGAGAGATGGCTCAGTGGTTAAGAACACTGACTGGTCTTGCAGAAGACCCAGGTTCGAATCCCAGCACCCACATGGCAGCTAACAACTGTCTATAACTCCAGTTCCAGAGGATCTGACAGCTTCTTCTGTCCTCCGTGGGCATTGCACAATGTGGGTGCACTTACCTACATGCAGGCAGTACACACATACACATAAAATAAAAATAATAAATAAATAAAAATAAAATATACATAATAGCCACCACAGTATTAAGCATCCAGTTTCAAAGTCTCTCATTCATTCACTCAGAAAACACTTTTTAAGCCCCTGCTGTATGCTGGGCCCTCTCTAGGCACTTAGGAATACCATGGGTGACGTGACAAAGATCTCCACCCTGGATGAGCCCACATTAGATCCAGACCTGTTTCTGTATCTGTGAAATCCCACGATATGAGAGTAAATAAAAGCTAGGCATGATGTGTCATACCTGTAATCCCAGCACTTGGGAGGCTGAAGTAGGAGGATCACTATGACTTCTGGGCCATCTTGAGCTACATAGTTCCAGGCCAGCCTGAGGTACAGCATGAGACTTTGTCTCAAAACCTAACCAAACCAAAACAAACTAAAAAGCATGACTAAGTCTAGATCTGCAAAAGAGGGCTGTGCTAGGAGCGTAGTGAAGTACTATTATCACCATGGTGACCGTGCTAACCCCACACACTCTTATGTGCTACAGGAACATCATGAATAACAAAGTCTTCTACCAACACCCAAACCTGATGAGGGCACTGGGCATGCATGAAACAGTCATGGAGGTCATGGTGAATGTCCTTGGGGGCGGTGAATCCAAGGTGAGGGGTCTGGCTATGCTGGGGAGCTCAGGGAGGGGCCACAGAGGGCAGGCGCTGACCACTGACCCTCCCTGCCCATCCCCTTCAGGAGATCCGCTTTCCCAAGATGGTGACCAGCTGCTGCCGCTTCCTCTGCTATTTCTGCCGCATCAGCCGGCAGAACCAGCGCTCCATGTTTGACCACCTGAGCTACCTCCTGGAGAACAGCGGCATTGGCCTGGGTGAGAAACCCCACAGCCCCGGGGTTGCCCTGCCGGCCCACTTCCAGCAAACTTTTTGAGGTGGAGTCAGGAAGGATCAAGAGTTGATCATCCTCAGCTACATAGTGTGAGGCTAGCCTGAGCTACATAAGACCCTGTCTCAAAAACAAAACATATTCATTCTCAACCCACCTCCAGTGTGGCCCTGTGGTGAACAATGCTAAGACCCAGTGGCTCTGACAACCCTGGCTGACCCACACCTGATCTACTTTCTGGCTCATAGAGCAGCCAGGAAGACAGTTCAATCTCAGACATCAACAACCCAGAGCCTTCAGAGCTGTGACAATGAAGGCACAGACTAGTTGAGACACTTGGTCTGGGTGGTCAGGGAGGGCTTCCCAGAAGTCAAGAGAGAGGCAGAGGGCTAGAGAGATGGCTCAGTAGTTAAGAGTGCTTGCTGCTCTATCCCGAGGACTGGAGTTTGGATCCTAGCACCCACATCTGGCAGCTCACAACCACTTGTAACTCCAGCTCCAAAGGATTCCATGCCCTCTTCTGGCTTCTGCGGGCACCTATGCGTGCACGTGCGCGCGCACACACACACACACACACACACACACACACACACACACACACACACACACGCACACACACACGTACACACACACAGACAAACGAATGTATACATGCAATAAAAATAAATCTTTTGGGGGGTTGGAGAGATGGCTCAGTGGTTAAGAGCACTGACTGCTCTTGCAGAGGACCCAGGTCCGATTCCCAGCACCCACATGGTGACTGACAACTGTGTGTCGCTCTCGTTCCAGGGGATCCAGTGCCCTCTTCTGGCCTCCGTGGGCACTGCATGCAGGCAATACACTCATACACATTTTTAAAAAAAAACTTTTTGTTTTGTTTTGAGACAGGTCTCACTAGGTAGCCCTGGCTGGCCTGGAATTCACTATGTAGACCAGGCTGACCTAGAAATCACAGAGATCTGCCTGCCTCTGCCTCTACAGACAAAAATAAATCTTAAAAAAGACTGGCTGGGTATGGTGGCACATGCCTTTATTCCCAGTACTTGGGAGGCAGAGACAGGTGGATCCCTGTGAGATAGAGGCCAGCCTGGTCTACATAGTGAGTTCCAGGTCAGCAAGACTCCATCTCAAAAAACAAAGAAAGAAAGAGACTGAGGCAGGAGCCGTGCTCCAAAGGTCACTCTGACTTACTTTGTCCCCACAGGCATGCAGGGCTCCACACCACTGGACGTGGCAGCTGCTTCCGTCATAGACAATAATGAGCTGGCCTTGGCATTACAGGAGCAAGATCTGGAAAAGGTGTGGAGGGAGGCAGACTGGCAGTGCCTGTCTGTGTGGGCACCTGCTGGCTCTGAGCCTCTTGTCAGGGATGATGCTGGACAGCCCAGGGTCCAATCAGAAGGGGGATCATTTGCCTGGAAGAAATGGCACACAGTGGCTCCTTCACTCTCTGCTTGAGGGGCCCAGAGCAGATCTATGCGCCACATCCCCAGCTGGGTGGCCTTGGTACTTGTGGAGCCACAGAGGGCTTTGGAGTTCATACGTAGCATCAGCAGCCCCACAACCTCATTGAGTCGCCCTTGACAGTGACAGTTCTGACTGGTATCACTTCATCTCTGTAGTGCATACAGTAAATGAAGTGATTGTACACCAGCTATTCTGGGCATTAATGAGCTTGTGTTTTATCAACCAGTGCTCAATAATGGCTGGCTGCTATTATTATTACTTATTATTGTTGTTGTTGTTATATTATTATTATTATTATTATTATTATTATTATTATTATTCAGTTAACAGCTATTTGCTGCTCAGCAACTCTTAAACCAGAAACTGTCCAAAAAATGGGAGGAATAACATTTAAAAGTCCCTGTTCTGGCTGGGCGTGGTGGTGCATGTTTTTAATCTCAGCACTCTGGGGACAGAGGCAGGCAGATCTCTGTCAATTCTAGGCCAACCTGGTTGACATAGCAAGTTCCAGACCAGCCAGAGTTACATAGTGAGACCCCCATCTCAAAAAAAAAAAAAGTCATAGCGGGGGAAATGTGGTCAGAGAAAGCCACATTGAAGAAGTGATATTTGAATAAAGGCTAGATTGATCTGAGGGGCCAGATGGATGGACATCAGGGGGAAGGGCAGTACAAAGGCCCTGGGGCAGCAGAGAGCCCAATGCCACTGAGGCAGAAGCAGTGAGGGCTAAGTGGTGGAAGGTGAAGTCAGGGAGGTGACAGGTCATGTGGAGTCCTGTGGGCTACAGCAAAGTTGTTGAATTTTATCCCAAGTGAGACAAGGCCAGTGTCTGAGCAGGGGAGAGATGTTACCTGACTCAGATGTTCATGGGCAGGAGGTAGGAGGGGAGCAGAGAGCCCAGGAAAGGGACTGCTGGTGGATAGGACCGAGGTTAGCTTGCTAAGGATTCAGAGGTGAATGATGCTAAGCAACTCCAGGATGGCAGACAGGAACCTTGGGGAGAAAAGTGGTCTTAGCCTGAGCTTTTTCCTGTATCCCAGGTCGTGTCCTACCTGGCAGGCTGTGGCCTGCAAAGCTGCCCCATGCTCCTGGCCAAGGGGTACCCAGACATTGGCTGGAACCCCTGTGGGGGTGAACGCTACCTGGACTTCCTGCGTTTTGCTGTCTTTGTCAACGGTGAGGCAGGATGTGATGGGGACTGGGTGGAAGGTATGGGGTCACTGGTTCAAAGCCCTCCTCTGGTAACATCCATATCCTGAGCCTCAGGCCTGCCCCAGGAGGGGATCTCTTTAAGTGGGCCTGAAGACCGACAGGGACCTGACATTACTCTGGTATATTGGGGTCCTTGGGCTTCCTGGGGTGTCCCTCATGAGCTCTCCTAACTTTTCTGGCATGGCTAGGTGAGAGTGTGGAGGAGAACGCTAATGTGGTGGTGCGGCTGCTGATCCGAAAGCCTGAGTGCTTTGGGCCTGCCCTTCGGGGTGAGGGCGGCTCAGGGCTGCTGGCTGCCATTGAAGAGGCCATCCGAATCTCTGAGGACCCTGCTCGGGATGGACCAGGTGTCCGTAGGGACCGGCGGCGTGAGCAGTGAGTCCCCTGACCCCTCTTTAATAGGGCAGCCACTCTTGACATGCCCTGGCTTCCTCCTCCACACCATCCATGTTCCCTACAGTTTTGGTGAGGAGCCCCCTGAAGAAAACCGGGTGCACCTGGGACACGCCATCATGTCCTTCTATGCTGCTTTGATTGACCTGCTGGGACGCTGTGCACCTGAGATGCATGTGAGGCCCTGGAGGTTAGAAGGGGTGGGAAGGGCCAGGGCAGGCATGGACACCTAGAACCTCTGCATTCAGGCATTGGGCAACATCCACAGGTGTGATGTGGTCCTGGGCTACACAATGTGGTCACACACTAGTGTCAGGCCCCAGTCTCTTCAGAAACTGACAAACAGTGAAGGCCCAGAGGGACGGGTACCGTACAGGCAGAGGGGCTGGATTGGGAACGCTAGACTGAGTCCCTGTAAGGAGACTTGAGCCAGGAATGGTGCCACTCTGCCTCGCCAACACACACTTGGAATCCCAGGACTGTGGTGGCAGGAGGATTGGGAGTTTAAGGCCAGCCTGGGTTACATAGCAAGATCCTTTCTCAATAGCCAAACATAGCTACGTATGTAGTGGCAAAGGCCTGTTTGGGAGGTAGAGGTAGGAAGATCAGGAGTTTAATGTCACTCTCAGCTACAGAGCAAGTTGGAGGCCAGCCTGGGCTACATGAGACCCTGTCTCAAAAGACACAACTCAATAGGGCATGGTGGCACATGCCTTTAAGTCCAGCACTCGGGGGGCAGAGGCAGATGGAACTCTGTGAGATTGAGGCCAGCCTGGTCTACATAGTGAGTTCCAGGCCAGCCTAGGATGCAGGGAGACCCTGCCTCTAAAAGACAAAACAAACAAACAAACAAACAACAAAAAAAAACAACCCCACTGCAATGGTATCACTAGGCTTGCTGGCCAGCCAGTCTAGTTGACACAGTGAGCTCTGGGTCCAAGGGGAGAGTGATAGAGGAAGACACCTGACATCAACCTGGAGCCTGGGGATGCACAGGCAAGTATACCCACATGTAGACATGCACACACACACACAAACACACGCGTGCGTGCATGCATGCGCACACGCACAAAGAGGCTTGCTTCACCTTCCAATGTATCAGAGAGGGATGGAATGGAACAGTCCCTGAGGGGCACAGTTGCCTGGTGCATGCCTATCCCCGTGTCACCATCTCCAGCTAATCCAAGCCGGCAAGGGTGAGGCCCTGAGGATCCGTGCCATCCTTCGGTCCCTCGTGCCCTTGGACGACCTTGTGGGCATCATCAGCCTCCCACTGCAGATCCCCACCCTGGGCAAAGGTAGGAAAGGACAAGGCTTATTCACCAAGTGATGCTGGGAGGGAGCCAATAGGTATGAAGGGCTTGCTGATGACCCTGTCTTCTTTGTCTACAGATGGGGCCCTGGTACAGCCAAAGATGTCTGCATCCTTTGTGCCAGACCACAAGGCATCCATGGTGCTTTTTCTGGACCGTGTGTATGGCATCGAGAACCAGGACTTCTTACTGCATGTGCTGGATGTGGGGTTCCTTCCTGACATGAGGGCAGCTGCCTCACTGGACACGGTGAGCATCCCTACCCAGCTGGTCTCCCTTCATCCCTCCACAGAGGACATGGAAAAGGATGGTGAGACAGTGCCAGCACAGCTGAGATTGTATATGCAGCCCAGTCTCCACTATCACCATTTCGACAGACAAAACCTAAGCAAAACTGAGTCCTGCTGGAGGGTGGGTAGGAGTCTCTGACTCCGCCAGTTATAAGAAGTCATCAGACAGGCATGGTAGTGCACATACCCTCTATCTAGCATCAGAGAGGCGGAGGCAGGAGGATGGTGAGTTCACTCAGCCTCATAGTCAGACCCTGTCTCGAAAAAGGAAAGCCACAACAAAAGGCTGGGTGTGGTGGTTCAGGCCTGTAATCTCAGCACTTGGGAAGTAGAGGCAGGAGGATCTCGGAGTTCCAGGCTAGCCCTATCTCAAAAAACAAAAACCTGGGCTAGAGAGATGGCTCAGCAGTCAAGAACACTTGCTTCTCTTGCAGAGGACCCAAGTTTGGTTCCCAACACCCATATGGTGGCTAAGAACTGTCCATAGTTCCAGTTTTAGGGGATCTATGGGCATTGCATGCCTGTGGTGCACTTATATATAATACAGGCAAAACACATAAACAGAAAAAATTTTAATTTTTAAATATTTTTTTATTTTATGTATATGAGTGTATATTGCCTGCATGTGTGTAAGTGCACCTGTGTCATGCAGTGCCCATGGAGATCAGAAGAGGGTGTTGGGTTCCTCTGAAACTGGAATTACAGACGGTTGTTAGCTGCCATGTGGGTGCTGGGAATCGAACCTAGGTCCTGAGCAAGAGCAGTCAGTGCTCTTAACTGCTGAGCCATCTCTCCAGCCCCAAAATTTTAAAACTTAGAAAAAACAAAAACCAACCAACAACAAACCGTGAGGATTAGAGAAGAAAATGCGCAAAAGATCGATTTTGCAGAACAGTTGAATGGGAAGATGGGGTTCATGAATTAGTTCCTGACTTGCCTCTGTAGGGTGTGTGTGTGTGTGTGTGTGTGTGTGTGTGTGTGCGTGCGTGCGTGTTTAGGAGAATGATTGATTAGAAACCTGGGTCCTTCAAGCCGTGCATGATGATGCACGCCTTCAGTCCCAGCACTTAGGAGGCAGAGGCAGGCGGATCTCTGAGTTTGAGGCCAGCTTGGTCTACATAGCGGCTCCAGGTCAGCTGGGATTATAGGGAGATTCTGTCTCAAAAAATAATAAATAGGAGCCTGGGTCCTTCTCTGGGTACCGAGGCAGTGCCAGGGCTGTGCAGTCAGCCTGATGTCTTCCCCCTATACCCTAGGCTGCTTTCAGTACCACGGAAATGGCGCTGGCACTGAACCGCTACCTGTGCCTGGCGGTGCTGCCGCTCATCACCAAGTGCGCGCCGCTTTTCGCGGGCACCGAGCATCGCGCCATCATGGTGGACTCCATGCTGCACACCGTGTACCGCCTGTCGCGCGGCCGCTCGCTGACGAAGGCACAGCGTGACGTCATCGAGGACTGCCTTATGGCCCTCTGCAGGTAGTGTGTGGACGGGAGCGGGGTGGGGCCGTGGGCGGGGGCCGTGGGAGGGGCCTCAAGTGAGATCTCCGCCCGCTCTGGGCGTGTCCTCTTAGGTACATCCGCCCATCCATGCTGCAACACCTGCTCCGGCGCCTGGTGTTCGATGTGCCTATCCTCAATGAGTTCGCCAAGATGCCACTCAAGGTGAGGGCAGGTCCTCAGTGGGAGCAGGTCCATGTCCCACCCTCAGTCTGGCTCTACCTTCTGACCAGGGGGCTCGTTTGTATTAGCCACACCTACCCCAACTAACCATCACTTATGAGGACAGCATCCCCTGAGAAACCAATTAACATCCTCATTTGCCTCCTAGGTCTCCCAAGACATTCTCTTTGCGTCATTGGTGCCGTTAACGTTCCCTAATTAGCGCTTAATTTGTCTAACCAAATGAGCCAGCCCCTGCCTCAATTAGCATAGATTTTCATGGGCACACTACTTTCCCTAATTAGCATTTTATTCGCATGCCCAGACCACCAGCCTTCCAGGATTCAAATGAGTGCGTTTATTTGAATAAACAGTACCATAGCTATTCTGAATATTTGCACACTGTCTCTCCTGTTTTATCATTTGTATGCTAGTCTGCATAAGGAGATATCCCTAGCTCAGATATCTTGACTGTCTTGCATAATGTGCCTAAATTAGCCCCAATTCCAAGTTTGCATATTGGATAGTGGAGGGCTTCTTTTTGATTACCATATATTTGCATAGGACGCTGCCTATGTTTCTAGTTGGTGTACTGTTTTGCATAAGCACACATCATGCCATTAAATTAGTGTGTCCATTTGCACACAACACTACCTGTGGACTGTTAGCTTGCCTATTTCTGAAAAAAACAACAGACAAACCCAGCCCTAGTTTAATGTCCATCCTGGCTCTTGTTGAGAATACTAACTTTGCATAATAAGCTGTCCAGGACCATTCCCTAATAAACATACCAGTCCTTCCCTGATTAGCTCATTACACCCTGCCTCCTGGGGTTCTCACTGCCTGCCATCTGCTGATGCCTCCTCCTGGCTGTCTCCTCTTGCTCCCACCCAGCTGCTTACCAACCACTATGAGCGCTGTTGGAAATACTACTGTCTCCCCACCGGCTGGGCCAACTTCGGGGTCACCTCTGAGGAAGAGCTACACCTCACCCGCAAACTCTTCTGGGGCATCTTTGACTCTCTGGCACATAAGGTCTGGGCACCCAGGGGATCTCAAAGGAGCCTGTGGGGAGGATTTGGGGAGTTGAAGTGTGGGGACCCAGAATGAAATCCTTGTTGAGCATGGTGGCATGCACCTGTAATTCCAGCGGGAGGTGTAGGCAGGAGGATCAGGAGTTCAAAGTCATTCTTGGCTATGAATCAAATTCAAGGTCAGCCTGGGCTACATGAAACCCTGCCTTAACCAAAAAAAAAAAAAAAAAAAAAAAAAAAAAAAAAAAAATAAAAAAAAAAAAAAAAAAAAAAAAAAAAAAGAATGGATCTGTAATTGGGTAACTTGAAGATGGTTTGGGGGCCCACCTGGGTGTGAGGCACAAACTGCAGACATGGGAGAGGGACTGTACATCAGATTTATGGGTTTGGAGAAGAAAGCTGATGGTTAGAGGCTCCAGGATTTTGGGCTAAATGGAGCCTGCATGATCCTCCTCTCCACCCCCGGCACCCTCAGAAATACGACCAGGAGCTTTACCGAATATCCATGCCTTGCCTGTGCGCCATCGCGGGGGCACTGCCTCCTGACTACGTGGATGCCTCATACTCATCCAAGGCAGAGAAAAAGGCCACAGTGGACGCTGAAGGCAACTTTGATCCTCGGCCTGTGGAGACTCTCAAGTGAGGCTTGGGAGCAGATGGGGTTGGAGTTAGGGGCCAGAAGAAGGAAGGTTCCAGAGGGAGAGGAAGGCCCCATTCCAACACCTGCTGGGCCCCATTTCTTCTGACAGCGTGATCATCCCAGAGAAGCTGGACTCCTTCATTAACAAGTTTGCAGAATACACCCATGAGAAGTGGGCCTTCGACAAGGTTAACATTGGGGTCCTCTTCCCTGGGATCTCTCACCCCATCTACCTCCTTAAAGATATGGGCTTTCTGGGGCTGGGGAGATGGCTCAGCAGTTAAGAGCACTGGCTGCTCTTGCAGAGGACCAGTGTTTCACTCCCAGCACCCAGATGGTGGATAACAACTGTCCGTAATTCCAGTCCCAGGGGATCCGACACCCTCTTCTGACATCCAAGGGCATTGTGCGACATGGGTGCACTTACATACATGTGGGCAATACACTCATACACATAAAATAAAAATAATAAATATTTAAAAAGACATAGACTTGGGTTGGAGAGATGGCTCAGCGGTTAAGAGCACTGACTGCTCTTGCAGAGGACCCAGGTTCGATTCCCAGCACCCACATGGCAGCTA
Organism: Nannospalax galili; assembly: GCF_000622305.1. Lineage (NCBI taxonomy): Eukaryota > Metazoa > Chordata > Mammalia > Rodentia > Spalacidae > Nannospalax > Nannospalax galili. The sequence goes on from NW_008355971.1 coordinate 1,529,348, forward strand.
TGAACTGTCCTTAACTCCAGTTCCAGGGGAACCTGAGGCCCTCTTCTGACCTCTGAGGTATCGCATGACACGGGTGTACTCACGTACATTCAGGCAATACACTCATACACATAAAATAAAAAGAATAAATGAAAATATATTTTAAAAAAAGACATGGACTTTCCCCCAGCCCCTTATCTTCCCTGAGACCCCAGGTTGCCCTCGGTCCTCAGTCTTCCCTAAGACCCTCACTTTCCCTGGGAACCCTCAGTCTCCACAGGGCTGCCCCCTGCTGTGTAACCCATACTGCTGCCTACCCCTCATCCTGCCTCCACATCTAGATCCAGAACAACTGGTCCTATGGTGAGAACATCGATGAAGAACTGAAAACCCATCCCATGCTGAGACCCTACAAAACCTTTTCAGAGAAGGTGACCAAATCTTGAGGCCTGATATTGGGGGTCAGAATGAAACAAAAATGTAGGGGTTTGGGGAGGAGTGAGGCAGTTTCAGAAGGTTGTGTCTGGATGGATCTGTGTTCGGGGTTCTCCATCTGTGGATTTTGCCTTCTTTTCAGCTTGGCTGCCTCTCCTGGAGGACCCTAGAATCCTCACATCCTTTCTCTTTTTAGAAAGAGTCAGAGGGTGGGTTTGATTCCTTGATGCTGAGAGTTAACTTCTCTAAGGCTCATGTAAAATGAATAACAGGAATGTGTTTGAGATGTTTGGTTACACAGCAGGTGTGACTCCTGGCTTCCAATCCTGCTGGACCCCTTACTACTTCCTGTGGAGACCAGGGAAACCAAACCAAGCTTTCCTTCTTGTCCGGGCTCACCAGTTCTTCTTCCTCTGTCCATGCAGGACAAAGAGATTTACCGCTGGCCCATCAAGGAGTCTTTGAAGGCCATGATTGCCTGGGAGTGGACCGTAGAGAAGGCTAGGGAAGGGGAGGAGGAGAAGACAGAAAAGAAGAAAACGCGGAAGATATCCCAAAGTGCCCAGGTGAGCTCACTGGAAGGTAGTTAAAAAATGTGGGAAAGGGGAGGGGCCAGGGAAGGATGGGCCGGCCAGATGGGATGGGATTGAGAGGACGTGGGGCCAAATGGAGGAGGGGTTATGAGAAGGGGCGGGGCCGGGTGGGTGGGGTTGCAATGAGGCGGGGCCGAGGGAAGGTGGGCTCTGGTGGAATGGGTTGGCCTGGGCAGAAATCTCAGCTGGGAAGGGTCTGAGGAACCCAGGTGAGGGGGCTGAAAGAGTCCTAAGGGATGGGCGCAGGGCAGGTGTCTGGAGTCAGGGGCGGAGCCGCCTTGGGCTTGCTATGCTAGTTCATCAACGATGCTTCTTTCTCTTGCCGATTAGACATACGACCCACGAGAAGGCTACAACCCCCAACCCCCCGACCTCAGCGGGGTGACCTTGTCCCGCGAGCTGCAGGTGAGACCTCGGACCCTGTATTTGGGGCAGCATAGGGCCACCTGAATCTGGGCCTTGACCTCCCTTGCATCCACTTCCAGGCCATGGCAGAACAACTGGCGGAAAATTACCACAACACGTGGGGGCGGAAGAAGAAGCAAGAACTGGAGGCCAAGGGTGAGAGCACGCATCCCTTTCCACCGCTGCCCCCTTCTCCGCAGACCCCCAGACATAAGCTCCACAGCTCCACGGGCTTGAGGCCTCGGTTAGGGTCCTGGCTTCACCCTGAGGGTCCGGCCTCGGAAGCCCCTGATGTCTAACCCTTGCTCCCCCAGGAGGTGGATCCCATCCCCTGCTGGTCCCCTACGACACGCTCACGGCCAAGGAGAAGGCACGAGACCGAGAGAAGGCCCAGGAGCTACTGAAGTTCCTGCAAATGAACGGCTATGCGGTCACCAGGCACGCGAGCCGGGAACGCGGGCAGAAGCCCCGGGCAGAAGTTGGGACAGGCGGGACCTGAGGGGAGGAGGCCAAGGGGGCGGGGCTTGGGGGCCAGAGGCAGAGTATCCAGACGTGAGGACTAGGCTAGTGGATGAAGGACCTGCGAGCTGGCAGTGCTCAGAAGCTGACCAGACAGGGCTCCTACGTCTGAGCTGACCTGTCTCTGCCTCTCCGCGCAGAGGCCTTAAGGATATGGAGCTGGACACGTCTTCTATCGAGAAGCGCTTCGCCTTTGGCTTCCTGCAGCAGCTGCTGCGCTGGATGGACATTTCCCAGGAATTCATCGCTCACCTGGGTAGGAAGAGTTCTTTCCCTGATTTCCACCTCATTTGCAAAGACTCGCCTAGGAAACCAGTTCACCCATTTCACCCCTCAGCTCCTATTTTTTTGAGCATCTACTCTGTGCCACCCAGATGATGGAGATACAGCAATAAATGAGACAGAGACCCTGCCCTTCAGCTACATCAGATAGAATCAACATACGTAATCACATCATGTTGTATATTAGACAGTGGCTAGTATTAGAAGACATCAAGAGAGCCATGGAAATAGCAGGGGGGAAGTGTGGAGCTGACTCATTTAAGTAGAGTATTCAGAGATGACATGCATGGCAATGTGACATCTACATCAAGACACAAAGGGGTAAGAGGGAGCCATATGGACATCTGGAGGAGGTCCAAACAAAAGAGCAGGACCCCTGGTATCTGCCATCATTTCCTAACTCTGCCCCAGAGCCCTTTCCACCAGAATATGCTAGCTTCCTCACTTGGCCTTAAGCCCAGCAATACCACTACTTGCCTTTCCCTACAGAGGCTGTGGTCAGCAGTGGACGGGTGGAGAAGTCCCCCCATGAACAGGAGATTAAATTCTTTGCTAAGGTGAGAAAGTGTCCTGGAGGTGCTGGAGCCTAGAAGGGTCCTCAGCTCCCCCTCACCCAAACCCCTCATCTCCTTCCCCATCCAGATTCTGCTCCCTTTGATTAACCAATACTTCACCAACCACTGCCTCTACTTCCTGTCCACACCAGCCAAAGTACTGGGCAGTGGTGGCCATGCCTCTAACAAAGAGAAGGAAATGATCACCAGGTAGGCTGCCTGTGACCTCTAACCATACAGGATCGCAATCCCAAATCTCTTACCCCTGACTTTCTCTTAGGGGCTCTGTCAAGGATGCTGCTGCCTTGTCACATTGCCTTCAGAGCTGATGGGTGTCTAGAGTTACTGACTTTTCCACTTTGCCTGGGACTAAAAAGTTTTCCAGAACTCAATCTGAGACAAACTAGTCACTCTGACAGAGGCAGCCTCACCTCCGTTACCATACGTGACAGTTATTGCTATGACTTTCTTTTCTTATGGTTGCTGGGATTGAACCCAGGGTTTTATATATGCTAAGCAAGAGCTCTACCGCCAAGCCACATCCCCAACCCTTCACTGCTGAATTCTAGGCAAAGTGTTCTACCACTGAGCCATGTCCCCAGCCCCTCATTGGGGGATTCTAGCCAGGTGATCTACCACTGAGCCACGCCCCCAGCCCCTCACTGGGGGATTCTAGGTAGGTGTTCTACCACTGAGCCACATCCCCAGGCCCTCACTGGGGGATTCTAGGCAGGTGTCCTACCACTGAGCCATGCCTTCTTGCCCTTGGCTGTGGTTTGCAAGCTTGGTCGTCTCTCTGTCTCTCCCGCCTGTCATCTCACCTCTGTGTTCTGTCATCTCCCTGTCTTTTTGGTTCCTGCCTCCCTTCTAACCATGTCACTGCTGTTGTCATCTCCTTGGTCTCCTCACTCCCTGCTCCCCTGTCCCTCTGTCCCTTTCTCTTTCTTCAGTCTCTTCTGCAAACTTGCTGCTCTTGTCCGCCACCGAGTCTCTCTCTTTGGTAAGTAGCTCTGCCTCAGCCTTTCTACCAGGTCTCTCTTGATTCATTTGTTACCAACCTTAATGGAAAGAGAATTCAGGTTCAGCTTCTGTGTGAACCATTTTCCTTTTGGACTGGGTGATCCTGGAGACAGGGTAGTCACTGAGACAGCCCTAGGCCATGCCAGGCCACTGTCCTCACACAGTGACAGCTCAGAGGGATGAGGGCTGGAAGGAAGAAAGGAGGGAGAAAGGAAAGGAGAGCAGTCAGGGCTGCAATGGGGGAGGCCTAAGGGGCTGTGGGAGCCCAGGTGGGGTGGGGATGGGGTAGCAACCTAGCCAGGGTCAGGGTCAGAAGGAAGGGTTGGGATGGATGTAGGGAGGTGCTGGCCTCATGGCTCCTCCTTCACCCCAGCCTATCTTCCTCTCTCAGGGACCGATGCGCCTGCTGTGGTCAACTGTCTTCACATATTGGCCCGCTCCCTGGATGCCAGGTAGGGTTTGGGGTGGAGGAGATACCCAGAGTCACTTTAATCATGCCTGAAACCCAGTCCCCAGTTCTTTTATACTTTCTGAAATTGATACTTTTTTTTTTTGTCTTTTTTGAGACAGAGTCTCCCTGTAGCCCCAGCTGGCCTGAACTCTCTGTGTAGACCAGGCTGGCCTCAAACAGAGATTCACCTGCCTCTACCTCCCAAGTGCTGGGATTAAAGGCATGCTCCATGAAACTGATACTCTTAAACTGAGTGTGGTGATACATGTGTGTCATCCTAATCCTTGGGAGGCAGAGGCAGGAGGATTGTGAGTTCCAGACTAGTCTGGTCTACATGGTGAAACTTTGTCTCAAGAAGAAGAAAGAAGGATAGTAGGAGGGGGAATGAGGGGAAAAGGGAGGGAAGGGGAGGAAAGATGAAATGGAGATGCTCCGATTTTGTAACTGAGATTCACACATCCCTCCTAGGACGGTAATGAAGTCAGGCCCTGAGATCGTGAAGGCTGGCCTCCGCTCCTTCTTCGAGAGTGCCTCAGAGGACATTGAGAAGATGGTGGAGAACCTGCGGCTAGGCAAGGTGTCCCAGGCGCGGACACAGGTGAAGGGCGTGGGCCAGAACCTCACCTATACCACGGTGGCCCTGCTGCCTGTCCTCACCACCCTCTTCCAGCACATCGCCCAGCATCAGTTCGGAGATGATGTCATCTGTAAGGGCTCCTGACATTCAGGGTGTGGGCAGTGTGTGTGTTGGGGAGGGGGGCGGGTTCAGTCAGTTTGATCAACACCAGCCATCCTGGGGTGCCTGGCAGTGTCCCCAGGTATTGAAGCGTATGACTTTCTTGCTGTAGGTAAAAGTCAGTGACATGTAAGGAACAAGAGGAATTAACTAAGATGTGAGTTCAAAGGCCACAGTGATGGTACACACATGTAAGCAAACTCAGCCTTCAGGAAGCTGAGGCAGGAGAATTGCTACAAGTCTGAGGCCAGCCTAGGCTTCAGGGTGAGATCCTGTACCAAACATCAAAAGAGTCAGGCGTGGTGCCACATGCCTTTAGTCCCAGTACTCAGGAGACAGAAGCAGGTAGACGGACCTCTTTGAATTCCGGGACACCCTGGTCTACATAACAAGTTCCAGGCCAGCTAGGAAGATGTAGTAAGACCCTGTCTCAAACAAACAAATAAACAAAAAGCAAAAGAACAACAACAATAAAACCCCACCAAGGCTGAGGATATGCAGCTCAGTGTTACAGCACTGGACTAGTACTCACCAGTGAGCTGCTGGGGATGTGGCTCAGTGGTAGAGTACCTGCCTGGAATCCACCAGTGAGGAGCTGGGGGCATGGCTCAGTAGTAGATCACTGGCCTAGAATTCACCAATAGTGGGGGCTGGGAAGTGATTCAGCAATAGAGCACTTATGTAGCCTGCACAAGGCCCTGGGTTCCATCCCAACAACACACACACACACACACACACACACACACACACACACACACACACTCACAAAGTTGGTTCAGCTACTTGGACCAAACACCCAATGACCTTAAATCACTGTAGCTCAAACATGTTAGACATCCTTTTCTCAGTAGCAGTCTACTCCTACATAGAGCAGAAGCTCAAGTTCCCTCCACCTCATTCCCCTGCCTCTGAAACATTGCCTTTCCCTCATGGTCCAGTATGGCTCATCACCGCATCCTCCTCCTAGGCAGTGGAGGAGGCGAACAAGCAATGAGTCACTGCAGTTCTTCTGAAGGAACAATCTAGAAGTGGCCCTGTTAGTTAGAATTTCTAATGGTGTCAGAACATCTGAAAGAAGCAATTCAGATGGAGGATTTATTTTCGCTCACAGTTCCAGAGGTTTTAGTCATTGGTCACTTGACTCTATCACTTTGGGTGGCATCATGACAGCAGCAGCATGTAGCAAGAGAATGCCACTCATCTCACGGGGGCCAGAAAACAGAGACAGTAAGACAGGCAGGGAATAAGACATGCCCTTCAAAGGACATGCCCTCAGTGACCAACTTCTACAGTTTCCACTGTCCAATATAAATCCACCAATGAAGTGATCCATTGATGAGGTCTGAACCCTCGTGATCCAATCAGCTCTCAAAAGCCCCATCTTTGACTACCACTGCCTTGGGGCCCAAGCCTTCAACATGTCAACCTTTTGGGAGACACTTCACATCCAAACCATAGCAGGCCCTGACACTTCTATTATTACCAAATTAGAACTTAGAAAATGCCACCCATTCGAGCTGGAGAGATGGTTCATTAGTCAAGAGCACTGGCGGCTCTTGCAGAGGACCCAAGTTCTCAGCACCCACATGGCAGCTCCCAACCACCTGTAATTCCAGTTCCAGGGGCTCCAATGCCCTCTTCTAGTTTCAGTGGGTACTGCACATATGTGGTGCATATACTTCATGCAGACAAGCACTCATATATATAAAATAAATGTAAACAAATCTTTAAAAAAAGGACATGCCACCTATCACTGCAAAAATGAAAAAGTTGGGAAAGGGTTGGGAAGACGGCTTAGTGATTAAAGCACTTGTCTTTTAAGCCTGAGGACAGCAGTTTGAATCCCCAGAACCAACATAAATGCTGGGTGGGCATAATGGCCCTCCTGGAATTCCAGCCTCAAAAGGTGGAGACCAAATCCCCAGAGCAAGCTGGCTAGTCCTATCAGTAAGCTCTGGATTTGATTGAGAGACCCTGCCTCAATGAATAAGGTGGAAGAGCGATCAAGAATCATTTCCAATGTCAACCTTGGGCCTCCACATGCATGTGTACACATGTATATGCACATCCCTACAGATGTGTGCCCCCACAGGTATACCACACATACACATGAGAAATGGGGGAGAAGACTGGAAAATAGACTTTGGATTTTTAATTTTTTAATTAATTTAATTAATGTGTGCAATGCCCATGGAAGCTAGAAGAGGGTATCAGAGTCCCTGGAACTGGAGTTACAGATGGTTGTTAACTGCCATATAGATGCTGGGAACCAAACCCAGTTCCTCTGCAAGGACAGCTGGGGCTCTTAACCACTGAGCCATCTCTCCAGCCCCCTAGACTTTGGGTTTTTGTTGTTGTTGTTTTCTTGTTGTTTATTTGTTTGATTTTGAGGCAGGGTCTCACTGTAGTCCCAGCTGGCCTGAAACTTGCCTTGTAGTCCAGGCTGGCCTTGATCTCACAGAGATCTGCCTGCCTCTGCCTCCTGAGTGCTGTAATTAAAGGTGTGTGCCACCATGCTCAGCCCTAGACTTCATTTTGAGAGGTCATATTTTGAGATAAATATTGGCTCTGTTACTAGAAAGAAATAGAAACCAAGTGTGGTGGTGCATGCCTTTAATTCCAGCACTCAACAGGCAGAGGCAGGCAGATCTCGGAGTTCAAGCCCTGCCTGTTCTACATAGTGAGTTCCAGGCCAACTGGGGCTACAGGCACACCCTGTCTCAAAAGGACCAACAAATAAATAACAAATAAATAGAAACAAACAAACAAATAAATAAATAAATAAAAAAGAAATAGAAACAGGGAGTCATGGGCTGGAGAGGTGGCTCAGCAGTTAAGAGCACTGACTGCTCTTGCAGAGGACCCTGGTTCAATTTCCAGCACCAGGCTAGCCTGGGCTACACAGCAAGTTCCAGGCCATCCAGGACTATGTATGAGACCCTGTCCCAAAACTCCAAACTCTCCCTCCAAAAAGATAAAGATTAACCTGTGTTGATCTCTGGCCTCCCCAGATATGCACACACACAAACACAAACACGTACATATACCACACACACACACACACACACACACACACACACACACACACACACACACATACACAGAAGAAAATCTAGAATCCTGTGAAGTTTTGTCTGTTGTGTTTGGTTGTATTTGTATAATCTGTTCTGAATCTTGAATCTCCCCACCCTCTTTGTACCTCATGACATAAGTGTGGTCAGTGAAGGTCTTTCTTGCCTAAGACCTCTGGGAGGCATGTAGACCACCAGAAATCATGATCAGCATCAAACTGTGTGTGCATTGTTGTGGAAGAAGTGCCCATCGTGTTCCAATCCATGGAAAAATAATCACTTAAGCCTTTAGTGAGTGCCTACTGTATACCCTGTTGTAATTACTTTCAAGAATTAACTCATCTGAAGCCGAGCATGGTGGCACATGCCTTACATCCCAGAACTTGAGGCAGAGGCAGGTGGATCTCTGTGAGATCAAGGCCAGCCTAGTCTACATAGTGAGTTCCAGGCCAGCTGGAGCTACAGGGAGACCCTGTCAAAAAATAATAATCATGGGGCTGGAGAGATAGCTCAGCGGTTAAGAGCACTGACTGCTCTTGCAGAGGACCCGGGTTGGATTCCCAGCACCCACATGGCAGATATGAACTTTCCTTAACTCCAGTTCCAGGGGAATCTGAAGCCCTCCTCTGACCTCTATGGCATTGCACAACATGGGTTCACTCACATACATGCAAGCAGTACACTCGTACACATAAAAAAATAAAATATTTAAAAAATAATCATAATAATAAAGAATTAACTCATACTAACTTATTTGAGGGCTGGGGATGCAATTCAGTGGTAGAGTGCTTGCCTGGCATGTGGGAGACTCTAGATTCCATCCTCAGGAGTGCAAAAACAAAATTTAACTCATCTGACTGAGCAGTCAAGTTACAACCATAAATAACAGCTAAGCAGTAGCAGAGGAGGTGGTAAAGGGTGGGCTGGCATGGTGAGCACATCCCAGACCTTAATGCTCTCTCCTCAGTGGATGACGTGCAGGTCTCTTGCTATCGAACGCTGTGTAGTATCTACTCTCTGGGAACCACCAGGAACCCCTACGTGGAAAAGTAAGGAAAAATGGGGCACAGTATGGGGTTGGGGTGGGTACTTTGGGGCACCAAGGGAAGGGAGGGAACAAGGTAAGATGGGGTGAGGTCAGGGGACCGTGCTTAGCCTAACGTTCAAAGTCTTCATCCAGGGGCAGCAGTCCTGGGGATGGAACCTAGGGCCTCGCACATGCCAGGCTGTGGGGTCCAAGACGGTAGGGGCACACGGACACTAATTGTAAACCCTCTTCCAGGCTGCGGCCAGCTCTCGGGGAGTGCCTGGCCCGCCTGGCCGCAGCCATGCCAGTGGCTTTTCTGGAGCCCCAGTTGAACGAATACAATGCCTGCTCCGTCTACACCACCAAGTCTCCTCGCGAACGGGCCAGTGAGTTGTGTGGGATGGGACAACTGTCAGGGTCACATTCTACCAGACCCTCCTGGGATCCGGGAGAGCCCCCTGCAGGGTAGTGTGACACCCCACCCCTCCACCCTGGCCCCAAACAAATCTGGCGTGTAAGGAGGATTCTCCGGGGTGAGAGTGCACAAATGGTTATCTCAGAGATTTTGAGGGGTCCTGGTCTAAGGGGAGGATTAGGGTGTCAGGGATGAAATTTGGAGCCGTGGGGCTTATTTTTGAAATGGTAAAATGACGCTTAGGGACGTGAGTAGTTTTCAGTTTGGATGAGGTTTGGGAAGGTGTGAGTTTATTCATTCAATATGTGTCTGTGGAGTGATCCCTAGGGATGACATTCAGGCAGAACCAGACAAACCAAACATCCAACCCCTGAGATTAGAGTCCCCAAGGGTCTCAGGGAATGAAAACTCCAGGCAGGAAATTTGTTATTTTAGTCATTGCTGTGCTCCCCAAACTCTTCTGGGCATGGTGGCACAAGTTTATAATCCCAGAACTTGGGAGGCGGAGGCAGGAGGGTCAAGAGGTCAAGCTCATCCTCACTCCCTAATGAGTTTGAAGCCAGTCTGGGAGATTTCAGACCCTATTCCCCACATCCCCTAAACAAGCCCGTGTCTGGCCCATGGAGGTGAGTGAGTGACAGATGGACTATGTGTTTCAAGGGACAGAATTGAAGTATGAGATTCACAGAGAAAATTGAGGTCTTGAGCTGGCAGTGGTGGCCCACTCTGCAGTCTGAGGCAGGGGATAGTGAGTTTCAGGCTCTCTTAGGCTGGTTAGCCAGATCCTGTCTCAAAAAACAAAACAAAACAAAATAAAACAAACAAACAAAAAAAACCCAAAAGCCAGGGACCCACCATGGTTAGAAAAGGTTTTTTGGAATTTGCTGCAAGAGATAAAGAGTGGGTGATTTTGAGAGTGAAAATTTCTAGGGTATAAGGCCTGGCTGAGACACTGTCTGGATCAAAAAAAAGTAGTGGAGGGGTCCTTGTTTCAGAAAGCCAGCCAGATGACTTTAATCCCAGCACTTGGGAGGCAGAGGCAGGCATATCTCTGTGAGATGGAGGCCAACCTGCTCTACATAGCTCCAGGCCAGGCAGGGCTACATAGTGAGACCCTGTCTCAAAAAAAGTAAAATAAAGTTCCACACCAGGAATTTTGTTTGGATTGAGGTAAAATCTGGAATTTGGGAGTGACTTTAGGGAATACTCAGGGGTACTAGCGTACTTGGGGGACCACTGGGTTTCAGTAGCAATGTAAAAGTTGTCTGGGTTGGAGGGTGGGATAGGAGGAATGGGGTCTCCTTTTGGAGGGGGGCAATTCAGCAGTGTCAGGTGGGTTGTAAGGCAGGTCTGGGGCTGATGGGTTAGCATGCCCTGACCCATCTTTGTACCCCCAGTCCTGGGGCTCCCTAACAGTGTGGAGGAGATGTGTCCTGATATCCCAGTGCTAGAGCGGCTCATGGCTGATATCGGGGGCCTGGCAGAATCCGGGGCCCGCTACACAGAGATGCCCCACGTCATCGAGATCACACTACCTATGCTATGCAGTTACCTGCCCCGCTGGTGGGAGAGGGGGCCAGAGGCTCCCCCACCAGCCCTGCCTGCCAGTGCCCCACCACCCTGCACTACAGTCACCTCCGACCACCTTAATTCCCTGCTGGGGAACATCCTGCGAATCATTGTCAACAACCTGGGCATTGATGAAGCCTCGTGGATGAAGCGACTGGCTGGTGGGTCTAGGGGAGCAGCAATGTGCTGGGGCCCCTGCACTGGGGGACCTGAGAGGAGGATCTCCAGATTTGAGTTTCCTGGGGGAGTTGGGAGGGGTCACGGTGAAAGTCCTCACAGGGTCCCACAGGTCAGAATTAGCTTTTTAGGGTCTGGGGTGGATATAGATGGATCCCCGGAGCCCTTCAGGATGGAATATGAATCTACAGATCCTCAGAGAGGGTTAGGAGCTGCCTCAAAAGCCAGAGCCCTTTATGGATCAGAGGACCAGCTGAACCATGAGATGGAAAGTTAGGGACCTAGCCCAGGGGTCTCCTGCAAGTGAGAGGTGCAGACTGAAGGATCAGAAGTTCAAGGCCAGACTTGACTACATATCAAGTTCAAGGCCAGCCTGGACTATATGAGACTTTGTCTCAAGGGAAAAAAATAGGTCTTTAAAACTTTGATGATACAGGAACTGGGGAGATGCCTCAGCAGTTAAGAGTGTATGTACTGTTCTTCCAGAGGACCTGAGTTTGGTTCCCAGCATCAATGTCAGGTGGTTCACAATCCCCTGTAACTCCAGTTTCAGGGGTTCTGATGCCCTCTTCTCGGCTCCTCAGGCACCTGCACTCGAATGCACATACCTACCCACAGACACACATTTGTACACATAATTTAAATAATAATAATAAAAATAAATCTTTTTTTTAAAGAGAACCTCAGGGCATGGTGGCCCACACCTTGAATCCCAGCACTTAGGAAGCAGAGGCAGGCAGATCTCTCTAAGATCAAGGCCAGACTGGTCTACATATCGAGGTCCAGGTTGGCTGGGGCTATAGGGAGACTTTGTCTCAAAAAAAAAAACAAAAAACAAAAAATAGGCTCTGGCTCAGCAGTTAAGAGCACTGACTGCTCTTGCAGAGGACCTGGGTTCGATTCCCAGCACCCACATGGTGGCTATGAACCGTCCTTAACTCAGTTCCAGGGGAATCCAAAGCCCTCTTCTGACCTCCGTGGCATTGCATGACACAGGTGCACTCACATACATGCAGGCAAAACACTCATACACATAAAATAATAAATAAATAAATAAATAAATAAATAAAGCAAAAAAAAAAAAAAGAAGAAGAAGCCAGAGGTCATAGTCCAAAGTCACAGTCAGGCAAGACCCTGCATGTGAGGTCAGAGTTAAAAGTGAGGGTGAGAGTCATGCTGGGTAAGGGGAAGATGTTGGGTTAGGAGTTGAGGGTAAGAGATCAAGGAGTGTCAGGCTGGGGTCACAGGATAGGGACTGAGTCGCGGTTCAGTTCAGGAGTTAGGGTTAGGATCAGAGGTCAGGGCCTGTGTCAGAGGCCAGGGCCTGAGACCAGAGCAGGATGCTGGGGCAGGGAAGTCGGAGTCAGACTCGGGTCCTGACAACTGCTGGGGGCAGAGGTATAGGTCAACAGTCATGGGCTGGCACTGAGGGTCAGGGGTTGTGATGAAGTCAGAGGTCAGGTGTGAGTGACACCCACCCTCCCACAGTGTTCGCCCAGCCCATCGTGAGTCGTGCCCGGCCAGAGCTCCTGCGGTCCCACTTCATCCCTACCATTGGGCGACTGCGTAAACGCGCTGGGAAGGTGGTGGCTGAGGAGGAGCAGCTGCGCCTGGAAGCCAAGGCAGAAGCCGAGGAGGGCGAACTCCTGGTGCGGGATGAGTTCTCTGTGCTCTGCCGGGACCTGTATGCCCTCTACCCACTGCTCATCCGTTACGTCGACAACAACAGGTCAACATGGCCCTAGCTCATCCTGACTCAGCTTCCCCCAACTGCCAATTCCCCCTCTCCCAATCCCACCAGACCATGGCCAGCCCTGTCTTCTCTGAATTTGACCAATTTAGTCCAAGAAAATACAATTCTTGGAGCTGAGGAGATGGTAATGGGTAAAAGTTGAGGTCCTGTGTTTGAATCCCCAGAACTGTATGAAGAGGGTTAGTATGCAGAGGAGGTCACATGCATCCTATGGCTCCATAGGTGATGGAGACAGGAAACTCTCTGCAAACAGAAGAGACCTTGTCTCAATCAAGATACAGGACAAGGGGCTAGAGATATGGCTCAGTGGTTAAGAGCACTGGTTGCTCTTCCAGAGGACCCAGGTTTGAATCCCAGCACCCACATGGTGACTAACAACCATCCATAACTCTAGTTCCAGGGAAATCCAATGCCCTTTTCTGACCTCCACAGGCGTTGCATGACACAGGTGCACTTACACACATGCAGGCAATATACTCATACACATAAAAGAAAAATGGTAAATAAAATAGTCTAAGAAAGCTAGAGAACAAGGGCCAACACCTGAGGTGGTCCTCTCACCGCATGTGCACAGTGGCAAGAGCTCACATACACATGTGTACACACACATGTACATACATACACATATGCACACATACTTAAGCATGCACGCATGCACATATGCACGTGCACACACATACAAACGTGTACGCATATATGCATATGCATATCCACATAAACATATGTGCACACATACACAAACACACAAATCCAGCTTTCATGGGTTTGTACCTTTTTTCCCTGAAACCTCCAGGAAGGGTCAGCCTTAGGAGACTCACTATTCCCCTCCAGCTCTGTGTGTCTACCTGTTTGTAGAATGGGGTACCTAATTTACACGGTGAGGTCCAATAGTCAGGCTCTCCTCCATGGTGAGAAGAAAGAAATATAGTCCACATCTGGTCAGCCTGGTAATCCCCCAGGAACATAGGCCTTTAAGAAAATGACATGTACAGGAATCAACCAATTACTAATATCGTCTTAAAATCAAAAAACTATTTAAATATCTTCAACTCCAAGACCCATCCTGGTTGGATAATACTGTAAGGTTGCAATGGGGCTTTGTGATTGATTAGTTATGCCTGCCATGTGGGCAGAAGTGAGTAGTGGCATGCATGCTGCAGAAGAGCCATTCTAGTGTTGACTACACTTGAGCTATGATTAGTTGCTGTTTAACTGAGCTATACACTTTTTGTGGTTGTTGCTATTTGTTTGTTTTTGAGACAAGATCTTACACTGTAGCCATTCTGGCCTGGAACTCTCTATATAGCCCAAGCTGGCCTCAAACAGCAATCTCTCTGCCTCGGGCTCTTCCCAAGTTCATAAGTTTTGTTAGCAAAATTGTAATTATGCTAGTAACTGTTGGCTCACCCTGAGCATGTTTTTAGAGTTAGAGACCTAGAAACCTTCATATTTGTACATGCTATTGAGCCAGGGATCTCTCTGCTTCTCCCAGCTTGATTCTAGTTTGTTCTTTCCTTTATGTTTAAGCAGAAAGGGAGAAGGGTCAGAGCTTACACCCTTCAGAAGCCTCCACTGGCACAATCTCCTTCCCATCACAAAGGCTTTGACAACCTATTTGGCCTCCCACCTCTGGCAGTTTTCTGCTCTCCAGCCTTAGAAGGAGCTCCCTTGGTTTGGATATCTGAATGGAATTCTGGTTGGTATAGAGAAGGGTAGATGCAAAGGAATCAGAGTTTGTTAACTAGGGAAGGGAAGACGGCTGTCAGACAGACCAGCCAACAGTGTCTATTGCACAGTAACATGTATCATGATTCTTGTTTTGTTTTGTTTGCAACAAGGTCTCACTCTGTAGCCCAGGCTGGCTTAGAACTCACTATGTAGCCCAGGCTGGCCTGGAATTCCTGACTCAGTCTTCCCAAGGGCTGGGAGTACAGGCATGCACCACCATGCCTGTCTATAGAAGGCTTCTTTATCAATCTCCTAATGTTGGGTGTTTAGATTTGTCACTATACACACTGTGCCCAGCTTGGTTTTTTTCTTTTTCTTTAGCCTAGCAGCGTACCATAAAAGAAGACATAATTATCCACCCTTGGTCACAGCTTAGATATCTACAGCTAATAGTGGTCATAAAATTAAATAGATATATAGAAAATTCCATACCAGGTATGGTGGTACATGCCTGTAATTCCAGCACTTGAGTGGCTGAGGCAGGAGGATTGCTATGAGTTCCAGGCCCTCTTGGGATGAATAGTGAGACCCAGTCTCAAAAAAAAAAAATTCTGGCAACTGGAAAGCTTGCATAGTGTTTAAGAGCACTAGCTGCTCTTGGAAAGTACCCAGATTCAGTTTCCAGCACCCACCTGGCAGCTCACAACCACCTAAAACTCCAGTTCCGTGAGGTCCTTTGCCCTCCTCTTAACTTCAAGGGTTTCTGCACACACATTGTGCATATATATATATATGGAATCGAACTCAGGTCCTCAGCTTTGGTGGCAAGTGCCTTTACCTGCTGAGTCATCTCGAGGCTACTCCTCACCCCAGACTCCAGGGCTGTGTAGAGCTCTGTATCCATGCACATAAAGTAAAAATAAAAAAATATTTTCTTCAAGTGTGGCCAGGCATGGTAGTGCATGTCTTTAATCCCAGCATTTGGGTAGCAGAGGCAGGCAGATCTCTGTGAGACTGAGGCCAGCCTGGTCTATATATTGAGTTCCAGGTCAGCCAGGGCTACATAGTGAGACCCTGTTATAAGAAAAAAGTCTGAAAAATTTTAAATGTTTATAGAACTGACCAGATTTCCATAAAAGACTCTATCCCTCCCATCGAATATCCTTTAGTTCCCTTGGGCATCTCTGAGCTCTCTCTGGGTGGGCCCCTTCCTGGGGATCCCTGCCCCCCCACCTCACCTACTCCTTTCTGGACCCCAGGGCACACTGGTTGACTGAGCCTAATCCCAACGCAGAGGAGCTATTCAGGATGGTGGGCGAGATCTTCATCTACTGGTCCAAGTCCCACGTGAGTCCCTGCCCACACCACTGTCCTCCCCTGATGCCTCCTCCCAGTCTTAGGGTCTGACCCTACACTGCCTCTTTCCCCATCAGAACTTTAAGCGTGAGGAGCAGAACTTCGTGGTTCAGAATGAGATCAACAACATGTCCTTTCTAACAGCTGACAACAAGAGCAAGATGGCCAAGGTGGGTGCTTAGCAGGATGGAAGACGTGGGGGTGGGGAGTACCCTCAAAGGCTACCTCTCTGACCCCTCCTCACCCAGGCACCTGCCCTGCTTTCACAACAGCAACTCTTCCCCTCACTTCCTCACCCTCCTCCCCATCCCCATCTTTCTCATCTCCCTTTTCCTCCATCTCCCTCATTTCCCTCCTCCCTCCCTATTCCTTTCATTTCCTTCCTCCCCACCTTCCCCTACCCCTTCCCTCCTTCTCCTCCTCCTCCTCATCTCCCTCCTTATCTCCTTCCTCCCCATATCCCTTTCCTTCTTCTACCTCCCCCCTTTCTTGCCCATTTCCCCCACATTTCCTCATTCCCTTCTCCCTCCCTCCTTACTGACTCCCATCACCTTGCATTTTACCCATCTTGCATTTCTTTCCTTCTCTCCCCATTACCCCACATCCTCAGAACTGCCCTCTTACGGGTCATAAAGAACAATATGCTGGGCATGGGTGGCTCACTTCTTTAATCCCAGCACTTGGGAGGCAGAGGCAGGAGGATCTCTGTGAGGCCAGCCTGGTCTACATAGCAAGTTCCAGGCTAGCTGGGGTTACAGACCAAAAAAAAAAAAAGAACAATACCACCCCAAGGTCTGGAAGTGTCTACCTTAAAGCTACCTTAAAGGATGGGGGGGGCAGGGGGACACGGGACAGAGGAACTAGAATACTGCTAACTTGGAGTTGGGTCTGGGGCTCTCTGCCGGGCTGGGGTAACTCTTTTTGTCTCTGTCTGCAACCTGGTGAAGCAGGCGGGAGATGTACAGGTCAGCCCCCATCTGGAACCTTCTGCATGTGTCTTGGCTAATACTCTTTCCTGCCCTCAAAGTCCCACCTCCTCGAGTTCCCCTGCTCTTGTCCCATCCTTTTGTCCTTAGCTCCCAGTGTCCCATCCTCTTTATCCCCTTCCTCCCCAACTCTCCACTCCCCCGTTCCTTTCCCCACACAGCTTTTTGGTGAATTGTCGAATCTTTTCTGTTCTTTTGGTTTTGGTTTGGGTTGTTTTTTTTTTTTTTTTTTTCCAAAAAAAAAAAAAAAAATAATGGTTAACTTTTCCCCATGCATCGTGGGCTGAGTTCCAGGAGAGTGGGGTGGGACAGGTGCATGATTAGGGGCAGCACTTAATGTGCACTGGTAGCTGTCTTGGGCTCTGGAATCCGACAGACGTGGGTAGAATCCCGTGTGATAGTAGCGACCTGTGTGGCTCTCTTTGGGCCTGAATGGCACCCAGCCAGCAGGCCCCAGGCCCAGGACTGAGAACTGAGATGCTGCATGCGGGCCCTTCAGCAGCACCTGGCTCTTGGTTCTTGCTCAGTATTGCCAGTCGGTGTGATTGGGGCTCTGGCCGAAGCTTGCCAAGGGGGCTTCTTGTTAGCATGACTGGGGTGGCCCTGGCCAGGTATCTGCAACCAAGACTCCAGAACATGGCTGTGGGACTCTGTGCTCCGTGTCAGTTTCCAGATCTTTCTGGATCTCTTCTGTCTCCTCATCTCCTTGTCTGTCTCAGTCTCCGTGTCTCTCTTTCTTCCAATTTCTCTTGCCTCATGGGCTTGTTTGTGGGTTTGCGCCTTTATTTTGTTCTTGGAAACTTGCTCTTGGGATGCGAAGTGCTGGGTTATTCATGGGGGGAGATGGGACTTTGTGGGGGATTTTTGGAGAGGACCATCAGAGGTTGAGAGAGGCCTGGAAATTGGGAAGATCTGCAAGGGCTCTAGTTAGAAGTTGGGAATGTGGGGTACAGGCCTGGATATGAGAGGGTCTATGGTCAAAGCTGAGACACAGGATGACCAAGGTCGGGGTGAAAAATGGAGATGAGCTCAGAGGTCAGGGAGGGTTGCTTGGTACATGGGTCAGGAGTTGGACTGTGTAAAATGGCTGCAGGTTGGGGCTGGGGTGGTGGAGCCGGGACTTGGGCAGGCACTGAGCCCTGTGTCCCTACAGTCAGGTGGCTCTGACCAGGAACGCACCAAGAAGAAGCGCCGAGGGGACCGGTACTCTGTGCAGACATCACTGATCGTGGCAACACTCAAGAAAATGCTGCCAATCGGTCTGAACATGTGTGCTCCTACCGACCAGGACCTCATTACGCTGGCCAAGGCCCGCTATGCCCTGGTGCTTATCCAGCCCCACCCAGCCCTAGTGAACCCCCAATATCCCTCTCTGTAGACCCTCAAAGACTTCCAGGACCCAGAATACTCACTGAACCCTCCAGGATGCTCTGAGCCCTGCCCCAGGATGCTGAGGACCCCACCCAATAAACCTAAGGACCCTGACTATGATGTATTTTAGTTCCCAGATGCAACCAAAGGCTCATGGGATTCCAGTGAATTCTGCAGGACCCCACTGGCCCCTCCTCTACAACCATATCAAACCTACTGAGACCCTGAGTTCCTCTAAGGACACCCTGAGTTTCTGAACTCCACCAAGATGCATCCCCCCAAATCTCCTGAAACTCACTGAGTTCCTTATGACACCCTGGGTTCCCCAGGACTGAAGGTGCAGGGGTCTCAGGGAACTTTGCAGCTCACTTCCTCTCACCTTCCAGACTCTTCCCTTGGAATCTGGGTACTCGGGGATCCTTTGTGATTCTAAGTACTGCCTTGAAGTATCCTAATGTCCCCTTCTCCAGGACCACCACTTCCAATCGCTGAGGTCTCAGAGGCTCTGGAGATCAACTGACCTCGCCCCCGGAAACTCTTAAGTCAGCTGGAACCTAAGGAAGCCCCCTACAGCCCACTGCTCCCATGCATAGAACAAGGGCATAATAACCCTTTTCAGCCTCAGGACTCCTAAGAAGTCCTCCCCCAAGACTCCTCTAACTCCCCAGGACCCTGTTAACCACCTGACACCTTCCTAACCTCCTCTGAAGATCTTTGACTTCTCCCCTGGTAGAACAAGACCCCTTTCCTTGGATTCCAAAGGCTCCTTCCCTCAATTTCAACCTCCTTCTAGGCGCTGTTCAGTCCTGCGGGACCCTCAAAGAGTCCTCCAGATCCCCCACAACCCCTACTTTGATCCTTGAGGGTTCCTTTCCTGTAACCCTAAGGACCTCCACCCAATTGACCCCCTCTTTTGGTCCTGTGTAGCCAGATACTTGGTTGACCTTCTCAACTTCCTATTACCTATTCTGACCTTACCAAGTCCCCTCATAACCTTGCCTTGTCTCCTCTAATTCTCCAAAACTCCCTGTCCTATTTGGCCCCTGAAAATCTGTCTTTGGGCTATTTGACTTTTGACAGATGTTCCCCATCTCTCTTTCTCTCTCTCTCTCTCTCTCTCTCTCTCTCTCTCTCTCTCACTCACACACACACACACACACACACAGATCCTCATAGGTTCCTTAATCCCTTCTGTCCTTTCAAAGGGCACCTGTGGCTCCCTTGTCTCTCCTCCTCTCTCTGCCCACAGCCCACCTCTGGTTTCTCCTGGGTCCTCTCCACATAAATCTCTCACCAAGTCCTAGGTGCCAGGGCTAGAAGAAGGAGGGCTGCGACTCATGCATGAGGGTGGGACCCCCAGAGTGACCCAGTGGGCCTTGTCTTCCCAGAAAGACACAGATGAGGAGGTCCGTGAATTCCTGCAAAACAACCTCAATCTTCAGGGAAAGGTATGTCTTGGGTGGCGGGGAGCAAGTTCTCAGTAGCTCAGGCTGGCCTTCAATTCAATCTTCCTGCTTCAGCCTCCTGAGCACTGGGATGACAGACATGCACCACTGTGTACAGCTATGCATGTCTTTCTAACCTACAGCCCAAAGGGAGTGGGCCTGAGGAATAACCACATAACAAATGTTCCAACACTACTATGTACCACGTGTGGAACAAGGGGCCCTAATTTGCATGCTCACACCTGCGAGTAGAAAGCGGACCGCAGCCAGGTAGGTGCCTTCACACACTCCTTATTCCCTTCAGGTTGAAGGCTCTCCATCTCTGAGATGGCAGATGGCATTGTACCGAGGAGTCCCAGGCCGTGAGGAGGATGCTGATGACCCTGAGAAAATTGTGCGCAGAGTCCAGGAGGTGTCCGCTGTGCTCTATCACCTGGACCAGGTGGGTCAGGAGTTAACGTGTGAGTCTGTGGGCAGAACCTAGAGTCTAGCCTTGGGTGTATGGGTGGAGCATGGACTGGTCTTGGGTCTGTGAGCAGGGCCTGTGGGTGATGGGTGGGACTAGGGGTGGAGCACCGTGTTTAAGGAGGGACTTAAAATGGAAACTTGGATCTGGGAGAAGGACCTGTTGCTTCATCTTGCATCTAGGACTGAGCAGGGGAGGAACAAAACATTGGGGTTAGGGGTGGGACCCCTGGAGATACCTGGAGTCTGAAGGAGAGGCCCAAGGTGGAAAATTTAGATCTGGAAGCAGAGCCAGGACCCTGATTTTGTTGAGGGGCCAACATATTCCTTCCACTGGTGTTCAGCCTGGGTACACTCTTGAGCACACATTTACAGTTTGACTCAGGGCTTGTGGAACTCAGGACAGGGACATGATCTAAGGACATGACAGACTGTCTGACTCCGTAGACCGAGCATCCTTACAAGTCCAAGAAGGCAGTATGGCATAAACTCTTGTCCAAGCAGCGACGCCGGGCAGTGGTGGCCTGTTTCCGCATGACACCCCTGTACAACCTGCCCACGTAAGGCCTCCAGGGAGGAGGGGAGCTCTAGGAACTGGGGGGGGGGGTAGAGCGGGGAGTCAGGAGAATGGACTACCAATTCAATGGAGTCTTGGTGTTGAGGGTGGCAGATGTGGGGTGGGTCTCAGTGACCTGGAGACCTTTGTTTTTCAGGCACCGGGCATGTAACATGTTCCTGGAGAGCTACAAGGCTTCATGGATCCTGACTGAGGACCACAGTTTTGAGGACCGCATGATAGATGACCTATCAGTGAGCTGGGGCCTGTATCAGGTTGGGAGGCAGGGCTGGTTGGGTATAGAAATAGGAGCCCTTAGGCTGGGTATGGGAAAAAGAAAATTCTAGCCCCACAAGTCTATGAGGAGCCTGGAGGGGACCTAAGAAACCCCTCCTCCAAGCCTCACCCCTTCTCCCCAGAAAGCTGGGGAGCAAGAGGAAGAGGAGGAAGAAGTGGAAGAGAAAAAGCCAGACCCCCTCCATCAACTGGTCCTGCACTTTAGCCGCACTGCTCTGACTGAGAAGAGGTGAGGACCCTTCCAGGCCTGAGAAATGTCCCCACAGCCTTCCCCAGAAAGAAACCTAATCTGCTGACCTTAAATTTTTTTTAGATATTATATTTATTATTTTTATTTTGTGTATATGATTGTTTTGTCTGCGTGTATGTACATGTACCTGTGTTGTGCAATGCCCACAGAGGTCAGAAGAAGGTGTCAGGTCCCCTGGAACTGGAGTTATGGATGGTTGTCCATGTGGATGCTGGGAACTGAACCCGGGTCCTCTGCAAGAGCAGACAGTGCTCTTAACCACTGAGCTCTCTCTCTCCAGCCCCGACCTTAACATTTTTAAAATTACATTTATTTATTTTTATGTGTGGAGGCATACGTGTGGAGGTCAGAGGACATTTGCAAGAGTTGGTTCTCTCCTTCCACTGTGTGAGTCCCAGGGATTGAACTCAGGTCTTCAAGTTCAGCTGCATCAGTACGGGTCAATGGCAGACTTAGGAAGACTTAGGAATAATGAATGCTAGTCAGATGCTGCAGACATAAAAGTAGACAACACCAATGAAGTGCTCGTTAGTGTCAGGTACCGTACTAATCACTTGACATACACTCTGGCTCCCTTAATCTTTTTAAATTAATTAATTAATTTTATGTGTATGAATGCTTTCATGCATGTATGTAAGTGTACCTGTGCATGCAATGCCCACGGAGGCCAAAGTGGGTTTAGGATCCCCTGGAACTGGAGTTAAGGATGGTTGTTAGCCACCATGTGGGTGCTGGACATTGAACCCAGGACCTCTGAAAAGCAGCCGGTGCTCTTCATTTCTGAGCCATCTCTCCAGCCCCTCACTTGATCTTTGTATCTTTATACAATTATACTGTTCTTGTTTGTTTGCTTTTTATTTTTTATTTTTTTGGTCTTTTTGAGACAGGGTCCCCCTGTAGCCAGAGCTGGCCTGGAACTCGCTATGGAGACCAGGTTAACCTTGATCTTACAGAGCTCCACCTGCCTGTGCTTCCCAAGTGTTGGGACTAAAAGGTGTGTGCCACCACACCCAACAAGCTTTTTTTAAAGATGTGTTTATTTGCATTTTATGTGTATGAATGTTTACCTGCATGTATGTATGCATACCACATTGCATGCCTGGTGCCCTTAGATGCCAGGAGTGGGTGTTGTATCTCCTGGAACTGGAGTTACCTACAGTTGTTAGCCACTATGTGGGTGCTGGGAACTGATCCTGGCTACTCTGCAAGACCAACAAGTGCTCTTAACCTCTGAAACATTTTTCAAGCCCAAGGCAGAAGTGTTGAAGACTAGCCTGGGCTACATAGCAAGACTTTGTCTTGAACACAACAAGGGTTGGAGGTGTAGCTCAGTTGGTACAGTGCTTGTCTAGCATGGATGAAGCCGTGAGTCCAATCCCCAGCACCTACAAACCAGGCATGGTGGTGCCTACCTGGAATCCCAGTACTCAGGAGTTAGAGAGAGCATGGTAAGAAAGCCAAGATCATCCTTAACTACATATTGAGTTTGAGGCCAGTGGGGGCTACTTGACACTATGTCTAAATTAAGCAAAACTAAAAAGATGGGAGGTGTCCTCACTGGGTCTGTCTCCCCACTTACTTCCTCAGCAAACTGGACGAGGATTACTTGTACATGGCATATGCTGACATCATGGCAAAGGTGAGGTGCTGTCCCTCTCTACAGTCTGGGTTTCCTTTTCCCCAGCTGCAGTGTCCTGCACTGAAGGGACTGGGGCGGGGTGAGGTGGGGGAGCACCTGCCTTTTTCATCATTAATTGATGCTGCTCCCCAGAGCTGCCACCTGGAGGAGGGCGGGGCAAATGGTGAAGGTAAAGAAGAGGAGGTGGAAGTGTCCTTTGAGGTAGGTGGGACCAGGAAGTCCTGGAGGAAGGGCCGGGGGGGTCTGACTTCAGTCATCAACATGTGATCACAGCACAATACCTGGGAACCCAGGAATGACAAAGTCCTTTCTTTTTTTAAAAAAATATTTTATTTATTATTTTTATTTTATGTGTATGCATGTATTGCCTGCGTGTAGGTCAGTGCACCCATGTGGTGCAATGCCCACAGAGGACAGAAGAGGCTATTGGATCCCCTGGGACTGGAGTTACAGACAGTTGTTAGCTGCCATGTGGGTGCTGGGATTCAAACCCGGGGTCTTCTGCAAGAACAACCAGTGTTCTTAACTGCTGAGCCACCTCTCCAGCCCTGACAAAGTCAATTCTGTGAAAAACACGGAAACCGAACAGTAACATCACAGGGTATTCATCATGGTGTTGGGGAGCCACAAGCAGGAGGGTGATTTAGGTTGGTTTTTTGTTGTTGTTGTTGTTGCTGAGATAAAACATGAACCAAAACCAACTTGGAGAGGAAAGGGTTTATTTGGCTTACACTTCTAGTTCATAGTTCATCATAAAAGGAAGTCAGGACAGAAACACAAGGCAGGAACCTGGAGGCAGGAACTGAGGTAGAGACCTTGGAGGAATGCTGCTTACTGGCTTGCTCCCTCCTGACTTGCTTAGCTATCTTTCTCAAACAGCCCAGGCCCACCTGCCCAGGGATGGCACCACCCACAGTAGGATGGGTCCTTCTACTTCAATTAGAAATTAAGAAAATGCCTCACAGACATGCCCTCAGGCCATGTCTCAGGAGGAAATTCCTCATTTGAGGTTCCCTCTTTCCAGTGACTCTAGTTTGTGTCAGGTTGACAAAAAATAACCAGCATAGAAGAGTTGGGCAGGGATGGGGGCCATTTCAGGGGATATAGTAGCCCAGACTAGGTGTCTGGCCAAGTCTGGGAGTGTATCAGGGAAGGCTTCTTGGAGGAGGAAGAGGTAGCTAAGCAGGATTAAAATACGCTAGGAGCCAGCCATGGTTGCGTGAGCATTTAATCCCAGTATTTGGGAGGCTGAGGCAGGAGAATCATGAGTTCCAGGCCAGCCTGGGCTACATAATAAGATCCAGTCTCAAAAAAAAAATTAGGGGCTGGAGAGATGGCTCAGCAGTTAAGAGCACTGGCTGCTCTTGTAAAAGACTCAGATTCTATTCCCATAACCCACACGTCAGCTAACAACCATCAGTAACTCCAGTTCCAGAGGACCTGACACCTTCTTCTGACCTCTGTGGGCATTGTGAGACACAGGTACACTTATATACCTGCAGGCAATACACTCATTCACATAAAAAATAATAAAAATAGCCGGGCATGGTGACGCACACCTGTAGTCCCAGCACTTGGGAGGCAGAGGCAGGTGGATCTCTGAGAGTTCAAAGCCAGCCTGGTCTAGATAGTGAGTTCCAGGACAGCTGGGGCTACAGGGAGACCCTGCTTCAAAAAGACAAAAAATAAATAAATAAATAAATTAATTAATTAATTAATATAACGTTTTAATTAAAAAACCAAGTTTGTAAGGGCATGGTTATTTATACTTGTAATCCTAGTACTTGGGAGGCTGAGGTAGGAGGATTACAAATTCCAGGCCAGCCTGAGCTACACAGTAAGTTCCAGGTTAGCCTGTACTAAGTGTAAGACTCTATCTCAAAACAAACAAAAACCCCAAACTAATTGTGATTTGGTAATACCTGTAGTTCTTTACTTAGCTAACAGCAAGGTGTCACAGGGGGTAATGGAGCAATTGCAACAAACGTTGTATTTCAAGATGTATATGACAGTAATGTAATGACAATAATGTGACCTGGAGGCATCTGAGGTTCTTCTTGGTGACAAAAGCATAGGTTCTACCAGCACTGTGATTCACAGCCTCATCCACCATAGAAAGAAATGTGGGCCTGGTCAGGTGGCACACACCTTTAATCCCAGGACTCAAGAGGCAGAGGCAGGCAGATCTCTGAGTCTGAGGCCAACCTGGTCTACATAGTGAAATCGTGTCCCCACCCCAAGAAAAGGAAAGAAATGCCATGGAATATGGTCTTTCTACATGCAAGTTCACGCATGGCCTAGACCTGTGAACCCAGGGCAAGACTACTCTGTGTCTAGCCCTGATCCACATAGGCCTGTCCCCATGCCTAGCCCTGCACCAGGTGCAGGAGACACGCAGAGGACTGAAGCCCTGTGACAGTCAGAGGAATCTCACTGTTGAAGAGATGAGTGGCAGATGTGGTTGGAACAGTGAGGACAGGTGGGGGAGTGGGACAAGGCCTTGGGAGCAGGCTAGGCTGCTGAGCTCCAAGGCCTGCCTCTCACCCCAGGAGAAGGAGATGGAGAAGCAGAGGCTGCTGTACCAGCAGTCCCGGCTGCACAACCGGGGGGCTGCAGAGATGGTGCTGCAGATGATCAGCGCCTGCAAAGGTACCATCTGCCTCCCAGTACATCCCACCACTCCCCCTGCAAGCACAGCAACCCCCCCTCCCTCTCCCCGGGTGCACCCATTCCCTGTGGACCCTGCCACACCCTGCCACCTCTGCTTGCCTCTGACCTGCACTCACACCCCAGCTCCTGGCCTTACAAATTGTCACACACATCCCTGTCGATGCACACACTTCCATCTCCGTCCGTCAAGTTCCCGCCACAGCTGTTTTCTGGTGGGCGGAGCCTCCAAACTGGGTGGACAAAATTTTTTGCCCCACCTCTGCCCCCTCCAGGAGAGACAGGTGCCATGGTGTCCTCCACCCTGAAGCTGGGCATCTCCATCCTCAATGGAGGCAATGCTGAGGTGCAACAGGTAACAGACGCATGGCATCTTGGGAGGAGGGCTAAGTGGGAAGAGGTTTCCGTGTGACCCCCCTGTTCCCCCTGCTGCTTCCTCTGCAGAAAATGCTGGATTATCTGAAGGACAAGAAGGAAGTGGGCTTCTTCCAGAGCATCCAGGCACTGATGCAGACGTGCAGGTGGGGGCCTGTTGGGATGGCTGTGTCCCTCCTCCTGGGCCTACTTCCCATTCAAGTTCTGCACTCTTGGTCCAGGGAAAGGGGCTCAAACAGAGGAGCTCAATTATCGGAGAGTTTATCAGAGGAATTAACATGGAAGGGAGAATGTCACACATTTTGAGAATGAGTCGTGAGCTGGCGGTGTTGCTTCATGGCAGAGCATTTGTCCAGGATGTGCAAAAGCGGGGATCTGATCTCCAGCATAGGGGAGAGGGTAGCCAGGTGTGGTGCATGCCTGTTATCCCAGCATTCAGAAGGCAGAGGCAGGGCTGGAGGGACAGCTCAGCAGCTAAGAGCACTGGCGGTTCTTGCAGAGGATCCAGTACCCATGTGATGGCTAACTCCATACTTACTCCTGTACTTAACTCCAGTTCCAGGGGACCCGACGCCCCCTTCTGGCCCCTGTGGGAATTGCATGACACAAGTGCACTTAAATACATGTAGACAAAACACTCATATACATAAAATAAAAATAAATAAATCAGAAGGCAGGAAGACCAAAGAAAGCTTAACGCCAGCCTGGGTGACATGAGACTCTGTCTCACAAAATGGAAAAGAAGTGGAACTCAGTTATTGACAGTTCAGGTGGAAGGTGGCATTGGGGTGCTTGGGCTCTCTGGATGAGCGATTAACACAACTCTCAGCTCTACTATTGTCTTTCCTTCCTTCTTGCTGTCAGCTGACTTTTTCTCCCCCTCTGTAACTTTTGCTAACAGATGTTTTCTGTCTCCTCACCATTTCAGCTGGCATAATGCACCTGTCTCACTTCACTGTGCCAGGGTGGGGGAGGCTCAGGCAGAGAGTGGGGTGGGATGATGGCTCAGGCAGAGGGTGGGGTGGGATGGGGGCTC